>NC_090942.1:28013410-28337410 GCF_040807025.1 Struthio camelus
GGTCTGGACACACTGGGTAAGTGCTTTAGGTCACGGTGAGAGTCGCTAAGCGGTCCGAATGTCCGTGTTGGTGTGCGGACGTGTTTGGTAAGAGGCGCAAGGTTTAATGATGCGTGGAGACCTTTGTTGAAGGTGGGCTCAGTGGAATCTTCCGGGACGTAGCGTTCCCTGTGTCAAGTGTGAGTTGGGGAGTTGAGGAAAGCTTCCCCCGCAAATCGTCTTGTTTGGTAAGTGGTGTTATGCAAGGATGTAGTTGATTATAGTGACAGTGTTCCCTTTCTTTCCGCACCTCCCTAGTGTTAGTGAACAGCTGGCAGACCGCGCAGCCGAGAAAAACGTGGGAGAAGCTTGTGCAGGCAGCGCAGAAAGCACGCCAGTGCTTAGCACTCGTTGCGAGGCAGGAGCTGCTGCGTTTGCGTTGGGCACACCTGCTGCGGACAGAGGAGGTAGGAGGCTTAACTGTGGAGGAGCTGAGGAGGAGAATGCCTACGGCCTTTTCTTGTGGTGGCTTGTATTGAAGCTTGGCAGGGTTCCGTCCCTCTTGCCTGTTGAGTACCCTTGCTAGGGACGGAGTAGAGACGCGCTGGTGATCCTCCTCCGTGAGGATAGTCCTTTGGTTTTGAGGCTGGCTTTTGGTTTTGGGGGTGATGGGTGGGAGGCTGGGTAGAGCAGGAAATACAGCGTAGTCTCTGGCATTTTGAAGCACAGGTTGGCGGGGGTGGGGGTAGAGGCAAAGAGAGCACGAGAGAGAGACCGATCTCTGCCTGTGTGGTATGAAGAGCTCGGCAGTTTGTTTCCTTCTTGTCCTGTTCAACCGCTACCAGCATTTGCTCGCTGCCTGCTCACATAGCATATTCATGCCATGGCAGGTTTGAGGTTTGGAACGTTCGAAGGAAAGACAAGGGCGGTGTGGAATTCTTGTCCTTTTTTATTTTGCGGGGGGTGGGGGGGGGCAGCGAGAATTGAGTAGGATGGGAGAAATTGGTGGTTTGGGGCATGCTTTCGTTCATGCTGTCTGGCATGACTGCTTCACTCTAGTCTGGCCTGTAGAATTGTCCGTGTAACATGCTTGTCTGCATTGCTGAAAGTCGAAGGTCCGACATGCTAAGAATTAATCCTGTCAATTAATATTTGAACAGTGAGAGGTGGCTTTTCCCACGAATACTTCACGAGGTGAGACTCGAACAGTAGCTTTTGCCAACGACCTTAACCTGCCGAAAAAGAGGGGAGATTTGAGCGAGACGGTCCTTCTTGCCTTTGCCTTTGCCTTTGCCTTTGAAGAGTGTTGGAGGCAGAGGAGAGCGATGACAGCTGTCCTGCTTCTGAGGAAGAAAAAAGCAGTTTAGCTGCCAAGGTAAAGTGCCTCCAGAAGGAGAACTGCCCGTGGAGCGACTCGTTTGCAGGGCAGAGCTGTCTAGATTTGGGCAAAAGCGCGTGTCCAGGCAGGGTGGTTTTCTCCTGCCCCACGGTCTCCTGCCTGCCAGTCTTTCAGCTGCGGTGAGCTGTTTGCTCCAAGCCTTGTAGCCGTCCGTGGCAGAGCATGCAGCAGGCTTGCGGTTGCGGGTGGGAAGAGCAGTAGGTGACAAGAAAAGCGACCGCATGGTTTTCTTCACCTGAGTCAGAGTTCTCGTCCCAAAGCTGATCAGCCTCTAGATGGCCTGTTCTTTTGTCCTCCAAGCCTTGCTGTTTGTTTCCAGTAACTTTGGTGATAGAATTCAGGCTGATATGGGGAAAAGGGCACTTGCTGTTCAAGATCTGCTGCAATGCTTCATCTCCTGGCTCTCCTTTCTTTCGTCCTTGTCAGGTTGCCCAAGAGTGCTTGGGGGCGGGGGGAGTGGCTCAAGAGGGTCTTTTTTTCCTCCTGGGGGATGGCATTGCGGGCTTGCATGGGATCTCACACCACCTGTTTCCCCTTCCTTTTGTTTCTTTTGTTTTGTTTTGGTTTGTTTTTCAGTTGAGGTGTGTGGCATTGGGGCTGTGCCATGATGAAGAAGCTGAAGAAGCCGAGTGTGGTGCAGGAACGCACCCCGTAGTGCTGGAGATGCAGGCATGTTTATTTGCAACCTGGTTGCCCTTGTCTCAGTGGCCTGTCAGAGACTGTGGCAGCTGTTGTGTGAGAAGAGCTAGTGTGGCATAGTAAGATGTGATGGTGGTTGGAGGAGTGAAAGTGAGGAAAGAGGGGGAGGTGAGACTACGGTAGTTTGAGAAGCAGGCAGCTGGTGGTCTCGTGAGCCCAAGGGAGGGGGAAAGGGTGTGTGTGCTGCTGGATAAGGTAACGTAGGTGAAGGCAGAGCCTGACTGTGTGCGGGCAGTGCTTCTCGGGGGGCTTTATGGAATGGGAGCAGGACGTTAGTGACATTAGGTATTGCTGTGTACATAAAGACATCTGCAGGCCTTGTAAAAGAGGAGCGAGAAGGTTTTTCTCTGTGGCTCGAGAGAGGAGAAGTATTTGGCAAGGTGTGGATGGCCTGGGCAGAGGCTGCTGTCCTGGGAGTGGCAGCAAGTGGCCTTTGAGTTGTATTTCTAGAGTCCTACTGCAAGAGAGAAGGTTCTGGTTCTGTGCGTGCTTGGAAGGGCTGCTGCTGCTTTGCCAGGTTATGCAGTGAAAGGAGCGTGTTTGGGACGGTGCAGCCAAGTACTAAGGACAGCAGCAGAGTGGGTGTAGGCTTGGAGGGAGCGCAGTTGGGGGTTGGAGAGTGGAAGCGAGGGCCCAGGGGGAGGTTTGCCTCAGGTTGTTGGAGAAGCAGGCAGCTGGCGGTGTTTGTTGGTGCAAAGGAGGGGGGAAGGATGTGTGTGCTGCTGAGTATTGCCGTGTAGGGGAAGCTGGAGTGTGGGTAGTGCTTCTCAGGGGCTTTAGGGGAAGGGAGCAGGGCGTTTGTGAGCTTCGGCATTGCCGTCCCTTCACATACGTTCTCGTGGAGGCTGCTTGTTTCTGTTCTTTCTAAGTGTGCGGGCCGATGTCTTTCAGGACGACTCACCGGAAAGGAAGGGAGAGGAGGCTCCTGGTGGTGCCCAAGTGGCGGCTGCTGCAGGAGCCCCTGCTGGTGTGAGAGGTGAGTTTCTAGACATGGAGGGGCTTTGTTTCTCTGCTCTTTGGGCTGGGTGAATGAACTGAAATGGCGATCTGCCTGTGAGAGGGTAGAGCAGGCAGGTAGGCGCTGGGCAGGCAATGGCGGGGAGGGGGGGAGGGAACGTAGCTGGAGGGAGATGTTTTGTGGTAGTGCTAGGGAAGGAGGGTTGTTTCTTGGTGACTTCCTGCGGGTGGGAGGGTGTTTGGCTAGTGCTTTGCGGGTCGCTCCTGTAGCGTGCCGAGGGATTGTGAAGGGCCAACTCTGGAGCTGTAGTTTGGAGGGGAGATGCCGTCAGAGCTGCGTAGTCGGCGACTGTGGCATGGCAGAGCCTTGTTTGGATGCTCGCCGAGCATGTGTTGGGCGTTCTTGGTAGGGGCGTGAGCTGTGCTGCTGGGCTTGGGCCTGTGGTGCTGGCAAGAAGGCGGCAGGAAGTGGCGATGGCGTGGTGGTGCGGCTGGGGGTGCAGGCGCCCTTAAATGACGCTGCTTTGTTTTTCCTCGGGAGTGGAACGGTTTGGTGTATCCTGGGCGCAGGGCTTGCGTGCTGGAGGAGAGCAGGAGAGGGAAAGAAGGAGCGGTGGTGTGTCATTTGTGGCTTCCTTTGCAGGTGTTGCGTCGTCCGCAGGAGCGGAGCAGGAGGACGAGAGCGACTCTCCCTGGGATTCCGAGGTGCTTGGTGTGAGGGGCGCAGTGGGTTGCCCGAGGGGGGAAGTGCGCGGGAGCTTGCCTTGGACGTGGGCCCTAGCAGGGATGAGGCTCAGTTGCCGCTTGTGGTGGCTGCGCCACAGGTTTGTTCCTGTGACCTGGAGCCGCTTGTGCTCTGTGCAAGCGGTTTGGTGAGGACTGTGCCTAAGTGGGGTGTGCTAATGTCCTGGGAGTGGCAGCAAGTGGCCTTGGAGTTGTATTTCTAGAGTCCTACTGCAAGAGAGAAGGTTCTGGTTCTGTGCGTGCTTGGAAGGGTTGCTGCTGCTTTGCCAGGTTATGCAGTGAAAGGAGCGTGTTTGGGACGGTGCAGCCAAGTACTAAGGACAGCAGCAGAGTGGGTGTAGGCTTGGAGGGAGCGCAGTTGGGGGTTGGAGAGTGGAAGCGAGGGCCCAGGGGGAGGTTTGCCTCAGGTTGTTGGAGAAGCAGGCAGCTGGCGGTGTTTGTTGGTGCAAAGGAGGGGGGAAGGATGTGTGTGCTGCTGAGTATTGCCGTGTAGGGGAAGCTGGAGTGTGGGTAGTGCTTCTCAGGGGCTTTAGGGGAAGGGAGCAGGGCGTTTGTGAGCTTCGGCATTGCCGTCCCTTCACATACGTTCTCGTGGAGGCTGCTTGTTTCTGTTCTTTCTAAGTGTGCGGGCCGATCTCTTTTAGGACGACTCACCGGAAAGGAAGGGAGAGGAGGCTCCTGGTGGTGCCCAAGTGGCGGCTGCTGCAGGAGCCCCTGCTGGTGTGAGAGGTGAGTTTCTAGACATGGAGGGGCTTTGTTTCTCTGCTCTTTGGGCTGGGTGAATGAACTGAAATGGTGATCTGCCTGTGAGAGGGTAGAGCAGGCAGGTAGGCGCTGGGCAGGCAATGGCGGGGAGGGGGGGAGGGAACGTAGCTGGAGGGAGATGTTTTGTGGTAGTGCTAGGGAAGGAGGGTTGTTTCTTGGTGACTTCCTGCGGGTGGGAGGGTGTTTGGCTAGTGCTTTGCGGGTCGCTCCTGTAGCGTGCCGAGGGATTGTGAAGGGCCAACTCTGGAGCTGTAGTTTGGAGGGGAGATGCCGTCAGAGCTGCGTAGTCGGCGACTGTGGCATGGCAGAG
Organism: Struthio camelus; assembly: GCF_040807025.1. Lineage (NCBI taxonomy): Eukaryota > Metazoa > Chordata > Aves > Struthioniformes > Struthionidae > Struthio > Struthio camelus. Next base: position 28,018,264 of record NC_090942.1, read on the forward strand.
CCTTGTTTGGATGCTCGCCGAGCATGTGTTGGGCGTTCTTGGTAGGGGCGTGAGCTGTGCTGCTGGGCTTGGGCCTGTGGTGCTGGCAAGAAGGCGGCAGGAAGTGGCGATGGCGTGGTGGTGCGGCTGGGGGTGCAGGCGCCCTTAAATGACGCTGCTTTGTTTTTCCTGGGGAGTGGAACGGTTTGGTGTGTCCTGGGCGCGGGGCTTGCGTGCTGGAGGAGAGCAGGAGAGGGAAAGAAGGAGCGGTGGTGTGTCATTTGTGGCTTCCTTTGCAGGTGTTGCGTCGTCCGCAGGAGCGGAGCAGGAGGACGAGAGCGACTCTCCCTGGGATTCCGAGGTGCTTGGTGTGAGGGGCGCAGTGGGTTGCCCGTGGGGGGAAGTGCGCGGGAGCTTGCCTTGGACGTGGGCCCTAGCAGGGATGAGGCTCAGTTGCCGCTTGTGGTGGCTGCGCCACAGGTTTGTTCCTGTGACCTGGAGCCGCTTGTGCTCTGTGCAAGCGGTTTGGTGAGGACTGTGCCTAAGTGGGGTGTGCTAATGTCCTGGGAGTGGCAGCAAGTGGCCTTGGAGTTGTATTTCTAGAGTCCTACTGCAAGAGAGAAGGTTCTGGTTCTGTGCGTGCTTGGAAGGGCTGCTGCTGCTTTGCCAGGTTATGCAGTGAAAGGAGCGTGTTTGGGACGGTGCAGCCAAGTACTAAGGACAGCAGCAGAGTGGGTGTAGGCTTGGAGGGAGCGCAGTTGGGGGTTGGAGAGTGGAAGCGAGGGCCCAGGGGGAGGTTTGCCTCAGGTTGTTGGAGAAGCAGGCAGCTGGCGGTGTTTGTTGGTGCAAAGGAGGGGGGAAGGATGTGTGTGCTGCTGAGTATTGCCGTGTAGGGGAAGCTGGAGTGTGGGTAGTGCTTCTCAGGGGCTTTAGGGGAAGGGAGCAGGGCGTTTGTGAGCTTCGGCATTGCCGTCCCTTCACATACGTTCTCGTGGAGGCTGCTTGTTTCTGTTCTTTCTAAGTGTGCGGGCCGATGTCTTTCAGGACGACTCACCGGAAAGGAAGGGAGAGGAGGCTCCTGGTGGTGCCCAAGTGGCGGCTGCTGCAGGAGCCCCTGCTGGTGTGAGAGGTGAGTTTCTAGACATGGAGGGGCTTTGTTTCTCTGCTCTTTGGGCTGGGTGAATGAACTGAAATGGCGATCTGCCTGTGAGAGGGTAGAGCAGGCAGGTAGGCGCTGGGCAGGCAATGGCGGGGAGGGGGGGAGGGAACGTAGCTGGAGAGAGATGTTTTGTGGTAGTGCTAGGGAAGGAGGGTTGTTTCTTGGTGACTTCCTGCGGGTGGGAGGGTGTTTGGCTAGTGCTTTGCGGGTCGCTCCTGTAGCGTGCCGAGGGATTGTGAAGGGCCAACTCTGGAGCTGTAGTTTGGAGGGGAGATGCCGTCAGAGCTGCGTAGTCGGCGACTGTGGCATGGCAGAGCCTTGTTTGGATGCTCGCCGAGCATGTGTTGGGCGTTCTTGGTAGGGGCGTGAGCTGTGCTGCTGGGCTTGGGCCTGTGGTGCTGGCAAGAAGGCGGCAGGAAGTGGCGATGGCGTGGTGGTGCGGCTGGGGGTGCAGGCGCCCTTAAATGACGCTGCTTTGTTTTTCCTGGGGAGTGGAACGGTTTGGTGTGTCCTGGGCGCGGGGCTTGCGTGCTGGAGGAGAGCAGGAGAGGGAAAGAAGGAGCGGTGGTGTGTCATTTGTGGCTTCCTTTGCAGGTGTTGCGTCGTCCGCAGGAGCGGAGCAGGAGGACGAGAGCGACTCTCCCTGGGATTCCGAGGTGCTTGGTGTGAGGGGCGCAGTGGGTTGCCCGTGGGGGGAAGTGCGCGGGAGCTTGCCTTGGACGTGGGCCCTAGCAGGGATGAGGCTCAGTTGCCGCTTGTGGTGGCTGCGCCACAGGTTTGTTCCTGTGACCTGGAGCCGCTTGTGCTCTGTGCAAGCGGTTTGGTGAGGACTGTGCCTAAGTGGGGTGTGCTAATGTCCTGGGAGTGGCAGCAAGTGGCCTTGGAGTTGTATTTCTAGAGTCCTACTGCAAGAGAGAAGGTTCTGGTTCTGTGCGTGCTTGGAAGGGCTGCTGCTGCTTTGCCAGGTTATGCAGTGAAAGGAGCGTGTTTGGGACGGTGCAGCCAAGTACTAAGGACAGCAGCAGAGTGGGTGTAGGCTTGGAGGGAGCGCAGTTGGGGGTTGGAGAGTGGAAGCGAGGGCCCAGGGGGAGGTTTGCCTCAGGTTGTTGGAGAAGCAGGCAGCTGGCGGTGTTTGTTGGTGCAAAGGAGGGGGGAAGGATGTGTGTGCTGCTGAGTATTGCCGTGTAGGGGAAGCTGGAGTGTGGGTAGTGCTTCTCAGGGGCTTTAGGGGAAGGGAGCAGGGCGTTTGTGAGCTTCGGCATTGCCGTCCCTTCACATACGTTCTCGTGGAGGCTGCTTGTTTCTGTTCTTTCTAAGTGTGCGGGCCGATGTCTTTCAGGACGACTCACCGGAAAGGAAGGGAGAGGAGGCTCCTGGTGGTGCCCAAGTGGCGGCTGCTGCAGGAGCCCCTGCTGGTGTGAGAGGTGAGTTTCTAGACATGGAGGGGCTTTGTTTCTCTGCTCTTTGGGCTGGGTGAATGAACTGAAATGGCGATCTGCCTGTGAGAGGGTAGAGCAGGCAGGTAGGCGCTGGGCAGGCAATGGCGGGGAGGGGGGGAGGGAACGTAGCTGGAGGGAGATGTTTTGTGGTAGTGCTAGGGAAGGAGGGTTGTTTCTTGGTGACTTCCTGCGGGTGGGAGGGTGTTTGGCTAGTGCTTTGCGGGTCGCTCCTGTAGCGTGCCGAGGGATTGTGAAGGGCCAACTCTGGAGCTGTAGTTTGGAGGGGAGATGCCGTCAGAGCTGCGTAGTCGGCGACTGTGGCATGGCAGAGCCTTGTTTGGATGCTCGCCGAGCATGTGTTGGGCGTTCTTGGTAGGGGCGTGAGCTGTGCTGCTGGGCTTGGGCCTGTGGTGCTGGCAAGAAGGCGGCAGGAAGTGGCGATGGCGTGGTGGTGCGGCTGGGGGTGCAGGCGCCCTTAAATGACGCTGCTTTGTTTTTCCTGGGGAGTGGAACGGTTTGGTGTGTCCTGGGCGCAGGGCTTGCGTGCTGGAGGAGAGCAGGAGAGGGAAAGAAGGAGCGGTGGTGTGTCATTTGTGGCTTCCTTTGCAGGTGTTGCGTCGTCCGCAGGAGCGGAGCAGGAGGACGAGAGCGACTCTCCCTGGGATTCCGAGGTGCTTGGTGTGAGGGGCGCAGTGGGTTGCCCGTGGGGGGAAGTGCGCGGGAGCTTGCCTTGGACGTGGGCCCTAGCAGGGATGAGGCTCAGTTGCCGCTTGTGGTGGCTGCGCCACAGGTTTGTTCCTGTGACCTGGAGCCGCTTGTGCTCTGTGCAAGCGGTTTGGTGAGGACTGTGCCTAAGTGGGGTGTGCTAATGTCCTGGGAGTGGCAGCAAGTGGCCTTGGAGTTGTATTTCTAGAGTCCTACTGCAAGAGAGAAGGTTCTGGTTCTGTGCGTGCTTGGAAGGGCTGCTGCTGCTTTGCCAGGTTATGCAGTGAAAGGAGCGTGTTTGGGACGGTGCAGCCAAGTACTAAGGACAGCAGCAGAGTGGGTGTAGGCTTGGAGGGAGCGCAGTTGGGGGTTGGAGAGTGGAAGCGAGGGCCCAGGGGGAGGTTTGCCTCAGGTTGTTGGAGAAGCAGGCAGCTGGCGGTGTTTGTTGGTGCAAAGGAGGGGGGAAGGATGTGTGTGCTGCTGAGTATTGCCGTGTAGGGGAAGCTGGAGTGTGGGTAGTGCTTCTCAGGGGCTTTAGGGGAAGGGAGCAGGGCGTTTGTGAGCTTCGGCATTGCCGTCCCTTCACATACGTTCTCGTGGAGGCTGCTTGTTTCTGTTCTTTCTAAGTGTGCGGGCCGATCTCTTTTAGGACGACTCACCGGAAAGGAAGGGAGAGGAGGCTCCTGGTGGTGCCCAAGTGGCGGCTGCTGCAGGAGCCCCTGCTGGTGTGAGAGGTGAGTTTCTAGACATGGAGGGGCTTTGTTTCTCTGCTCTTTGGGCTGGGTGAATGAACTGAAATGGCGATCTGCCTGTGAGAGGGTAGAGCAGGCAGGTAGGCGCTGGGCAGGCAATGGCGGGGAGGGGGGGAGGGAACGTAGCTGGAGGGAGATGTTTTGTGGTAGTGCTAGGGAAGGAGGGTTGTTTCTTGGTGACTTCCTGCGGGTGGGAGGGTGTTTGGCTAGTGCTTTGCGGGTCGCTCCTGTAGCGTGCCGAGGGATTGTGAAGGGCCAACTCTGGAGCTGTAGTTTGGAGGGGAGATGCCGTCAGAGCTGCGTAGTCGGCGACTGTGGCATGGCAGAGCCTTGTTTGGATGCTCGCCGAGCATGTGTTGGGCGTTCTTGGTAGGGGCGTGAGCTGTGCTGCTGGGCTTGGGCCTGTGGTGCTGGCAAGAAGGCGGCAGGAAGTGGCGATGGCGTGGTGGTGCGGCTGGGGGTGCAGGCGCCCTTAAATGACGCTGCTTTGTTTTTCCTGGGGAGTGGAACGGTTTGGTGTGTCCTGGGCGCAGGGCTTGCGTGCTGGAGGAGAGCAGGAGAGGGAAAGAAGGAGCGGTGGTGTGTCATTTGTGGCTTCCTTTGCAGGTGTTGCGTCGTCCGCAGGAGCGGAGCAGGAGGACGAGAGCGACTCTCCCTGGGATTCCGAGGTGCTTGGTGTGAGGGGCGCAGTGGGTTGCCCGTGGGGGGAAGTGCGCGGGAGCTTGCCTTGGACGTGGGCCCTAGCAGGGATGAGGCTCAGTTGCCGCTTGTGGTGGCTGCGCCACAGGTTTGTTCCTGTGACCTGGAGCCGCTTGTGCTCTGTGCAAGCGGTTTGGTGAGGACTGTGCCTAAGTGGGGTGTGCTAATGTCCTGGGAGTGGCAGCAAGTGGCCTTGGAGTTGTATTTCTAGAGTCCTACTGCAAGAGAGAAGGTTCTGGTTCTGTGCGTGCTTGGAAGGGCTGCTGCTGCTTTGCCAGGTTATGCAGTGAAAGGAGCGTGTTTGGGACGGTGCAGCCAAGTACTAAGGACAGCAGCAGAGTGGGTGTAGGCTTGGAGGGAGCGCAGTTGGGGGTTGGAGAGTGGAAGCGAGGGCCCAGGGGGAGGTTTGCCTCAGGTTGTTGGAGAAGCAGGCAGCTGGCGGTGTTTGTTGGTGCAAAGGAGGGGGGAAGGATGTGTGTGCGGCTGAGTATTGCCGTGTAGGGGAAGCTGGAGTGTGGGTAGTGCTTCTCAGGGGCTTTAGGGGAAGGGAGCAGGGCGTTTGTGAGCTTCGGCATTGCCGTCCCTTCACATACGTTCTCGTGGAGGCTGCTTGTTTCTGTTCTTTCTAAGTGTGCGGGCCGATCTCTTTTAGGACGACTCACCGGAAAGGAAGGGAGAGGAGGCTCCTGGTGGTGCCCAAGTGGCGGCTGCTGCAGGAGCCCCTGCTGGTGTGAGAGGTGAGTTTCTAGACATGGAGGGGCTTTGTTTCTCTGCTCTTTGGGCTGGGTGAATGAACTGAAATGGCGATCTGCCTGTGAGAGGGTAGAGCAGGCAGGTAGGCGCTGGGCAGGCAATGGCGGGGAGGGGGGGAGGGAACGTAGCTGGAGGGAGATGTTTTGTGGTAGTGCTAGGGAAGGAGGGTTGTTTCTTGGTGACTTCCTGCGGGTGGGAGGGTGTTTGGCTAGTGCTTTGCGGGTCGCTCCTGTAGCGTGCCGAGGGATTGTGAAGGGCCAACTCTGGAGCTGTAGTTTGGAGGGGAGATGCCGTCAGAGCTGCGTAGTCGGCGACTGTGGCATGGCAGAGCCTTGTTTGGATGCTCGCCGAGCATGTGTTGGGCGTTCTTGGTAGGGGCGTGAGCTGTGCTGCTGGGCTTGGGCCTGTGGTGCTGGCAAGAAGGCGGCAGGAAGTGGCGATGGCGTGGTGGTGCGGCTGGGGGTGCAGGCGCCCTTAAATGACGCTGCTTTGTTTTTCCTGGGGAGTGGAACGGTTTGGTGTGTCCTGGGCGCGGGGCTTGCGTGCTGGAGGAGAGCAGGAGAGGGAAAGAAGGAGCGGTGGTGTGTCATTTGTGGCTTCCTTTGCAGGTGTTGCGTCGTCCGCAGGAGCGGAGCAGGAGGACGAGAGCGACTCTCCCTGGGATTCCGAGGTGCTTGGTGTGAGGGGCGCAGTGGGTTGCCCGTGGGGGGAAGTGCGCGGGAGCTTGCCTTGGACGTGGGCCCTAGCAGGGATGAGGCTCAGTTGCCGCTTGTGGTGGCTGCGCCACAGGTTTGTTCCTGTGACCTGGAGCCGCTTGTGCTCTGTGCAAGCGGTTTGGTGAGGACTGTGCCTAAGTGGGGTGTGCTAATGTCCTGGGAGTGGCAGCAAGTGGCCTTGGAGTTGTATTTCTAGAGTCCTACTGCAAGAGAGAAGGTTCTGGTTCTGTGCGTGCTTGGAAGGGCTGCTGCTGCTTTGCCAGGTTATGCAGTGAAAGGAGCGTGTTTGGGACGGTGCAGCCAAGTACTAAGGACAGCAGCAGAGTGGGTGTAGGCTTGGAGGGAGCGCAGTTGGGGGTTGGAGAGTGGAAGCGAGGGCCCAGGGGGAGGTTTGCCTCAGGTTGTTGGAGAAGCAGGCAGCTGGCGGTGTTTGTTGGTGCAAAGGAGGGGGGAAGGATGTGTGTGCGGCTGAGTATTGCCGTGTAGGGGAAGCTGGAGTGTGGGTAGTGCTTCTCAGGGGCTTTAGGGGAAGGGAGCAGGGCGTTTGTGAGCTTCGGCATTGCCGTCCCTTCACATACGTTCTCGTGGAGGCTGCTTGTTTCTGTTCTTTCTAAGTGTGCGGGCCGATCTCTTTTAGGACGACTCACCGGAAAGGAAGGGAGAGGAGGCTCCTGGTGGTGCCCAAGTGGCGGCTGCTGCAGGAGCCCCTGCTGGTGTGAGAGGTGAGTTTCTAGACATGGAGGGGCTTTGTTTCTCTGCTCTTTGGGCTGGGTGAATGAACTGAAATGGCGATCTGCCTGTGAGAGGGTAGAGCAGGCAGGTAGGCGCTGGGCAGGCAATGGCGGGGAGGGGGGGAGGGAACGTAGCTGGAGGGAGATGTTTTGTGGTAGTGCTAGGGAAGGAGGGTTGTTTCTTGGTGACTTCCTGCGGGTGGGAGGGTGTTTGGCTAGTGCTTTGCGGGTCGCTCCTGTAGCGTGCCGAGGGATTGTGAAGGGCCAACTCTGGAGCTGTAGTTTGGAGGGGAGATGCCGTCAGAGCTGCGTAGTCGGCGACTGTGGCATGGCAGAGCCTTGTTTGGATGCTCGCCGAGCATGTGTTGGGCGTTCTTGGTAGGGGCGTGAGCTGTGCTGCTGGGCTTGGGCCTGTGGTGCTGGCAAGAAGGCGGCAGGAAGTGGCGATGGCGTGGTGGTGCGGCTGGGGGTGCAGGCGCCCTTAAATGACGCTGCTTTGTTTTTCCTGGGGAGTGGAACGGTTTGGTGTGTCCTGGGCGCGGGGCTTGCGTGCTGGAGGAGAGCAGGAGAGGGAAAGAAGGAGCGGTGGTGTGTCATTTGTGGCTTCCTTTGCAGGTGTTGCGTCGTCCGCAGGAGCGGAGCAGGAGGACGAGAGCGACTCTCCCTGGGATTCCGAGGTGCTTGGTGTGAGGGGCGCAGTGGGTTGCCCGTGGGGGGAAGTGCGCGGGAGCTTGCCTTGGACGTGGGCCCTAGCAGGGATGAGGCTCAGTTGCCGCTTGTGGTGGCTGCGCCACAGGTTTGTTCCTGTGACCTGGAGCCGCTTGTGCTCTGTGCAAGCGGTTTGGTGAGGACTGTGCCTAAGTGGGGTGTGCTAATGTCCTGGGAGTGGCAGCAAGTGGCCTTGGAGTTGTATTTCTAGAGTCCTACTGCAAGAGAGAAGGTTCTGGTTCTGTGCGTGCTTGGAAGGGTTGCTGCTGCTTTGCCAGGTTATGCAGTGAAAGGAGCGTGTTTGGGACGGTGCAGCCAAGTACTAAGGACAGCAGCAGAGTGGGTGTAGGCTTGGAGGGAGCGCAGTTGGGGGTTGGAGAGTGGAAGCGAGGGCCCAGGGGGAGGTTTGCCTCAGGTTGTTGGAGAAGCAGGCAGCTGGCGGTGTTTGTTGGTGCAAAGGAGGGGGGAAGGATGTGTGTGCTGCTGAGTATTGCCGTGTAGGGGAAGCTGGAGTGTGGGTAGTGCTTCTCAGGGGCTTTAGGGGAAGGGAGCAGGGCGTTTGTGAGCTTCGGCATTGCCGTCCCTTCACATACGTTCTCGTGGAGGCTGCTTGTTTCTGTTCTTTCTAAGTGTGCGGGCCGATCTCTTTCAGGACGACTCACCGGAAAGGAAGGGAGAGGAGGCTCCTGGTGGTGCCCAAGTGGCGGCTGCTGCAGGAGCCCCTGCTGGTGTGAGAGGTGAGTTTCTAGACATGGAGGGGCTTTGTTTCTCTGCTCTTTGGGCTGGGTGAATGAACTGAAATGGCGATCTGCCTGTGAGAGGGTAGAGCAGGCAGGTAGGCGCTGGGCAGGCAATGGCGGGGAGGGGGGGAGGGAACGTAGCTGGAGGGAGATGTTTTGTGGTAGTGCTAGGGAAGGAGGGTTGTTTCTTGGTGACTTCCTGCGGGTGGGAGGGTGTTTGGCTAGTGCTTTGCGGGTCGCTCCTGTAGCGTGCCGAGGGATTGTGAAGGGCCAACTCTGGAGCTGTAGTTTGGAGGGGAGATGCCGTCAGAGCTGCGTAGTCGGCGACTGTGGCATGGCAGAGCCTTGTTTGGATGCTCGCCGAGCATGTGTTGGGCGTTCTTGGTAGGGGCGTGAGCTGTGCTGCTGGGCTTGGGCCTGTGGTGCTGGCAAGAAGGCGGCAGGAAGTGGCGATGGCGTGGTGGTGCGGCTGGGGGTGCAGGCGCCCTTAAATGACGCTGCTTTGTTTTTCCTGGGGAGTGGAACGGTTTGGTGTGTCCTGGGCGCAGGGCTTGCGTGCTGGAGGAGAGCAGGAGAGGGAAAGAAGGAGCGGTGGTGTGTCATTTGTGGCTTCCTTTGCAGGTGTTGCGTCGTCCGCAGGAGCGGAGCAGGAGGACGAGAGCGACTCTCCCTGGGATTCCGAGGTGCTTGGTGTGAGGGGCGCAGTGGGTTGCCCGTGGGGGGAAGTGCGCGGGAGCTTGCCTTGGACGTGGGCCCTAGCAGGGATGAGGCTCAGTTGCCGCTTGTGGTGGCTGCGCCACAGGTTTGTTCCTGTGACCTGGAGCCGCTTGTGCTCTGTGCAAGCGGTTTGGTGAGGACTGTGCCTAAGTGGGGTGTGCTAATGTCCTGGGAGTGGCAGCAAGTGGCCTTGGAGTTGTATTTCTAGAGTCCTACTGCAAGAGAGAAGGTTCTGGTTCTGTGCGTGCTTGGAAGGGCTGCTGCTGCTTTGCCAGGTTATGCAGTGAAAGGAGCGTGTTTGGGACGGTGCAGCCAAGTACTAAGGACAGCAGCAGAGTGGGTGTAGGCTTGGAGGGAGCGCAGTTGGGGGTTCTGAAAGGGCTGTTCTACTTCCAGAGCCTGCGTTCCTTGACGGCCTGCCAAAGTCCCGAAGCAGCAGTGAATCTGCAGGTAATGCTTGAGCGACAATCCGAGTTGTGCTTGGGTAGTCCTGCATTTGAAATGCAGTTTGTGGGTGAAGCGTTTCTGGAGATTGCTTGCACCACTCTCTGCTTGTTTGTGTTCTCGCTCACCTAGGTGTCTGCAAAGGAGGGAGGAGAGCGTGAAGGACGCGAGGCTGCTGCAACACAGACTGATTTTCAGTGTGACGGACAGGTGAGGAGCTGTGTTGAAGAGCTGTGGAGATGTTAGCCTAGAGCGAGGTGTTATTGCCAAAAGAGCGCAGGCGGAAGACCGCAGAGAGTGGCAGATGTGAAATATACTTTAGATGTATGTTATCTTTGGGCTCCCTCTGAAGAAGGCTGTCGTGAGTGAAAAGAAGGTGGTAGTGCATGTTCGTGCCCTTTTTGTGAGGCTCACGGCACAATCTTTCCTTAGGCGATGGCCGCAGAGCTGCCGGCGGAGGTTGCTGAAGCTCCTGGAAAGCAGTTGCTTCCAGAAGGTTCACTTGAAGTTCCAAAGGTTTCCTGCGGTGAGCTGCAGGGAGACAAGTTGCGGTTGCAAGAGGAACTGGCCAGGGTGAAAGCCAAGGTAGGCAAAGCCTGTAGCGGCCTGCATGACTGTGAGGAGGTGGTTTTCCCCTGTAAACGATGGGGAAAAGCCCTTGTTGAGGCTGTAGGGTAGTAGTGCAGTGGTGTCCCTTCTGTTGCCTTCCCTTCTTCCCGCCGCTGCCCCATGGTGGCAAACAGACCAAGCGCGTCAGGGAGCTGCCCTTTCAAGCGTGAGGGGCCAAGCAGTGTGTTGGGGGTCACACCTACCCACGAGGAGGCTGCTCAAGCAGCTTGTTGTCTCTCCGAACCCGCCTGAGCTTTGAGGTGGACCTGAAGGTGACAGTGGGTGAGCTCCGGGTGCCCTGAGAGTGCTGCGTGTTTTCCTGTTGAGGCTGTTGTACTCTTTCTCTATATTTGGCTGTGTGTGTAGAGCTTTGGTTCCTTCTTTGTAGCTGGTCAAATGCCTGCGAAGGTGACAGTCTGTGTTCTGGGGGGGGGCAGCACTTGAAAGGGTGCGATCCTTCTTCATGGTTTGCGCTCGCACACGCAGCGCTGGTTGCTAGGTGGGGTTTTTGCACTGTATACGGGAAGCAGCATGTCAGGCAGGTGCTGTGACTTGTCCTGTTCCCTGACTGTAGGAGGAACTTGACCTCCTAACCTAGCTGCCCGGAGAAGGCCGTGGGTTGGCCCTAGTGCTGAGCTTTTTCTGTAGAAAACATCTTGGCCATCTTGTGGCTGCATGATGCAAATGTGCCGCAAAGTGCTATAGTTCCTGCAGGGCCCTGGGGATGAACCTGTAGTTAGTAAGCATTAGGATCCCGAAATGCTAATTCACTTCCAAGTTGTTTTTGGAGAGAGCTACGTTCAGAGCTACTGACTTGCTTTCCGTTCACTACGCCCACCGCTGCCACCAACGCAAGTACGGAGTTGAAGGAAGGAGTGTAGGGACCGGCTTTCCACCATTTGTGTAAGAATAAGGTATAGCAGCGTGGGCAGCGTTGGACTAGAAGTCTTTGTGATTGTGGTCGTTATCCTGGAGTTGGGAAGTGCCAGCAGGAGAAGGGAGAGCCTTTGCAGTAATGCTTCCCGTGGGGGAGCGAGCAGCTGGATGCTAGGAGGGTCCCGAGTCACGGGAAGGAGTAGGATTGGTGTTGCAGCTGCGTTTGGGCAGCTGGTAGGAAATTGAGATGGGGATGGGAGAGGCCGGTATGAAAGCGGAAGGAGCAACGTGGTTTTGGAGAGTCGAAGCAGTGGAGTCGTCTGTCTGAAAGCGAAGCTGACTAGCGTGGGTCCTGACTAGCGTGGTTTTACAGTTGCAGGCGTTGGAAGAGCAGCATGTTCAGGCTGAGCGTTGTGTTCAGGATTTGAAGACGGCCCTGGCAGAGAAACAGAGGGAAGCGACAGCTTCTTCCCGGCAACTGCAAGACCTTCTGGAAGCCTCTTTGGGAGGCGTTAGCCTAAAAGACCTGGAGGAACGAGTGGGACGGTAAGGAAGTGGCACAGTGAAGCAAGGCTTTGCTTTGTGGGCTGGTGTAATAGCAGCAGGATGGCCTTGTTGCATCTCAGCAAGTCAGTACACGATTTTGGGAGAGGCTTTTGCTTTGGACTGTGTGATTTGGCGCTGTTGTGCCAGTGTTGGTGCTCCTGTGGATTTCCATGACGAGGCCTGTGTTTCTTTTCAAGACTTGAACTGGAAAACGCCCGGCTGGAAGACACAGGGCAGCAGCAGGCAGCTAGACTCGAAGCTCTTCAGAAAGAGCTGCACGCCTCTGCCTCTGTAAGCTAGTCATAGCCTTCCTGTTTCATGAGCTACTGTGCGCAGTTGTGTGTGTATGTATGCGGGGGCGTTTTCGGAAGAGATTTTCCTGGGGAGCCTCGGGGAAATCATTCCCTGCAGGCTGCAGGCGATCGGCTGCTGTTGGTCCGCTCGCAGGCTTTCTGGTTTTGTGCGCTACTCTGCTGAGTCTTACTTAACAGTGTTTGAGGTAAGGGCACTTACGGCACTTGTGCGCCGGTGTGAATGGTTGCTGCTTTGTACCGGTTGTGGTGCTTAAGCCGTGTGGCAGCAGCACTTCAGCTGTTGCCGCCTTAAAGGCGTTCTGCAAGTGAACTTGTGGAACGTCCTTGGTGCCAAGCACGTCGTTGCCAAGTCTTAAGCGGCCTCCTCAGGCTGTGCCAGGAATTCCATTTGCCGCTGGTCGCTGAAGATCCCCCTGGAGCTTTAAATTAAGCTGTGCTCTGCCCGGATGGGGATACCTAAGTACCGTCGGCTATTAGCGGAGGGCCTGAGGAAGGTGTTCTCCAGTGTGCGTGGCACCTTTGCCCCCGTGAGCCCCTCGCTAGTAGCGGGTGGTCTTTGCTTTAGTGGGGGTCGGGGGGAGGGTGGTGTGGGGGGAGAGAGGGGTGGCAGGCACCAGTTTCTGTCCCTCGGTCTTAGCCTGGGTGGTGGAAATATTGAAGTGCTGCAGTTTGCGTGGGATTCTGTCCCCTGGAGTTGTGGGGCCGGCCCTCGGCTAGCAGAGAGAGATGTCCTGCCGCACCTTTGTGAGGAAGGCTGTGCGCACCTAGTGCTTCTAGGTGCCGTGAGTGAGTCGTGTGTGCCATTTCTTCTTCCTGTCCGGAAAGCGTGAGAGCGGAAGAAAGCCAGGGAAGGAGCTGGCAGAGTGGAAACAACCCGCAGAAGCCCGCCTGGAGGAAGAAATGAAGAAAAACGTTGCACTGCAGAAAGAATGCAACAGGTACAGCCGTTGAGTACTTGTAAGAGCTGTCGAATGAGCGGGGAGTCAGGCGTTATGTACCTTGCCCCTGAGACTCCGAGTACGTATCTGTTGGTGAGCGAGCTCAAGGCTTGCGTTAGGTCTTGCAAGTGGCTTCTGTAGGGGAGCGTGCGGTTTTAGGTAGGTGGAAGTGCAGGCAGGAGGGCAGTTGTCCTGGGAAGAGAGGGAGGGCGGGAGGGCAGGAAGAAGTCGCTTGTGTCTTGTGCCTGTTGTCAGGCAGAGGGAGAAGCTTCATGGGAGCAGATGAAATGTTGACTGGGCAAGTGATGTGTGGGAGGGGAATGATGTGGGTGGGTGGGTTGGTGTGGTGTTTTGGCTTGGTGTCTTGTTCTGGAAGTCCTGGCCTGTCCGCCATGGTACAAATGAAGTAAGCCCCGCACCGTATGCGTGGTGCTTAGGGAAGTGCATGCGTAAAGGCGGACTGTGCTTGGGCTTCCTACTTTACTTGCTAATGTGCTGTGCAGGTCGAAGAGGCTTCTGGAGAAAGCTATGAAGAAAGTGAGGGCGTATGAGAGGCGGGCGCAAGAGTCCCAGATGAATTTCCCGGGCGAAAGGGAGGACCCGTGTTCGGGAAGGGGCAGAGAAGTTGCTAAATTACGAACAAAGGTGAGCTTTGGCTGGCTTGTTGTGGTGCTTGTTTTGGAAAGCTGTAAGATTCTTTTCCTGGCTGTTGGGTTGTGGTGTTAATTATGTGGTGGCCGTGTTTGAAAAGAACGGCTGTCTCTTATGGTCCCTGAAAAAGCCTGTGTAATCCTTTGGGAAGTGAAGAGGCGTTGCGATAGCAGGGCACTTGTGAGCCTGGGCCTTTCTGGGCGAGAGCCCAGCTTGAAAGCTTGAGGCCCTGGCAGCATCTTTGAGGTCTGACAGATGAATTTGTGCTCTGGAAGACCGGTAAGTAGGACCATTATAAGCCTAACCACAGTATGAAAGGCAAGGACATCGGAAGCATAGGTGTGAGAGGTGTGGAAAAGGTGCGTTTCTGCGGAGAGAAGACGACGACGACGGCGGCAGAGTTTTAGTTGACCTTTGGGGCCTACTGAAACCCTGGCACTTCTTTGTTGATTGTCTTCTAAACTCAAACCTGTGTGTGTGTGTGTGTGTGTGTGCGCGTGTGTGTGCGTGTATGTAGAAAGAGATAATCATTTCTGTTTCCTCTTTCCTGAAGCTTCAGGTATACCACTGTAAACAAGTGAATACCTTGTGATTATTGTATATTGTTGTCAATATGATTACAGTTGTTATCGTTCCCGTTCATTAGTTCATTACACTCGGTTACTTACCTGTTACAATAGTAAACTCATTCCTAAGGAGTAGGGACACCTACACTACCAGCCGACCCTGTTTAGTGTCGGGAGCCCGCCGAATTACCTTACCAGGGCAAAATGCCTCTCAACTGGTTCGGTCGTTCTGCGGAGGCCTCCCGGCACAAAGGGACACGCTCGGTGGATTGTCACAGAACTGCGTACGCTTAGACCTCTGGGTCTGCTTAGGTGAGTGAGTCCTTTCCCTGTGTGCAGGTCCGTGAGCTGTGCTGCTCCCTGGAGGCAGAGCGGAGGAAGTCGAGGCAGCTAGAGAAAGCAAACGAAGGTGCGCGAGAAGAGTTGGCTTGGCTGCATGGGAGCCGTGACAAACTGCGGAAGAGCAAGCGGCAGCTGGAAGAAGAGGTGGTTGCGCTGAGGTGTCGCTTAGAGGCCAAGATGAGGGATCAGAGGCACAGAGAAGAGGATAAAAGGGAGATTGAGCAAAAGGCTGGGCAAGAGCTAAGGCAAAAACTACAGGAAGTCAATCTCTTTCTGCAGGTGAGCTCCCTTACCGCTAGTACGCGCAGTCCGTTTGTGGCTTGTCATTCATTCTTTACTGTTGTCATTTCTCAGTATGTTATGCTTGTGCCGGTCAGTGCTGTGGGGTCATGGGCTCGTTATAGCTTCAGGAGGTTGCTGAAGGGTGCGAGCTTGTTGGATGCTTGTCCTCAGGCATTCTGAGATGTGGTGAATAATCTTCTTTACGCACCTCGGTCACTGGCGAATCTGTAACAGCGCCAAGAAAGACGAGAATTGCAAGTGGACTAGTGTCTTAGAGAGACAGAGGTGGCTTGAATCAGTACTAGCTCTGATTCAAAACAAAACAAAGCAAAGCAAAAAGTTGCGCTGAGAGAGCCAGTTTCTTTCTGAACGAAAAGGATGATGTAATGGGGTGCTTTTGGGTTTTGCCCTTGATTGTAGAGGGCAGTGAGGAGGCCCAGTTGGCTCCCTGGGTGAGGTTGTGCTCTTCAAAGTGGGTGTGTGAAAGGGCCTGGGGGGAATGATCTCTTTTTCTTTCCTGGGGGTTGAAACTGCATTATCTGCTTCAGACACAGGCAGCCGCCCAGGACCGAGCGGAACAACTAAGAGCCGCTTCTGCAGCTTCCGCGGTAGGCCGACTGCAGCAGAGAGTTAGGCATTTAGAATATGAATTGGCTCTCACAAAACGCCTGCAGTGAGAGAGCGCTAACGAGAGGCTTGCGGAAGCTGCTGCTGCTGCGCAATGCTATGAGCCCTGCAGAAGCCACTCTCTGGCAACGAACCCGGTGGGCAGCGCTTCCTCTGTGATGGAGAGAGTGGAAGCTCATATGGCTGAGGTAAGGCATTGGGAATACCTGTTATTCTCAAGCTGAAAATGAGCATCCGTTCCTAGCTCCACCGCGCCCAATCTAGGAGTCTAGACACGCCTGCTGACCCTCAGAGCGCTGCAACCTCGGCAAAAGCTCTGGTCCGGGCGCGCCCCAGAATTAGCAGTCCGTGTGACGGCATGTTCCTCACAGCGTGGTGAGCAGCGTGCCCTGAGGTTTGGGAAGCGCATGCCGAGAGTGGGGCAAGGGAGCACGTGATTCTTCACAAAATGCCGTGATCCGTTCCCGCCTTTGCACAGAGTGGGGGTGTGGAGAAGCTCTCGAGTTGGGGATTGCTTTGTGAGACGGTTAATGCCATAGAGTAATGGGAACGCTGGGCCTTGGTGGACAAAGACTTTCTCTGTAGTGGGGGTGATGTTTCCAGTGTTTATTCCCATGTTGCAGTTGGCTTGAGAAGCTAATGCTACAAGAATGTAGCTACTGAGGCCTTAAGGGTATCTTGTCTGTACTTGCAGGTGCGGCGGGAATGGTCAAAAATATCACTGAAGAACTTGAGCAAGGTAATCTGTCAGGATCTGTTAGCGGTGTTACCAAGGAAGAGGACGGTTCCTCCATTTTGAACACAACTACTGGAAAGCTGCCAAGCTCCTGTGCTAAGCACAGTTGTTTTCTACTAGCTTTCCAACCTAGAGCTCTGCGAGGCAACTTGCTGCTTATGCAAATAATAGTCGTACAGAGTCGTATGCAGTTGCCTTTAGATCACAGGGAGGAAAAGCGGCCTATGCGCACGTTCAGCCCCTGCCCCCGAGCCCTGAGCAATTCCACCTCTTCAGGATAATTGTTTCTCCAGAGTTGTGGCTTGGCGGTGACTGGGCCTGTTGCAAAGCAGGTAGCCCCTGAGAGCAATTCCTTCTGTCCCAGTAGCCTTTACTCTCCTAGCGAGTGGCCAGCCGTTGCGCTAGAGCTCTTTCCGTTTGCTAGGACGGACACAAATCCGTGGCATTGAATCCGTTTGCATTGTGACTGGAGTTGCCTGTCTCCTGGGAGTAATAAGGTTTGTTTGCTTTGGGGACCTTTTCCTACTGCAACAGTAACATAGGGCATTTTCTCCCCTCCCGCTCTCGCCCCGCCCCTTCCCCAGCAATGGCTGAGCTGAACGTTGGATCGGCTGGAGCTTCTCCCTGGGCATCTACTGAAGGATCTTCAGAAAACGTAGACCAGGAGCCGCTTTCCAGGGCAACGCAAGAGTGCCGCGATGTTTTGACAGCCCCGTTCCAGAGAGCTAAGAGTGGTTATCCTGAGACTACTACCTCCTGACAGAGGGACTCGCGTTACCAGGCTGTGAGGAAAAGCAACCCTTGCCACTGTTTTTGTACGAGTGCAACAGTGCGGTGTAGCCAATAATAATAACGTGCGGTCTTTAACTGCAAGTATTGTGTTCCAACTTGGTATTTAATAAATGTTGTAATCTAGTAGGTCTCTCCGTTTTATTCTGTTCCCCTTCCTGACTTTGCCTGCCCTGCGCATATGACTGTCCCCTCTGCTCGTGTCTCTTATGGAGTAGTACGTGTTGCATTGCTGCCAAATGGTGGATGCTGGTGGAAGTCTGGCCTGCTGCGGCATTTGCGGGCAAGGGCTGCGTTTTGTCCCTGCGTTTTGCGAGTTGTTCAGCGCTAGCCAGCACGGATGATGGAAGTCATGTTTTTGAAGGCCTAGCCAGGCTTTCTTCCTGGGCAGGCGCTTAGCCCTTCTGCCTCGCGCTGGTCTGACCAAAAGTCACTTATGCAGACAGCTCCAGGCCTGAGGGCAGAGAGGCCGTTTGTCCAAGGGAGAGCTCAGCTCTGCTCTGCTCTGCTCCCTTCAGCTGGCTTCCCAGCTGCTCCTTCAGCCTGTCCTGGCAGCCAGGCCAAGGGCCAGCATGCAGACTGTGTGTTTTTCCTCAGCGGGGGCTGGAAGCACGAGTGTGTGAAGACAGGGGCCTCGATCGTCCCCAGGTGCAGCCCTTGGCGGTTCCCCTTGTTGAACTTGACAAGGTGCCCGGTTGCCTCACGTCTCGCTCGTAGCGGGGCACTGGCCTCTTGCTGCCTTTGAGAACGATGCTTCCTGTGGTCTGGGCAGAAGGGAGGGCGAGAGCTTCTGGTAGCCAGGAAAGGTCGCAAAGCCCGCCGGTCTGGAAGGCTGTTGGATCCGCTTGCAGTCTGCAAAGGGGAAAGGGGTTATGGAAGTTCTCTGCCCTGCAGCGTGACTGGCAAAGCGGAACCGCTGTCCAGTGCTGGGCACTTGCTCTTCTCTCTGCAAAGCAAAAGCAGGTGCGGAACGCCTCTGAAGTGCCTTCGCTTTGGGTTGTCCTGTTGCCAAACTCTGAGAGGAACTGTTTTCCAGTGGTTCCCTGCCTGCTTCTGTCCTGCTGGGTGTCAGGGAGAGGTGAAAGTTCTTGGCCGCCGGAGCAGCAGCACTGAAATTCAGCGCTGGCATCTGGCATGACAGGAGCTGGTAGCGCTTACCAGGCGGGTAGAGCAAAGTCCCGTCTGTTCTGGCCCCTGCACTAGAGGAGAGGGATGGAGCTACTGGAGCGAGTCCAGCGAAGGGCTACTAAGATGATTAAGGGACTGGAGTAGCTCTCATACGAGGAAAGGCTGAGAGAGCTGGGATTGTTCAGCCTGCAGAAGAGAAGACCGCGGATCAGGGTGTAGGCAGGATGCGAAGGGAGGGTGTAAAGAAGTCGGAGGCAGACTCTTCTCAGCGGTGCCTAGCGGTAGGACGAGGGGCAAGGGGCACAAACTGAAACACAGGCCGTCCTGTCTGAACAGGAGGAAAAAGTTCTTTGCTGTGAGGGGTGACTGAGCCCTGGAAGAGGTTGCCCAGAGAGCTTGGGGAGTCTCCGTCCTCAGAGATGTTCCCAAGCCGTCTGGCTAGGGTCCTGGGCTGACTACTTGAGGTGATCCTGCTTGAGTAGGGGGGGCTGGACGAGACGATCTCCAGAGGTGCCTTCCAACCTCAAACGTCCGGTGATTCTGTGACAAGCAGGAGAAGCGGGCGACCGGGCATCTAGTCAAGTTCGACAAGGGGAACTGTCAAGGGCTGCACCTGGGGACAAATAGCCCCTGTGCCCTGGGGCAGGCTGGGGGCTACTGCCAGGAAAGCAGCTGGGCAGAGGAAGGCCTGGGGGTGCAGGTGGGCAGCAAGGAGTCAGCAATGGTTAGAGAAAGAAATCGTAACCACATTTTAATCGTTTTGATAATAACTTTCTGCCAAAGGGAGCAATCGCCCTCCAGCCTCTCGCTGTGGTCTCTGCTAACAGCTGGAGCGATCCGCTTTCGGTGAGAGTCGCTCACCTCGGTGAGAGTCGCGACTCGCGGCCAATTTGGCTCCCTCCGGCACTTGGGCTTCCTACGGCGCAGGCGCAGAGCTGGGAGCCCAGAAGGACCGGCACGCTCGCGGCCTGGCCGGGCAGCAGCCAGAGCAGCCAGCTGCGGGGCTCAACCTAAGCAGTCGCCGTCTCTTCAGGCGCAACGAGCTACTTCAGCCCTGCGAGCTCGGCCAAGCGCTCGCGACGCCCGCGCCCTTAGGGAAACAGTGGGAGCGCAGGTTTGCGAGGAGCACAGTGTCCCGCACCTGGAGCAGCAGCAGCATGAATTCTTCAGGGAAATGACGGCACAGCAGAGTAAGAGCTGGAGCTGGGGGCCGCCGGGGAGGGACCCCCAACAAAGACGTCCTTCGGCCGGCCGCAGCCACCCGCAGCCACCCGCCGCCGCCGCCGCCCCCCGGCCCGGCCCGGCAGCGCCGCGAAGGAGGCGGCAGCGCCCCCCCCCGCCCCGCCCCGGGCCCGCCCCGGCCGCAGCCCCGCCCCCTCGCTGCACAGCCCCGCCCCTCGGCGCGTCACCCCGCTGCCCTGTGACGCCCCCCCCCGCGCCCTCGCCGCGGCTGTTGCGCATGCGCGGCGCGCCCGCCACCGCCTCCGGAGCCGGTGGTCCTCGGTGCTGTTGCGGCCGTGTGCCTCGCTGCCAGCGTCGCTGCGTCGCTGTCCTCGGCCGGCGCCTCTGCCCCCGGCCCGGGGGCTCCGAGCTCGCCGGGACTCAGCCCCGCAGCAGCTGGCCCGGGCCGCGGCCCCTGCTCGGGGCTGTCCGCCGCCCGCGTGCCCGCCGCAGCATGAAGAGGCTCTTGGGGCTCTTCGGCCAGGGCCAGGGGCAGCCGCCTTCGCCGTCGCCGTCGCGGTCGCGGTCGCGGTCGCGGTCGCGGTGGGCGTGCGGCGGCAGCGCGCCCCTGCGCTGCGTCGGCGCTGCCTACGAGCTCCGGGAGAAGGAGCTGGGCAAGCTGCACCGCGCGGCCGCCAGCGGCGACCTGGCGCGGGTGCGGCGGCGGCGGTGGCTGCCGAGAGTCGGCCTCGACGGGCGGGACAAGGCGAAGCGGTGAGGGGCGGCGGGGGGGCCGGGGCGGCGCGGGGGGTGGGGGGGGCGGCGGCGAGGGCCGGGCTGCTGCGTCGGTGCCGGCGGGGGCGGCGGCTGGTGGGTTGGAGCTGGCGTGCAGCTGGCAGGAGCGCCTTTGTGCCGGGAAGGCAGGGCCGTTTGCTTGGGCTGGCGAGGGAGTGCGGGAGGGCAGTCGGCCTTGCGCGCGCGGGGTGGGCTCGGGGCTCGGGGCTCGGGGCTCGGAGGCCGGTTGCGTGTGTGGCCAGGCCGGAGCGGGACTTTGTTGCTGGGAGCGTGACAGGGTCGAGGGGGAAGGTTTCTGCTGTCGGGTTTGGTAGGTGTTGTGGAGGGCCCTTGGGAGCGAGCGCGTGCTGGTGCTTGCTGCAGCAGTAAGGCCGGGAAGAGGCCAGAGGGCGCGACTTCCCGGCAAGGCCAGCAGCGAGGGGATGTTCTGGTGTTATAAAAGGCACGTGCTGGGCCTGCGGCCTGCTGCTGTGGCGTGAGTGGTCCTGGCAGCAGGTGGAGGTTGCCTTGCCGTAGGCTGGAGGTGCGCAAGCCTTGCTCTTGCTTGCTGGGCTGCGTGCGTAGTGGTGTTGGAGGCAGGGAGGAGGTGCCGGGGCGGAGGGCAGCAGTTGCAGAGCGGAAGCCGGAGGCTGGCTGGGAGAAATGGGGGGCCTGGGCGCAGGGATGCACGCGCAGGGAAGGGAGCGCGGAGCTGAGGCAACGTTGTCTTCCTAAGTGGGGGCTGGGGCTGGGGCTGGGGCTGGGGCGGGGAGGGGCTTTTTCCTAGCCCCGGCGTCTCGGGCTTTGGGTGTGCAGCGGTCACCCGCGTGACATGGGCAGGCGCGGTCTCTTCAGCTGTCTGGCCTGCGCTAAGGTAACATGCTCAATTTTTAGGACACCTCTGCATCTGGCTTGCGCTAACGGACATGCGGAGGTTGTCTTGTACTTAGTAGAGAGGAAGTGCAAGCTAAATCCTCGTGACAACTTCAAGAGATCGCCACTGATGAAGGTACGTGGGTGCTGCGGTAGGCAGGGCTTCTAAATTGCGCCCCGAGCGATCGAGCTCTTGGGTGATTCTGGAGGTAGGTCTGGGTGGAGCTTGTGGTGCGCTGGGCGCTGGCTAGGCGTGCGTTGCCTAATGTTTGGGCGCGTTATTGTTGTCCGAGGTCGGCAAGCTGTGGGAATTCTGCCAGAGGGAAGCGTAATTGCTGGCAACGTTTCCTTGTTTCCCGTGTGGTTGGCAGGCAGTGCAGTGCCAGCACGAAGGCTGCGTCGCCATTCTGCTAGCGCATGGCGCCGACGCTAACCTTGCGGATGCTAACGGCAACACTGCCCTTCACCTGGCTGCCCTTGCTCCTAACACCTGCCTAGCAGGGCAGTTACTGGCGCACAACGCCCATCTTGATGCGCAGAATAAGGTAAGCGTGGAATTTGGGTCAGGCCGCTCCTGAGAAGAAAAAGTTGCTTTGCTTCTCTGTGTTTTTCTAACTGGAGAGGGGCGTTATGCTTTCAGATGGGATACACGCCCCTTTCTCTGGCCGTGTCCGCGCATCACGTAGAGATGGTGGAGTTCCTGCTTAGCAAAGGAGCCGACGTGCACGCTCGAGATCAGTCGGAAAGGTGAAGGGTTTGTCAAAACGGGGCGTGGGTCTCCTGAGCATTGGTGAAGTTTGCCTGGTCTGGCCGGGTAGCCGAGGGTGCTTAGCGGGGGAGACGTTTGGCCCAGGGACGTGCTGCGGCCCCTTGCAACCCGAGTTCTCGTGGGCTTCCGTGTGGTTGGCTTTGCTTTCCTCCTGGCTGTAGGAAAGGGGGAGGTGTAATTGTTTTGGGAGCAAATAGGGATGAAAGGAACGCCAGTGAAACGTCGGTGTCTCCTGATAGCTTTTGTCTCGTCTTGTGGCTGCTTTAGGACCCCTCTGATGCTTGCCGCCTCTGCCGGGGACGTGAGCATGATAGAAGTTCTTCTTGGCTATGGTGCTGACCTTTGCCAGAAAGACGTTCTTGGATGGACAGCGGAGGCTTATGCTAGGAGGTCTGGACACACTGGGTAAGTGCTTTAGGTCACGGTGAGAGTCGCTAAGCGGTCCGAATGTCCGTGTTGGTGTGCGGACGTGTTTGGTAAGAGGCGCAAGGTTTAATGATGCGTGGAGACCTTTGTTGAAGGTGGGCTCAGTGGAATCTTCCGGGACGTAGCGTTCCCTGTGTCAAGTGTGAGTTGGGGAGTTGAGGAAAGCTTCCCCCGCAAATCATCTTGTTTGGTAAGTGGTGTTATGCAAGGATGTAGTTGATTATAGTGACAGTGTTCCCTTTCTTTCCGCACCTCCCTAGTGTTAGTGAACAGCTGGCAGACCGCGCAGCCGAGAAAAACGTGGGAGAAGCTTGTGCAGGCAGCGCAGAAAGCACGCCAGTGCTTAGCACTCGTTGCGAGGCAGGAGCTGCTGCGTTTGCGTTGGGCACACCTGCTGCGGACAGAGGAGGTAGGAGGCTTAACTGTGGAGGAGCTGAGGAGGAGAATGCCTACGGCCTTTTCTTGTGGTGGCTTGTATTGAAGCTTGGCAGGGTTCCGTCCCTCTTGCCTGTTGAGTACCCTTGCTAGGGACGGAGTAGAGACGCGCTGGTGATCCTCCTCCGTGAGGATAGTCCTTTGGTTTTGAGGCTGGCTTTTGGTTTTGGGGGTGATGGGTGGGAGGCTGGGTAGAGCAGGAAATACAGCGTAGTCTCTGGCATTTTGAAGCACAGGTTGGCGGGGGTGGGGGTAGAGGCAAAGAGAGCACGAGAGAGAGACCGATCTCTGCCTGTGTGGTATGAAGAGCTCGGCAGTTTGTTTCCTTCTTGTCCTGTTCAACCGCTACCAGCATTTGCTCGCTGCCTGCTCGCATAGCATATTCATGCCATGGCAGGTTTGAGGTTTGGAACGTTCGAAGGAAAGACAAGGGCGGTGTGGAATTCTTGTCCTTTTTTATTTTGCGGGGGGTGGGGGGGGGCAGCGAGAATTGAGTAGGATGGGAGAAATTGGTGGTTTGGGGCATGCTTTCGTTCATGCTGTCTGGCATGACTGCTTCACTCTAGTCTGGCCTGTAGAATTGTCCGTGTAACATGCTTGTCTGCATTGCTGAAAGTCGAAGGTCCGACATGCTAAGAATTAATCCTGTCAATTAATATTTGAACAGTGAGAGGTGGCTTTTCCCACGAATACTTCACGAGGTGAGCCTCGAACAGTAGCTTTTGCCAACGACCTTAACCTGCCGAAAAAGAGGGGAGATTTGAGCGAGACGGTCCTTCTTGCCTTTGCCTTTGCCTTTGCCTTTGAAGAGTGTTGGAGGCAGAGGAGAGCGATGACAGCTGTCCTGCTTCTGAGGAAGAAAAAAGCAGTTTAGCTGCCAAGGTAAAGTGCCTCCAGAAGGAGAACTGCCCGTGGAGCGACTCGTTTGCAGGGCAGAGCTGTCTAGATTTGGGCAAAAGCGCGTGTCCAGGCAGGGTGGTTTTCTCCTGCCCCGCGGTCTCCTGCCTGCCAGTCTTTCAGCTGCGGTGAGCTGTTTGCTCCAAGCCTTGTAGCCGTCCGTGGCAGAGCATGCAGCAGGCTTGCGGTTGCGGGTGGGAAGAGCAGTAGGTGACAAGAAAAGCGACCGCATGGTTTTCTTCACCTGAGTCAGAGTTCTCGTCCCAAAGCTGATCAGCCTCTAGATGGCCTGTTCTTTTGTCCTCCAAGCCTTGCTGTTTGTTTCCAGTAACTTTGGTGATAGAATTCAGGCTGATATGGGGAAAAGGGCACTTGCTGTTCAAGATCTGCTGCAATGCTTCATCTCCTGGCTCTCCTTTCTTTCGTCCTTGTCAGGTTGCCCAAGAGTGCTTGGGGGCGGGGGGAGTGGCTCAAGAGGGTCTTTTTTTCCTCCTGGGGGATGGCATTGCGGGCTTGCATGGGATCTCACACCACCTGTTTCCCCTTCCTTTTGTTTCTTTTGTTTTGTTTTGGTTTGTTTTTCAGTTGAGGTGTGTGGCATTGGGGCTGTGCCATGATGAAGAAGCTGAAGAAGCCGAGTGTGGTGCAGGAACACACCCCGTAGTGCTGGAGATGCAGGCATGTTTATTTGCAACCTGGTTGCCCTTGTCTCAGTGGCCTGTCAGAGAGTGTGGCAGCTGTTGTGTGAGAAGAGCTAGTGTGGCATAGTAAGATGTGATGGTGGTTGGAGGAGTGAAAGTGAGGAAAGAGGGGGAGGTGAGACTACGGTAGTTTGAGAAGCAGGCAGCTGGTGGTCTCGTGAGCCCAAGGGAGGGGGAAAGGGTGTGTGTGCTGCTGGATAAGGTAACGTAGGTGAAGGCAGAGCCTGACTGTGTGCGGGCAGTGCTTCTCGGGGGGCTTTATGGAATGGGAGCAGGACGTTAGTGACATTAGGTATTGCTGTGTACATAAAGACATCTGCAGGCCTTGTAAAAGAGGAGCGAGAAGGTTTTTCTCTGTGGCTCGAGAGAGGAGAAGTATTTGGCAAGGTGTGGATGGCCTGGGCAGAGGCTGCTGTCCTGGGAGTGGCAGCAAGTGGCCTTGGAGTTGTATTTCTAGAGTCCTACTGCAAGAGAGAAGGTTCTGGTTCTGTGCGTGCTTGGAAGGGCTGCTGCTGCTTTGCCAGGTTATGCAGTGAAAGGAGCGTGTTTGGGACGGTGCAGCCAAGTACTAAGGACAGCAGCAGAGTGGGTGTAGGCTTGGAGGGAGCGCAGTTGGGGGTTGGAGAGTGGAAGCGAGGGCCCAGGGGGAGGTTTGCCTCAGGTTGTTGGAGAAGCAGGCAGCTGGCGGTGTTTGTTGGTGCAAAGGAGGGGGGAAGGATGTGTGTGCTGCTGAGTATTGCCGTGTAGGGGAAGCTGGAGTGTGGGTAGTGCTTCTCAGGGGCTTTAGGGGAAGGGAGCAGGGCGTTTGTGAGCTTCGGCATTGCCGTCCCTTCACATACGTTCTCGTGGAGGCTGCTTGTTTCTGTTCTTTCTAAGTGTGCGGGCCGATCTCTTTCAGGACGACTCACCGGAAAGGAAGGGAGAGGAGGCTCCTGGTGGTGCCCAAGTGGCGGCTGCTGCAGGAGCCCCTGCTGGTGTGAGAGGTGAGTTTCTAGACATGGAGGGGCTTTGTTTCTCTGCTCTTTGGGCTGGGTGAATGAACTGAAATGGCGATCTGCCTGTGAGAGGGTAGAGCAGGCAGGTAGGCGCTGGGCAGGCAATGGCGGGGAGGGGGGGAGGGAACGTAGCTGGAGGGAGATGTTTTGTGGTAGTGCTAGGGAAGGAGGGTTGTTTCTTGGTGACTTCCTGCGGGTGGGAGGGTGTTTGGCTAGTGCTTTGCGGGTCGCTCCTGTAGCGTGCCGAGGGATTGTGAAGGGCCAACTCTGGAGCTGTAGTTTGGAGGGGAGATGCCGTCAGAGCTGCGTAGTCGGCGACTGTGGCATGGCAGAGCCTTGTTTGGATGCTCGCCGAGCATGTGTTGGGCGTTCTTGGTAGGGGCGTGAGCTGTGCTGCTGGGCTTGGGCCTGTGGTGCTGGCAAGAAGGCAGCAGGAAGTGGCGATGGCGTGGTGGTGCGGCTGGGGGTGCAGGCGCCCTTAAATGATGCTGCTTTGTTTTTCCTGGGGAGTGGAACGGTTTGGTGTGTCCTGGGCGCAGGGCTTGCGTGCTGGAGGAGAGCAGGAGAGGGAAAGAAGGAGCGGTGGTGTGTCATTTGTGGCTTCCTTTGCAGGTGTTGCGTCGTCCGCAGGAGCGGAGCAGGAGGACGAGAGCGACTCTCCCTGGGATTCCGAGGTGCTTGGTGTGAGGGGCGCAGTGGGTTGCCCGTGGGGGGAAGTGCGCGGGAGCTTGCCTTGGACGTGGGCCCTAGCAGGGATGAGGCTCAGTTGCCGCTTGTGGTGGCTGCGCCACAGGTTTGTTCCTGTGACCTGGAGCCGCTTGTGCTCTGTGCAAGCGGTTTGGTGAGGACTGTGCCTAAGTGGGGTGTGCTAATGTCCTGGGAGTGGCAGCAAGTGGCCTTGGAGTTGTATTTCTAGAGTCCTACTGCAAGAGAGAAGATTCTGGTTCTGTGCGTGCTTGGAAGGGCTGCTGCTGCTTTGCCAGGTTATGCAGTGAAAGGAGCGTGTTTGGGACGGTGCAGCCAAGTACTAAGGACAGCAGCAGAGTGGGTGTAGGCTTGGAGGGAGCGCAGTTGGGGGTTGGAGAGTGGAAGCGAGGGCCCAGGGGGAGGTTTGCCTCAGGTTGTTGGAGAAGCAGGCAGCTGGCGGTGTTTGTTGGTGCAAAGGAGGGGGGAAGGATGTGTGTGCTGCTGAGTATTGCCGTGTAGGGGAAGCTGGAGTGTGGGTAGTGCTTCTCAGGGGCTTTAGGGGAAGGGAGCAGGGCGTTTGTGAGCTTCGGCATTGCCGTCCCTTCACATACGTTCTCGTGGAGGCTGCTTGTTTCTGTTCTTTCTAAGTGTGCGGGCCGATGTCTTTCAGGACGACTCACCGGAAAGGAAGGGAGAGGAGGCTCCTGGTGGTGCCCAAGTGGCGGCTGCTGCAGGAGCCCCTGCTGGTGTGAGAGGTGAGTTTCTAGACATGGAGGGGCTTTGTTTCTCTGCTCTTTGGGCTGGGTGAATGAACTGAAATGGCGATCTGCCTGTGAGAGGGTAGAGCAGGCAGGTAGGCGCTGGGCAGGCAATGGCGGGGAGGGGGGGAGGGAACGTAGCTGGAGGGAGATGTTTTGTGGTAGTGCTAGGGAAGGAGGGTTGTTTCTTGGTGACTTCCTGCGGGTGGGAGGGTGTTTGGCTAGTGCTTTGCGGGTCGCTCCTGTAGCGTGCCGAGGGATTGTGAAGGGCCAACTCTGGAGCTGTAGTTTGGAGGGGAGATGCCGTCAGAGCTGCGTAGTCGGCGACTGTGGCATGGCAGAGCCTTGTTTGGATGCTCGCCGAGCATGTGTTGGGCGTTCTTGGTAGGGGCGTGAGCTGTGCTGCTGGGCTTGGGCCTGTGGTGCTGGCAAGAAGGCGGCAGGAAGTGGCGATGGCGTGGTGGTGCGGCTGGGGGTGCAGGCGCCCTTAAATGACGCTGCTTTGTTTTTCCTGGGGAGTGGAACGGTTTGGTGTGTCCTGGGCGCGGGGCTTGCGTGCTGGAGGAGAGCAGGAGAGGGAAAGAAGGAGCGGTGGTGTGTCATTTGTGGCTTCCTTTGCAGGTGTTGCGTCGTCCGCAGGAGCGGAGCAGGAGGACGAGAGCGACTCTCCCTGGGATTCCGAGGTGCTTGGTGTGAGGGGCGCAGTGGGTTGCCCGTGGGGGGAAGTGCGCGGGAGCTTGCCTTGGACGTGGGCCCTAGCAGGGATGAGGCTCAGTTGCCACTTGTGGTGGCTGCGCCACAGGTTTGTTCCTGTGACCTGGAGCCGCTTGTGCTCTGTGCAAGCGGTTTGGTGAGGACTGTGCCTAAGTGGGGTGTGCTAATGTCCTGGGAGTGGCAGCAAGTGGCCTTGGAGTTGTATTTCTAGAGTCCTACTGCAAGAGAGAAGGTTCTGGTTCTGTGCGTGCTTGGAAGGGCTGCTGCTGCTTTGCCAGGTTATGCAGTGAAAGGAGCGTGTTTGGGACGGTGCAGCCAAGTACTAAGGACAGCAGCAGAGTGGGTGTAGGCTTGGAGGGAGCGCAGTTGGGGGTTGGAGAGTGGAAGCGAGGGCCCAGGGGGAGGTTTGCCTCAGGTTGTTGGAGAAGCAGGCAGCTGGCGGTGTTTGTTGGTGCAAAGGAGGGGGGAAGGATGTGTGTGCTGCTGAGTATTGCCGTGTAGGGGAAGCTGGAGTGTGGGTAGTGCTTCTCAGGGGCTTTAGGGGAAGGGAGCAGGGCGTTTGTGAGCTTCGGCATTGCCGTCCCTTCACATACGTTCTCGTGGAGGCTGCTTGTTTCTGTTCTTTCTAAGTGTGCGGGCCGATCTCTTTTAGGACGACTCACCGGAAAGGAAGGGAGAGGAGGCTCCTGGTGGTGCCCAAGTGGCGGCTGCTGCAGGAGCCCCTGCTGGTGTGAGAGGTGAGTTTCTAGACATGGAGGGGCTTTGTTTCTCTGCTCTTTGGGCTGGGTGAATGAACTGAAATGGCGATCTGCCTGTGAGAGGGTAGAGCAGGCAGGTAGGCGCTGGGCAGGCAATGGCGGGGAGGGGGGGAGGGAACGTAGCTGGAGGGAGATGTTTTGTGGTAGTGCTAGGGAAGGAGGGTTGTTTCTTGGTGACTTCCTGCGGGTGGGAGGGTGTTTGGCTAGTGCTTTGCGGGTCGCTCCTGTAGCGTGCCGAGGGATTGTGAAGGGCCAACTCTGGAGCTGTAGTTTGGAGGGGAGATGCCGTCAGAGCTGTGTAGTCGGCGACTGTGGCATGGCAGAGCCTTGTTTGGATGCTCGCCGAGCATGTGTTGGGCGTTCTTGGTAGGGGCGTGAGCTGTGCTGCTGGGCTTGGGCCTGTGGTGCTGGCAAGAAGGCGGCAGGAAGTGGCGATGGCGTGGTGGTGCGGCTGGGGGTGCAGGCGCCCTTAAATGACGCTGCTTTGTTTTTCCTGGGGAGTGGAACGGTTTGGTGTGTCCTGGGCGCAGGGCTTGCGTGCTGGAGGAGAGCAGGAGAGGGAAAGAAGGAGCGGTGGTGTGTCATTTGTGGCTTCCTTTGCAGGTGTTGCGTCGTCCGCAGGAGCAGAGCAGGAGGACGAGAGCGACTCTCCCTGGGATTCCGAGGTGCTTGGTGTGAGGGGCGCAGTGGGTTGCCCGTGGGGGGAAGTGCGCGGGAGCTTGCCTTGGACGTGGGCCCTAGCAGGGATGAGGCTCAGTTGCCGCTTGTGGTGGCTGCGCCACAGGTTTGTTCCTGTGACCTGGAGCCGCTTGTGCTCTGTGCAAGCGGTTTGGTGAGGACTGTGCCTAAGTGGGGTGTGCTAATGTCCTGGGAGTGGCAGCAAGTGGCCTTGGAGTTGTATTTCTAGAGTCCTACTGCAAGAGAGAAGGTTCTGGTTCTGTGCGTGCTTGGAAGGGCTGCTGCTGCTTTGCCAGGTTATGCAGTGAAAGGAGCGTGTTTGGGACGGTGCAGCCAAGTACTAAGGACAGCAGCAGAGTGGGTGTAGGCTTGGAGGGAGCTCAGTTGGGGGTTCTGAAAGGGCTGTTCTACTTCCAGAGCCTGCGTTCCTTGACGGCCTGCCAAAGTCCCGAAGCAGCAGTGAATCTGCAGGTAATGCTTGATCGACAATCCGAGTTGTGCTTGGGTAGTCCTGCATTTGAAATGCAGTTTGTGGGTGAAGCGTTTCTGGAGATTGCTTGCCCCACTCTCTGCTTGTTTGTGTTCTCGCTCACCTAGGTGTCTGCAAAGGAGGGAGGAGAGCGTGAAGGACGCGAGGCTGCTGCAACACAGACTGATTTTCAGTGTGACGGACAGGTGAGGAGCTGTGTTGAAGAGCTGTGGAGATGTTAGCCTAGAGCGAGGTGTTATTGCCAAAAGAGCGCAGGCGGAAGACCGCAGAGAGTGGCAGATGTGAAATATACTTTAGATGTATGTTATCTTTGGGCTCCCTCTGAAGAAGGCTGTCGTGAGTGAAAAGAAGGTGGTAGTGCATGTTCGTGCCCTTTTTGTGAGGCTCACGGCACAATCTTTCCTTAGGCGATGGCCGCAGAGCTGCCGGCGGAGGTTGCTGAAGCTCCTGGAAAGCAGTTGCTTCCAGAAGGTTCACTTGAAGTTCCAAAGGTTTCCTGCGGTGAGCTGCAGGGAGACAAGTTGCGGTTGCAAGAGGAACTGGCCAGGGTGAAAGCCAAGGTAGGCAAAGCCTGTAGCGGCCTGCATGACTGTGAGGAGGTGGTTTTCCCCTGTAAACGATGGGGAAAAGCCCTTGTTGAGGCTGTAGGGTAGTAGTGCAGTGGTGTCCCTTCTGTTGCCTTCCCTTCTTCCCGCCGCTGCCCCATGGTGGCAAACAGACCAAGCGCGTCAGGGAGCTGCCCTTTCAAGCGTGAGGGGCCAAGCAGTGTGTTGGGGGTCACACCTACCCACGAGGAGGCTGCTCAAGCAGCTTGTTGTCTCTCCGAACCCGCCTGAGCTTTGAGGTGGACCTGAAGGTGACAGTGGGTGAGCTCCGGGTGCCCTGAGAGTGCTGCGTGTTTTCCTGTTGAGGCTGTTGTACTCTTTCTCTATATTTGGCTGTGTGTGTAGAGCTTTGGTTCCTTCTTTGTAGCTGGTCAAATGCCTGCGAAGGTGACAGTCTGTGTTCTGGGGGGGGGCAGCACTTGAAAGGGTGCGATCCTTCTTCATGGTTTGCGCTCGCACACGCAGCGCTGGTTGCTAGGTGGGGTTTTTGCACTGTATACGGGAAGCAGCATGTCAGGCAGGTGCTGTGACTTGTCCTGTTCCCTGACTGTAGGAGGAACTTGACCTCCTAACCTAGCTGCCCGGAGAAGGCCGTGGGTTGGCCCTAGTGCTGAGCTTTTTCTGTAGAAAACATCTTGGCCATCTTGTGGCTGCATGATGCAAATGTGCCGCAAAGTGCTATAGTTCCTGCAGGGCCCTGGGGATGAACCTGTAGTTAGTAAGCATTAGGATCCCGAAATGCTAATTCACTTCCAAGTTGTTTTTGGAGAGAGCTACGTTCAGAGCTACTGACTTGCTTTCCGTTCACTACGCCCACCGCTGCCACCAACGCAAGTACGGAGTTGAAGGAAGGAGTGTAGGGACCGGCTTTCCACCATTTGTGTAAGAATAAGGTATAGCAGCGTGGGCAGCGTTGGACTAGAAGTCTTTGTGATTGTGGTCGTTATCCTGGAGTTGGGAAGTGCCAGCAGGAGAAGGGAGAGCCTTTGCAGTAATGCTTCCCGTGGGGGAGCGAGCAGCTGGATGCTAGGAGGGTCCCGAGTCACGGGAAGGAGTAGGATTGGTGTTGCAGCTGCGTTTGGGCAGCTGGTAGGAAATTGAGATGGGGATGGGAGAGGCCGGTATGAAAGCGGAAGGAGCAACGTGGTTTTGGAGAGTCGAAGCAGTGGAGTCGTCTGTCTGAAAGCGAAGCTGACTAGCGTGGGTCCTGACTAGCGTGGTTTTACAGTTGCAGGCGTTGGAAGAGCAGCATGTTCAGGCTGAGCGTTGTGTTCAGGATTTGAAGACGGCCCTGGCAGAGAAACAGAGGGAAGCGACAGCTTCTTCCCGGCAACTGCAAGACCTTCTGGAAGCCTCTTTGGGAGGCGTTAGCCTAAAAGACCTGGAGGAACGAGTGGGACGGTAAGGAAGTGGCACAGTGAAGCAAGGCTTTGCTTTGTGGGCTGGTGTAATAGCAGCAGGATGGCCTTGTTGCATCTCAGCAAGTCAGTACACGATTTTGGGAGAGGCTTTTGCTTTGGACTGTGTGATTTGGCGCTGTTGTGCCAGTGTTGGTGCTCCTGTGGATTTCCATGACGAGGCCTGTGTTTCTTTTCAAGACTTGAACTGGAAAACGCCCGGCTGGAAGACACAGGACAGCAGCAGGCA
Source organism: Struthio camelus (assembly GCF_040807025.1). Taxonomy (NCBI): domain Eukaryota; kingdom Metazoa; phylum Chordata; class Aves; order Struthioniformes; family Struthionidae; genus Struthio; species Struthio camelus. The sequence goes on from NC_090942.1 coordinate 28,049,578, forward strand.
GCTAGACTCGAAGCTCTTCAGAAAGAGCTGCACGCCTCTGCCTCTGTAAGCTAGTCATAGCCTTCCTGTTTCATGAGCTACTGTGCGCAGTTGTGTGTGTATGTATGCGGGGGCGTTTTCGGAAGAGATTTTCCTGGGGAGCCTCGGGGAAATCATTCCCTGCAGGCTGCAGGCGATCGGCTGCTGTTGGTCCGCTCGCAGGCTTTCTGGTTTTGTGTGCTACTCTGCTGAGTCTTACTTAACAGTGTTTGAGGTAAGGGCACTTACGGCACTTGTGCGCCGGTGTGAATGGTTGCTGCTTTGTACCGGTTGTGGTGCTTAAGCCGTGTGGCAGCAGCACTTCAGCTGTTGCTGCCTTAAAGGCGTTCTGCAAGTGAACTTGTGGAACGTCCTTGGTGCCAAGCACGTCGTTGCCAAGTCTTAAGCGGCCTCCTCAGGCTGTGCCAGGAATTCCATTCGCCGCTGGTCGCTGAAGATCCCCCTGGAGCTTTAAATTAAGCTGTGCTCTGCCCGGATGGGGATACCTAAGTACCGTCGGCTATTAGCAGAGGGCCTGAGGAAGGTGTTCTCCAGTGTGCGTGGCACCTTTGCCCCCGTGAGCCCCTCGCTAGTAGCGGGTGGTCTTTGCTTTAGTGGGGGTCGGGGGGAGGGTGGTATGGGGGGAGAGAGGGGTGGCAGGCACCAGTTTCTGTCCCTCGGTCTTAGCCTGGGTGGTGGAAATATTGAAGTGCTGCAGTTTGCGTGGGATTCTGTCCCCTGGAGTTGTGGGGCCGGCCCTCAGCTAGCAGAGAGAGATGTCCTGCCGCACCTTTGTGAGGAAGGCTGTGCGCACCTAGTGCTTCTAGGTGCCGTGAGTGAGTCGTGTGTGCCATTTCTTCTTCCTGTCCGGAAAGCGTGAGAGCGGAAGAAAGCCAGGGAAGGAGCTGGCAGAGTGGAAACAACCCGCAGAAGCCCGCCTGGAGGAAGAAATGAAGAAAAACGTTGCACTGCAGAAAGAATGCAATAGGTACAGCCGTTGAGTACTTGTAAGAGCTGTCGAATGAGCGGGGAGTCAGGCGTTATGTACCTTGCCCCTGAGACTCCGAGTACGTATCTGTTGGTGAGCGAGCTCAAGGCTTGCGTTAGGTCTTGCAAGTGGCTTCTGTAGGGGAGCGTGCGGTTTTAGGTAGGTGGAAGTGCAGGCAGGAGGGCAGTTGTCCTGGGAAGAGAGGGAGGGCGGGAGGGCAGGAAGAAGTCGCTTGTGTCTTGTGCCTGTTGTCAGGCAGAGGGAGAAGCTTCATGGGAGCAGATGAAATGTTGACTGGGCAAGTGATGTGTGGGAGGGGAATGATGTGGGTGGGTGGGTTGGTGTGGTGTTTTGGCTTGGTGTCTTGTTCTGGAAGTCCTGGCCTGTCCGCCATGGTACAAATGAAGTAAGCCCCGCACCGTATGCGTGGTGCTTAGGGAAGTGCATGCGTAAAGGCGGACTGTGCTTGGGCTTCCTACTTTACTTGCTAATGTGCTGTGCAGGTCGAAGAGGCTTCTGGAGAAAGCTATGAAGAAAGTGAGGGCGTATGAGAGGCGGGCGCGAGAGTCCCAGATGAATTTCCCGGGCGAAAGGGAGGACCCGTGTTCGGGAAGGGGCAGAGAAGTTGCTAAATTACGAACAAAGGTGAGCTTTGGCTGGCTTGTTGTGGTGCTTGTTTTGGAAAGCTGTAAGATTCTTTTCCTGGCTGTTGGGTTGTGGTGTTAATTATGTGGTGGCCGTGTTTGAAAAGAACGGCTGTCTCTTATGGTCCCTGAAAAAGCCTGTGTAATCCTTTGGGAAGTGAAGAGGCGTTGCGATAGCAGGGCACTTGTGAGCCTGGGCCTTTCTGGGCGAGAGCCCAGCTTGAAAGCTTGAGGCCCTGGCAGCATCTTTGAGGTCTGACAGATGAATTTGTGCTCTGGAAGACCGGTAAGTAGGACCATTATAAGCCTAACCACAGTATGAAAGGCAAGGACATCGGAAGCATAGGTGTGAGAGGTGTGGAAAAGGTGCGTTTCTGCGGAGAGAAGACGACGACGACGACGACGACGACGGCGGCAGAGTTTTAGTTGACCTTTGGGGCCTACTGAAACCCTGGCACTTCTTTGTTGATTGTCTTCTAAACTCAAACCTGTGTGTGTGTGTGTGTGTGTGTGCGCGTGTGTGTGCGTGTATGTAGAAAGAGATAATCATTTCTGTTTCCTCTTTCCTGAAGCTTCAGGTATACCACTGTAAACAAGTGAATACCTTGTGATTATTGTATATTGTTGTCAATATGATTACAGTTGTTATCGTTCCCGTTCATTAGTTCATTACACTCGGTTACTTACCTGTTACAATAGTAAACTCATTCCTAAGGAGTAGGGACACCTACACTACCAGCCGACCCTGTTTAGTGTCGGGAGCCCGCCGAATTACCTTACCAGGGCAAAATGCCTCTCAACTGGTTCGGTCGTTCTGCGGAGGCCTCCCGGCACAAAGGGACACGCTCGGTGGATTGTCACAGAACTGCGTACGCTTAGACCTCTGGGTCTGCTTAGGTGAGTGAGTCCTTTCCCTGTGTGCAGGTCCGTGAGCTGTGCTGCTCCCTGGAGGCAGAGCGGAGGAAGTCGAGGCAGCTAGAGAAAGCAAACGAAGGTGCGCGAGAAGAGTTGGCTTGGCTGCATGGGAGCCGTGACAAACTGCGGAAGAGCAAGCGGCAGCTGGAAGAAGAGGTGGTTGCGCTGAGGTGTCGCTTAGAGGCCAAGATGAGGGATCAGAGGCACAGAGAAGAGGATAAAAGGGAGATTGAGCAAAAGGCTGGGCAAGAGCTAAGGCAAAAACTACAGGAAGTCAATCTCTTTCTGCAGGTGAGCTCCCTTACCGCTAGTACGCGCAGTCCGTTTGTGGCTTGTCATTCATTCTTTACTGTTGTCATTTCTCGGTATGTTATGCTTGTGCCGGTCAGTGCTGTGGGGTCATGGGCTCGTTATAGCTTCAGGAGGTTGCTGAAGGGTGCGAGCTTGTTGGATGCTTGTCCTCAGGCATTCTGAGATGTGGTGAATAATCTTCTTTACGCACCTCGGTCACTGGCGAATCTGTAACAGCGCCAAGAAAGACGAGAATTGCAAGTGGACTAGTGTCTTAGAGAGACAGAGGTGGCTTGAATCAGAACTAGCTCTGATTCAAAACAAAACAAAGCAAAGCAAAAAGTTGCGCTGAGAGAGCCGGTTTCTTTCTGAACGAAAAGGATGATGTAATGGGGTGCTTTTGGGTTTTGCCCTTGATTGTAGAGGGCAGTGAGGAGGCCCAGTTGGCTCCCTGGGTGAGGTTGTGCTCTTCAAAGTGGGTGTGTGAAAGGGCCTGGGGGGAATGATCTCTTTTTCTTTCCTGGGGGTTGAAACTGCATTATCTGCTTCAGACACAGGCAGCCGCCCAGGACCGAGCGGAACAACTAAGAGCCGCTTCTGCAGCTTCCGCGGTAGGCCGACTGCAGCAGAGAGTTAGGCATTTAGAATATGAATTGGCTCTCACAAAACGCCTGCAGTGAGAGAGCGCTAACGAGAGGCTTGCGGAAGCTGCTGCTGCTGCGCAATGCTATGAGCCCTGCAGAAGCCACTCTCTGGCAACGAACCCGGTGGGCAGCGCTTCCTCTGTGACGGAGAGAGTGGAAGCTCATATGGCTGAGGTAAGGCATTGGGAATACCTGTTATTCTCAAGCTGAAAATGAGCATCCGTTCCTAGCTCCACCGCGCCCAATCTAGGAGTCTAGACACGCCTGCTGACCCTCAGAGCGCTGCAACCTCGGCAAAAGCTCTGGTCCGGGCGCGCCCCAGAATTAGCAGTCCGTGTGACGGCATGTTCCTCACAGCGTGGTGAGCAGCGTGCCCTGAGGTTTGGGAAGCGCATGCCGAGAGTGGGGCAAGGGAGCACGTGATTCTTCACAAAATGCCGTGATCCGTTCCCGCCTTTGCACAGAGTGGGGGTGTGGAGAAGCTCTCGAGTTGGGGATTGCTTTGTGAGACGGTTAATGCCATAGAGTAATGGGAACGCTGGGCCTTGGTGGACAAAGACTTTCTCTGTAGTGGGGGTGATGTTTCCAGTGTTTATTCCCATGTTGCAGTTGGCTTGAGAAGCTAATGCTACAAGAATGTAGCTACTGAGGCCTTAAGGGTATCTTGTCTGTACTTGCAGGTGCGGCGGGAATGGTCAAAAATATCGCTGAAGAACTTGAGCAAGGTAATCTGTCAGGATCTGTTAGCGGTGTTACCAAGGAAGAGGACGGTTCCTCCATTTTGAACACAACTACTGGAAAGCTGCCAAGCTCCTGTGCTAAGCACAGTTGTTTTCTACTAGCTTTCCAACCTAGAGCTCTGCGAGGCAACTTGCTGCTTATGCAAATAATAGTCGTACAGAGTCGTATGCAGTTGCCTTTAGATCACAGAGAGGAAAAGCGGCCTATGCGCACGTTCAGCCCCTGCCCCCGAGCCCTGAGCAATTCCACCTCTTCAGGATAATTGTTTCTCCAGAGTTGTGGCTTGGCGGTGACTGGGCCTGTTGCAAAGCAGGTAGCCCCTGAGAGCAATTCCTTCTGTCCCAGTAGCCTTTACTCTCCTAGCGAGTGGCCAGCCGTTGCGCTAGAGCTCTTTCCGTTTGCTAGGACGGACACAAATCCGTGGCATTGAATCCGTTTGCATTGTGACTGGAGTTGCCTGTCTCCTGGGAGTAATAAGGTTTGTTTGCTTTGGGGACCTTTTCCTACTGCAACACTAACATAGGGCATTTTCTCCCCTCCCGCTCTCGCCCCGCCCCTTCCCCAGCAATGGCTGAGCTGAACGTTGGATCGGCTGGAGCTTCTCCCTGGGCATCTACTGAAGGATCTTCAGAAAACGTAGACCAGGAGCCGCTTTCCAGGGCAACGCAAGAGTGCCGCGATGTTTTGACAGCCCCGTTCCAGAGAGCTAAGAGTGGTTATCCTGAGACTACTACCTCCTGACAGAGGGACTCGCGTTACCAGGCTGTGAGGAAAAGCAACCCTTGCCACTGTTTTTGTACGAGTGCAACAGTGCGGTGTAGCCAATAATAATAACGTGCGGTCTTTAACTGCAAGTATTGTGTTCCAACTTGGTATTTAATAAATGTTGTAATCTAGTAGGTCTCTCCGTTTTATTCTGTTCCCCTTCCTGACTTTGCCTGCCCTGCGCATATGACTGTCCCCTCTGCTCGTGTCTCTTATGGAGTAGTACGTGTTGCATTGCTGCCAAATGGTGGATGCTGGTGGAAGTCTGGCCTGCTGCGGCATTTGCGGGCAAGGGCTGCGTTTTGTCCCTGCGTTTTGCGAGTTGTTCAGCGCTAGCCAGCACGGATGATGGAAGTCATGTTTTTGAAGGCCTAGCCAGGCTTTCTTCCTGGGCAGGCGCTTAGCCCTTCTGCCTCGCGCTGGTCTGACCAAAAGTCACTTATGCAGACAGCTCCAGGCCTGAGGGCAGAGAGGCCGTTTGTCCAAGGGAGAGCTCAGCTCTGCTCTGCTCTGCTCCCTTCAGCTGGCTTCCCAGCTGCTCCTTCAGCCTGTCCTGGCAGCCAGGCCAAGGGCCAGCATGCAGACTGTGTGTTTTTCCTCAGCGGGGGCTGGAAGCACGAGTGTGTGAAGACAGGGGCCTCGATCGTCCCCAGGTGCAGCCCTTGGCGGTTCCCCTTGTTGAACTTGACAAGGTGCCCGGTTGCCTCACGTCTCGCTCGTAGCGGGGCACTGGCCTCTTGCTGCCTTTGAGAACGATGCTTCCTGTGGTCTGGGCAGAAGGGAGGGCGAGAGCTTCTGGTAGCCAGGAAAGGTCGCAAAGCCCGCCGGTCTGGAAGGCTGTTGGATCCGCTTGCAGTCTGCAAAGGGGAAAGGGGTTATGGAAGTTCTCTGCCCTGCAGCGTGACTGGCAAAGCGGAACCGCTGTCCAGTGCTGGGCACTTGCTCTTCTCTCTGCAAAGCAAAAGCAGGTGCGGAACGCCTCTGAAGTGCCTTCGCTTTGGGTTGTCCTGTTGCCAAACTCTGAGAGGAACTGTTTTCCAGTGGTTCCCTGCCTGCTTCTGTCCTGCTGGGTGTCAGGGAGAGGTGAAAGTTCTTGGCCGCCGGAGCAGCAGCACTGAAATTCAGCGCTGGCATCTGGCATGACAGGAGCTGGTAGCGCTTACCAGGCGGGTAGAGCAAAGTCCCGTCTGTTCTGGCCCCTGCACTAGAGGAGAGGGATGGAGCTACTGGAGCGAGTCCAGCGAAGGGCTACTAAGATGATTAAGGGACTGGAGTAGCTCTCATACGAGGAAAGGCTGAGAGAGCTGGGATTGTTCAGCCTGCAGAAGAGAAGACCGCGGATCAGGGTGTAGGCAGGATGCGAAGGGAGGGTGTAAAGAAGTCGGAGGCAGACTCTTCTCAGCGGTGCCTAGCGGTAGGACGAGGAGCAAGGGGCACAAACTGAAACACAGGCCGTCCTGTCTGAACAGGAGGAAAAAGTTCTTTGCTGTGAGGAGTGACTGAGCCCTGGAAGAGGTTGCCCAGAGAGCTTGGGGAGTCTCCGTCCTCGGAGATGTTCCCAAGCCGTCTGGCTAGGATCCTGGGCCGACTACTTGAGGTGATCCTGCTTGAGTAGGGGGGGCTGGACGAGACGATCTCCAGAGGTGCCTTCCAACCTCAAACGTCCGGTGATTCTGTGACAAGCAGGAGAAGCGGGCGACCGGGCATCTAGTCAAGTTCGACAAGGGGAACTGTCAAGGGCTGCACCTGGGGACAAATAGCCCCTGTGCCCTGGGGCAGGCTGGGGGCTACTGCCAGGAAAGCAGCTGGGCAGAGGAAGGCCTGGGGGTGCAGGTGGGCAGCAAGGAGTCAGCAATGGTTAGAGAAAGAAATCGTAACCACATTTTAATCGTTTTGATAATAACTTTCTGCCAAAGGGAGCAATCGCCCTCCAGCCTCTCGCTGTGGTCTCTGCTAACAGCTGGAGCGATCCGCTTTCGGTGAGAGTCGCTCACCTCGGTGAGAGTCGCGACTCGCGGCCAATTTGGCTCCCTCCGGCACTTGGGCTTCCTACGGCGCAGGCGCAGAGCTGGGAGCCCAGAAGGACCGGCACGCTCGCGGCCTGGCCGGGCAGCAGCCAGAGCAGCCAGCTGCGGGGCTCAACCTAAGCAGTCGCCGTCTCTTCAGGCGCAACGAGCTACTTCAGCCCTGCGAGCTCGGCCAAGCGCTCGCGACGCCCGCGCCCTTAGGGAAACAGTGGGAGCGCAGGTTTGCGAGGAGCACAGTGTCCCGCACCTGGAGCAGCAGCAGCATGAATTCTTCAGGGAAATGACGGCACAGCAGAGTAAGAGCTGGAGCTGGGGGCCGCCGGGGAGGGACCCCCAACAAAGACGTCCTTCGGCCGGCCGCAGCCACCCGCAGCCACCCGCCGCCGCCGCCGCCCCCCGGCCCGGCCCGGCAGCGCCGCGAAGGAGGCGGCAGCGCCCCCCCCCGCCCCGCCCCGGGCCCGCCCCGGCCGCAGCCCCGCCCCCTCGCTGCACAGCCCCGCCCCTCGGCGCGTCACCCCGCTGCCCTGTGACGCCCCCCCCGCGCCCTCGCCGCGGCTGTTGCGCATGCGCGGCGCGCCCGCCACCGCCTCCGGAGCCGGTGGTCCTCGGTGCTGTTGCGGCCGTGTGCCTCGCTGCCAGCGTCGCTGCGTCGCTGTCCTCGGCCGGCGCCTCTGCCCCCGGCCCGGGGGCTCCGAGCTCGCCGGGACTCAGCCCCGCAGCAGCTGGCCCGGGCCGCGGCCCCTGCTCGGGGCTGTCCGCCGCCCGCGTGCCCGCCGCAGCATGAAGAGGCTCTTGGGGCTCTTCGGCCAGGGCCAGGGGCAGCCGCCTTCGCCGTCGCCGTCGCGGTCGCGGTCGCGGTCGCGGTGGGCGTGCGGCGGCAGCGCGCCCCTGCGCTGCGTCGGCGCTGCCTACGAGCTCCGGGAGAAGGAGCTGGGCAAGCTGCACCGCGCGGCCGCCAGCGGCGACCTGGCGCGGGTGCGGCGGCGGCGGTGGCTGCCGAGAGTCGGCCTCGACGGGCGGGACAAGGCGAAGCGGTGAGGGGCGGCGGGGGGGCCGGGGCGGCGCGGGGGGTGGGGGGGGCGGCGGCGAGGGCCGGGCTGCTGCGTCGGTGCCGGCGGGGGCGGCGGCTGGTGGGTTGGAGCTGGCGTGCAGCTGGCAGGAGCGCCTTTGTGCCGGGAAGGCAGGGCCGTTTGCTTGGGCTGGCGAGGGAGTGCGGGAGGGCAGTCGGCCTTGCGCGCGCGGGGTGGGCTCGGGGCTCGGGGCTCGGGGCTCGGAGGCCGGTTGCGTGTGTGGCCAGGCCGGAGCGGGACTTTGTTGCTGGGAGCGTGACAGGGTCGAGGGGGAAGGTTTCTGCTGTCGGGTTTGGTAGGTGTTGTGGAGGGCCCTTGGGAGCGAGCGCGTGCTGGTGCTTGCTGCAGCAGTAAGGCCGGGAAGAGGCCAGAGGGCGCGACTTCCCGGCAAGGCCAGCAGCGAGGGGATGTTCTGGTGTTATAAAAGGCACGTGCTGGGCCTGCGGCCTGCTGCTGTGGCGTGAGTGGTCCTGGCAGCAGGTGGAGGTTGCCTTGCCGTAGGCTGGAGGTGCGCAAGCCTTGCTCTTGCTTGCTGGGCTGCGTGCGTAGTGGTGTTGGAGGCAGGGAGGAGGTGCCGGGGCGGAGGGCAGCAGTTGCAGAGCGGAAGCCGGAGGCTGGCTGGGAGAAATGGGGGGCCTGGGCGCAGGGATGCACGCGCAGGGAAGGGAGCGCGGAGCTGAGGCAACGTTGTCTTCCTAAGTGGGGGCTGGGGCTGGGGCTGGGGCTGGGGCGGGGAGGGGCTTTTTCCTAGCCCCGGCGTCTCGGGCTTTGGGTGTGCAGCGGTCACCCGCGTGACATGGGCAGGCGCGGTCTCTTCAGCTGTCTGGCCTGCGCTAAGGTAACATGCTCAATTTTTAGGACACCTCTGCATCTGGCTTGCGCTAACGGACATGCGGAGGTTGTCTTGTACTTAGTAGAGAGGAAGTGCAAGCTAAATCCTCGTGACAACTTCAAGAGATCGCCACTGATGAAGGTACGTGGGTGCTGCGGTAGGCAGGGCTTCTAAATTGCGCCCCGAGCGATCGAGCTCTTGGGTGATTCTGGAGGTAGGTCTGGGTGGAGCTTGTGGTGCGCTGGGCACTGGCTAGGCGTGCGTTGCCTAATGTTTGGGCGCGTTATTGTTGTCCGAGGTCGGCAAGCTGTGGGAATTCTGCCAGAGGGAAGCGTAATTGCTGGCAACGTTTCCTTGTTTCCCGTGTGGTTGGCAGGCAGTGCAGTGCCAGCACGAAGGCTGCGTCGCCATTCTGCTAGCGCATGGCGCCGACGCTAACCTTGCGGATGCTAACGGCAACACTGCCCTTCACCTGGCTGCCCTTGCTCCTAACACCTGCCTAGCAGGGCAGTTACTGGCGCACAACGCCCATCTTGATGCGCAGAATAAGGTAAGCGTGGAATTTGGGTCAGGCCGCTCCTGAGAAGAAAAAGTTGCTTTGCTTCTCTGTGTTTTTCTAACTGGAGAGGGGCGTTATGCTTTCAGATGGGATACACGCCCCTTTCTCTGGCCGTGTCCGCGCATCACGTAGAGATGGTGGAGTTCCTGCTTAGCAAAGGAGCCGACGTGCACGCTCGAGATCAGTCGGAAAGGTGAAGGGTTTGTCAAAACGGGGCGTGGGTCTCCTGAGCATTGGTGAAGTTTGCCTGGTCTGGCCGGGTAGCCGAGGGTGCTTAGCGGGGGAGACGTTTGGCCCAGGGACGTGCTGCGGCCCCTTGCAACCCGAGTTCTCGTGGGCTTCCGTGTGGTTGGCTTTGCTTTCCTCCTGGCTGTAGGAAAGGGGGAGGTGTAATTGTTTTGGGAGCAAATAGGGATGAAAGGAACGCCAGTGAAACGTCGGTGTCTCCTGATAGCTTTTGTCTCGTCTTGTGGCTGCTTTAGGACCCCTCTGATGCTTGCCGCCTCTGCCGGGGACGTGAGCATGATAGAAGTTCTTCTTGGCTATGGTGCTGACCTTTGCCAGAAAGACGTTCTTGGATGGACAGCGGAGGCTTATGCTAGGAGGTCTGGACACACTGGGTAAGTGCTTTAGGTCACGGTGAGAGTCGCTAAGCGGTCCGAATGTCCGTGTTGGTGTGCGGACGTGTTTGGTAAGAGGCGCAAGGTTTAATGATGCGTGGAGACCTTTGTTGAAGGTGGGCTCAGTGGAATCTTCCGGGACGTAGCGTTCCCTGTGTCAAGTGTGAGTTGGGGAGTTGAGGAAAGCTTCCCCCGCAAATCGTCTTGTTTGGTAAGTGGTGTTATGCAAGGATGTAGTTGATTATAGTGACAGTGTTCCCTTTCTTTCCGCACCTCCCTAGTGTTAGTGAACAGCTGGCAGACCGCGCAGCCGAGAAAAACGTGGGAGAAGCTTGTGCAGGCAGCGCAGAAAGCACGCCAGTGCTTAGCACTCGTTGCGAGGCAGGAGCTGCTGCGTTTGCGTTGGGCACACCTGCTGCGGACAGAGGAGGTAGGAGGCTTAACTGTGGAGGAGCTGAGGAGGAGAATGCCTACGGCCTTTTCTTGTGGTGGCTTGTATTGAAGCTTGGCAGGGTTCCGTCCCTCTTGCCTGTTGAGTACCCTTGCTAGGGACGGAGTAGAGACGCGCTGGTGATCCTCCTCCGTGAGGATAGTCCTTTGGTTTTGAGGCTGGCTTTTGGTTTTGGGGGTGATGGGTGGGAGGCTGGGTAGAGCAGGAAATACAGCGTAGTCTCTGGCATTTTGAAGCACAGGTTGGCGGGGGTGGGGGTAGAGGCAAAGAGAGCACGAGAGAGAGACCGATCTCTGCCTGTGTGGTATGAAGAGCTCGGCAGTTTGTTTCCTTCTTGTCCTGTTCAACCGCTACCAGCATTTGCTCGCTGCCTGCTCACATAGCATATTCATGCCATGGCAGGTTTGAGGTTTGGAACGTTCGAAGGAAAGACAAGGGCGGTGTGGAATTCTTGTCCTTTTTTATTTTGCGGGGGGTGGGGGGGGGCAGCGAGAATTGAGTAGGATGGGAGAAATTGGTGGTTTGGGGCATGCTTTCGTTCATGCTGTCTGGCATGACTGCTTCACTCTAGTCTGGCCTGTAGAATTGTCCGTGTAACATGCTTGTCTGCATTGCTGAAAGTCGAAGGTCCGACATGCTAAGAATTAATCCTGTCAATTAATATTTGAACAGTGAGAGGTGGCTTTTCCCACGAATACTTCACGAGGTGAGACTCGAACAGTAGCTTTTGCCAACGACCTTAACCTGCCGAAAAAGAGGGGAGATTTGAGCGAGACGGTCCTTCTTGCCTTTGCCTTTGCCTTTGCCTTTGCCTTTGAAGAGTGTTGGAGGCAGAGGAGAGCGATGACAGCTGTCCTGCTTCTGAGGAAGAAAAAAGCAGTTTAGCTGCCAAGGTAAAGTGCCTCCAGAAGGAGAACTGCCCGTGGAGCGACTCGTTTGCAGGGCAGAGCTGTCTAGATTTGGGCAAAAGCGCGTGTCCAGGCAGGGTGGTTTTCTCCTGCCCCGCGGTCTCCTGCCTGCCAGTCTTTCAGCTGCGGTGAGCTGTTTGCTCCAAGCCTTGTAGCCGTCCGTGGCAGAGCATGCAGCAGGCTTGCGGTTGCGGGTGGGAAGAGCAGTAGGTGACAAGAAAAGCGACCGCATGGTTTTCTTCACCTGAGTCAGAGTTCTCGTCCCAAAGCTGATCAGCCTCTAGATGGCCTGTTCTTTTGTCCTCCAAGCCTTGCTGTTTGTTTCCAGTAACTTTGGTGATAGAATTCAGGCTGATATGGGGAAAAGGGCACTTGCTGTTCAAGATCTGCTGCAATGCTTCATCTCCTGGCTCTCCTTTCTTTCGTCCTTGTCAGGTTGCCCAAGAGTGCTTGGGGGCGGGGGGAGTGGCTCAAGAGGGTCTTTTTTTCCTCCTGGGGGATGGCATTGCGGGCTTGCATGGGATCTCACAGCACCTGTTTCCCCTTCCTTTTGTTTCTTTTGTTTTGTTTTGGTTTGTTTTTCAGTTGAGGTGTGTGGCATTGGGGCTGTGCCATGATGAAGAAGCTGAAGAAGCCGAGTGTGGTGCAGGAACGCACCCCGTAGTGCTGGAGATGCAGGCATGTTTATTTGCAACCTGGTTGCCCTTGTCTCAGTGGCCTGTCAGAGAGTGTGGCAGCTGTTGTGTGAGAAGAGCTAGTGTGGCATAGTAAGATGTGATGGTGGTTGGAGGAGTGAAAGTGAGGAAAGAGGGGGAGGTGAGACTACGGTAGTTTGAGAAGCAGGCAGCTGGTGGTCTCGTGAGCCCAAGGGAGGGGGAAAGGGTGTGTGTGCTGCTGGATAAGGTAACGTAGGTGAAGGCAGAGCCTGACTGTGTGCGGGCAGTGCTTCTCGGGGGGCTTTATGGAATGGGAGCAGGACGTTAGTGACATTAGGTATTGCTGTGTACATAAAGACATCTGCAGGCCTTGTAAAAGAGGAGCGAGAAGGTTTTTCTCTGTGGCTCGAGAGAGGAGAAGTATTTGGCAAGGTGTGGATGGCCTGGGCAGAGGCTGCTGTCCTGGGAGTGGCAGCAAGTGGCCTTGGAGTTGTATTTCTAGAGTCCTACTGCAAGAGAGAAGGTTCTGGTTCTGTGCGTGCTTGGAAGGGTTGCTGCTGCTTTGCCAGGTTATGCAGTGAAAGGAGCGTGTTTGGGACGGTGCAGCCAAGTACTAAGGACAGCAGCAGAGTGGGTGTAGGCTTGGAGGGAGCGCAGTTGGGGGTTGGAGAGTGGAAGCGAGGGCCCAGGGGGAGGTTTGCCTCAGGTTGTTGGAGAAGCAGGCAGCTGGCGGTGTTTGTTGGTGCAAAGGAGGGGGGAAGGATGTGTGTGCTGCTGAGTATTGCCGTGTAGGGGAAGCTGGAGTGTGGGTAGTGCTTCTCAGGGGCTTTAGGGGAAGGGAGCAGGGCGTTTGTGAGCTTCGGCATTGCCGTCCCTTCACATACGTTCTCGTGGAGGCTGCTTGTTTCTGTTCTTTCTAAGTGTGCGGGCCGATGTCTTTCAGGACGACTCACCGGAAAGGAAGGGAGAGGAGGCTCCTGGTGGTGCCCAAGTGGCGGCTGCTGCAGGAGCCCCTGCTGGTGTGAGAGGTGAGTTTCTAGACATGGAGGGGCTTTGTTTCTCTGCTCTTTGGGCTGGGTGAATGAACTGAAATGGCGATCTGCCTGTGAGAGGGTAGAGCAGGCAGGTAGGCGCTGGGCAGGCAATGGCGGGGAGGGGGGGAGGGAACGTAGCTGGAGGGAGATGTTTTGTGGTAGTGCTAGGGAAGGAGGGTTGTTTCTTGGTGACTTCCTGCGGGTGGGAGGGTGTTTGGCTAGTGCTTTGCGGGTCGCTCCTGTAGCGTGCCGAGGGATTGTGAAGGGCCAACTCTGGAGCTGTAGTTTGGAGGGGAGATGCCGTCAGAGCTGCGTAGTCGGCGACTGTGGCATGGCAGAGCCTTGTTTGGATGCTCGCCGAGCATGTGTTGGGCGTTCTTGGTAGGGGCGTGAGCTGTGCTGCTGGGCTTGGGCCTGTGGTGCTGGCAAGAAGGCGGCAGGAAGTGGCGATGGCGTGGTGGTGCGGCTGGGGGTGCAGGCGCCCTTAAATGACGCTGCTTTGTTTTTCCTGGGGAGTGGAACGGTTTGGTGTGTCCTGGGCGCGGGGCTTGCGTGCTGGAGGAGAGCAGGAGAGGGAAAGAAGGAGCGGTGGTGTGTCATTTGTGGCTTCCTTTGCAGGTGTTGCGTCGTCCGCAGGAGCGGAGCAGGAGGACGAGAGCGACTCTCCCTGGGATTCCGAGGTGCTTGGTGTGAGGGGCGCAGTGGGTTGCCCGAGGGGGGAAGTGCGCGGGAGCTTGCCTTGGACGTGGGCCCTAGCAGGGATGAGGCTCAGTTGCCGCTTGTGGTGGCTGCGCCACAGGTTTGTTCCTGTGACCTGGAGCCGCTTGTGCTCTGTGCAAGCGGTTTGGTGAGGACTGTGCCTAAGTGGGGTGTGCTAATGTCCTGGGAGTGGCAGCAAGTGGCCTTGGAGTTGTATTTCTAGAGTCCTACTGCAAGAGAGAAGGTTCTGGTTCTGTGCGTGCTTGGAAGGGCTGCTGCTGCTTTGCCAGGTTATGCAGTGAAAGGAGCGTGTTTGGGACGGTGCAGCCAAGTACTAAGGACAGCAGCAGAGTGGGTGTAGGCTTGGAGGGAGCGCAGTTGGGGGTTGGAGAGTGGAAGCGAGGGCCCAGGGGGAGGTTTGCCTCAGGTTGTTGGAGAAGCAGGCAGCTGGCGGTGTTTGTTGGTGCAAAGGAGGGGGGAAGGATGTGTGTGCTGCTGAGTATTGCCGTGTAGGGGAAGCTGGAGTGTGGGTAGTGCTTCTCAGGGGCTTTAGGGGAAGGGAGCAGGGCGTTTGTGAGCTTCGGCATTGCCGTCCCTTCATATACGTTCTCGTGGAGGCTGCTTGTTTCTGTTCTTTCTAAGTGTGCGGGCCGATCTCTTTCAGGACGACTCACCGGAAAGGAAGGGAGAGGAGGCTCCTGGTGGTGCCCAAGTGGCGGCTGCTGCAGGAGCCCCTGCTGGTGTGAGAGGTGAGTTTCTAGACATGGAGGGGCTTTGTTTCTCTGCTCTTTGGGCTGGGTGAATGAACTGAAATGGCGATCTGCCTGTGAGAGGGTAGAGCAGGCAGGTAGGCGCTGGGCAGGCAATGGCGGGGAGGGGGGGAGGGAACGTAGCTGGAGGGAGATGTTTTGTGGTAGTGCTAGGGAAGGAGGGTTGTTTCTTGGTGACTTCCTGCGGGTGGGAGGGTGTTTGGCTAGTGCTTTGCGGGTCGCTCCTGTAGCGTGCCGAGGGATTGTGAAGGGCCAACTCTGGAGCTGTAGTTTGGAGGGGAGATGCCGTCAGAGCTGCGTAGTCGGCGACTGTGGCATGGCAGAGCCTTGTTTGGATGCTCGCCGAGCATGTGTTGGGCGTTCTTGGTAGGGGCGTGAGCTGTGCTGCTGGGCTTGGGCCTGTGGTGCTGGCAAGAAGGCGGCAGGAAGTGGCGATGGCGTGGTGGTGCGGCTGGGGGTGCAGGCGCCCTTAAATGACGCTGCTTTGTTTTTCCTGGGGAGTGGAACGGTTTGGTGTGTCCTGGGCGCAGGGCTTGCGTGCTGGAGGAGAGCAGGAGAGGGAAAGAAGGAGCGGTGGTGTGTCATTTGTGGCTTCCTTTGCAGGTGTTGCGTCGTCCGCAGGAGCGGAGCAGGAGGACGAGAGCGACTCTCCCTGGGATTCCGAGGTGCTTGGTGTGAGGGGCGCAGTGGGTTGCCCGTGGGGGGAAGTGCGCGGGAGCTTGCCTTGGACGTGGGCCCTAGCAGGGATGAGGCTCAGTTGCCGCTTGTGGTGGCTGCGCCACAGGTTTGTTCCTGTGACCTGGAGCCGCTTGTGCTCTGTGCAAGCGGTTTGGTGAGGACTGTGCCTAAGTGGGGTGTGCTAATGTCCTGGGAGTGGCAGCAAGTGGCCTTGGAGTTGTATTTCTAGAGTCCTACTGCAAGAGAGAAGGTTCTGGTTCTGTGCGTGCTTGGAAGGGCTGCTGCTGCTTTGCCAGGTTATGCAGTGAAAGGAGCGTGTTTGGGACGGTGCAGCCAAGTACTAAGGACAGCAGCAGAGTGGGTGTAGGCTTGGAGGGAGCTCAGTTGGGGGTTCTGAAAGGGCTGTTCTACTTCCAGAGCCTGCGTTCCTTGACGGCCTGCCAAAGTCCCGAAGCAGCAGTGAATCTGCAGGTAATGCTTGAGCGACAATCCGAGTTGTGCTTGGGTAGTCCTGCATTTGAAATGCAGTTTGTGGGTGAAGCGTTTCTGGAGATTGCTTGCACCACTCTCTGCTTGTTTGTGTTCTCGCTCACCTAGGTGTCTGCAAAGGAGGGAGGAGAGCGTGAAGGACGCGAGGCTGCTGCAACACAGACTGATTTTCAGTGTGACGGACAGGTGAGGAGCTGTGTTGAAGAGCTGTGGAGATGTTAGCCTAGAGCGAGGTGTTATTGCCAAAAGAGCGCAGGCGGAAGACCGCAGAGAGTGGCAGATGTGAAATATACTTTAGATGTATGTTATCTTTGGGCTCCCTCTGAAGAAGGCTGTCGTGAGTGAAAAGAAGGTGGTAGTGCATGTTCGTGCCCTTTTTGTGAGGCTCACGGCACAATCTTTCCTTAGGCGATGGCCGCAGAGCTGCCGGCGGAGGTTGCTGAAGCTCCTGGAAAGCAGTTGCTTCCAGAAGGTTCACTTGAAGTTCCAAAGGTTTCCTGCGGTGAGCTGCAGGGAGACAAGTTGCGGTTGCAAGAGGAACTGGCCAGGGTGAAAGCCAAGGTAGGCAAAGCCTGTAGCGGCCTGCATGACTGTGAGGAGGTGGTTTTCCCCTGTAAACGATGGGGAAAAGCCCTTGTTGAGGCTGTAGGGTAGTAGTGCAGTGGTGTCCCTTCTGTTGCCTTCCCTTCTTCCCGCCGCTGCCCCATGGTGGCAAACAGACCAAGCGCGTCAGGGAGCTGCCCTTTCAAGCGTGAGGGGCCAAGCAGTGTGTTGGGGGTCACACCTACCCACGAGGAGGCTGCTCAAGCAGCTTGTTGTCTCTCCGAACCCGCCTGAGCTTTGAGGTGGACCTGAAGGTGACAGTGGGTGAGCTCCAGGTGCCCTGAGAGTGCTGCGTGTTTTCCTGTTGAGGCTGTTGTACTCTTTCTCTATATTTGGCTGTGTGTGTAGAGCTTTGGTTCCTTCTTTGTAGCTGGTCAAATGCCTGCGAAGGTGACAGTCTGTGTTCTGGGGGGGGGCAGCACTTGAAAGGGTGCGATCCTTCTTCATGGTTTGCGCTTGCACACGCAGCGCTGGTTGCTAGGTGGGGTTTTTGCACTGTATACGGGAAGCAGCATGTCAGGCAGGTGCTGTGACTTGTCCTGTTCCCTGACTGTAGGAGGAACTTGACCTCCTAACCTAGCTGCCTGGAGAAGGCCGTGGGTTGGCCCTAGTGCTGAGCTTTTTCTGTAGAAAACATCTTGGCCATCTTGTGGCTGCATGATGCAAATGTGCCGCAAAGTGCTATAGTTCCTGCAGGGCCCTGGGGATGAACCTGTAGTTAGTAAGCATTAGGATCCCGAAATGCTAATTCACTTCCAAGTTGTTTTTGGAGAGAGCTACGTTCAGAGCTACTGACTTGCTTTCCGTTCACTACGCCCACCGCTGCCACCAACGCAAGTACGGAGTTGAAGGAAGGAGTGTAGGGACCGGCTTTCCACCATTTGTGTAAGAATAAGGTATAGCAGCGTGGGCAGCGTTGGACTAGAAGTCTTTGTGATTGTGGTCGTTATCCTGGAGTTGGGAAGTGCCAGCAGGAGAAGGGAGAGCCTTTGCAGTAATGCTTCCCGTGGGGGAGCGAGCAGCTGGATGCTAGGAGGGTCCCGAGTCACGGGAAGGAGTAGGATTGGTGTTGCAGCTGCGTTTGGGCAGCTGGTAGGAAATTGAGATGGGGATGGGAGAGGCCGGTATGAAAGCGGAAGGAGCAACGTGGTTTTGGAGAGTCGAAGCAGTGGAGTCGTCTGTCTGAAAGCGAAGCTGACTAGCGTGGGTCCTGACTAGCGTGGTTTTACAGTTGCAGGCGTTGGAAGAGCAGCATGTTCAGGCTGAGCGTTGTGTTCAGGATTTGAAGACGGCCCTGGCAGAGAAACAGAGGGAAGCGACAGCTTCTTCCCGGCAACTGCAAGACCTTCTGGAAGCCTCTTTGGGAGGCGTTAGCCTAAAAGACCTGGAGGAACGAGTGGGACGGTAAGGAAGTGGCACAGTGAAGCAAGGCTTTGCTTTGTGGGCTGGTGTAATAGCAGCAGGATGGCCTTGTTGCATCTCAGCAAGTCAGTACACGATTTTGGGAGAGGCTTTTGCTTTGGACTGTGTGATTTGGCGCTGTTGTGCCAGTGTTGGTGCTCCTGTGGATTTCCATGACGAGGCCTGTGTTTCTTTTCAAGACTTGAACTGGAAAACGCCCGGCTGGAAGACACAGGACAGCAGCAGGCAGCTAGACTCGAAGCTCTTCAGAAAGAGCTGCACGCCTCTGCCTCTGTAAGCTAGTCATAGCCTTCCTGTTTCATGAGCTACTGTGCGCAGTTGTGTGTGTATGTATGCGGGGGCGTTTTCGGAAGAGATTTTCCTGGGGAGCCTCGGGGAAATCATTCCCTGCAGGCTGCAGGCGATCGGCTGCTGTTGGTCCGCTCGCAGGCTTTCTGGTTTTGTGCGCTACTCTGCTGAGTCTTACTTAACAGTGTTTGAGGTAAGGGCACTTACGGCACTTGTGCGCCGGTGTGAATGGTTGCTGCTTTGTACCGGTTGTGGTGCTTAAGCCGTGTGGCAGCAGCACTTCAGCTGTTGCCGCCTTAAAGGCGTTCTGCAAGTGAACTTGTGGAACGTCCTTGGTGCCAAGCACGTCGTTGCCAAGTCTTAAGCGGCCTCCTCAGGCTGTGCCAGGAATTCCATTCGCCGCTGGTCGCTGAAGATCCCCCTGGAGCTTTAAATTAAGCTGTGCTCTGCCCGGATGGGGATACCTAAGTACCGTCGGCTATTAGCGGAGGGCCTGAGGAAGGTGTTCTCCAGTGTGCGTGGCACCTTTGCCCCCGTGAGCCCCTCGCTAGTAGCGGGTGGTCTTTGCTTTAGTGGGGGTCGGGGGGAGGGTGGTGTGGGGGGAGAGAGGGGTGGCAGGCACCAGTTTCTGTCCCTCGGTCTTAGCCTGGGTGGTGGAAATATTGAAGTGCTGCAGTTTGCGTGGGATTCTGTCCCCTGGAGTTGTGGGGCCGGCCCTCGGCTAGCAGAGAGAGATGTCCTGCCGCACCTTTGTGAGGAAGGCTGTGCGCACCTAGTGCCTCTAGGTGCCGTGAGTGAGTCGTGTGTGCCATTTCTTCTTCCTGTCCGGAAAGCGTGAGAGCGGAAGAAAGCCAGGGAAGGAGCTGGCAGAGTGGAAACAACCCGCAGAAGCCCGCCTGGAGGAAGAAATGAAGAAAAACGTTGCACTGCAGAAAGAATGCAACAGGTACAGCCGTTGAGTACTTGTAAGAGCTGTCGAATGAGCGGGGAGTCAGGCGTTATGTACCTTGCCCCTGAGACTCCGAGTACGTATCTGTTGGTGAGCGAGCTCAAGGCTTGCGTTAGGTCTTGCAAGTGGCTTCTGTAGGGGAGCGTGCGGTTTTAGGTAGGTGGAAGTGCAGGCAGGAGGGCAGTTGTCCTGGGAAGAGAGGGAGGGCGGGAGGGCAGGAAGAAGTCGCTTGTGTCTTGTGCCTGTTGTCAGGCAGAGGGAGAAGCTTCATGGGAGCAGATGAAATGTTGACTGGGCAAGTGATGTGTGGGAGGGGAATGATGTGGGTGGGTGGGTTGGTGTGGTGTTTTGGCTTGGTGTCTTGTTCTGGAAGTCCTGGCCTGTCCGCCATGGTACAAATGAAGTAAGCCCCGCACCGTATGCGTGGTGCTTAGGGAAGTGCATGCGTAAAGGCGGACTGTGCTTGGGCTTCCTACTTTACTTGCTAATGTGCTGTGCAGGTCGAAGAGGCTTCTGGAGAAAGCTATGAAGAAAGTGAGGGCGTATGAGAGGCGGGCGCAAGAGTCCCAGATGAATTTCCCGGGCGAAAGGGAGGACCCGTGTTCGGGAAGGGGCAGAGAAGTTGCTAAATTACGAACAAAGGTGAGCTTTGGCTGGCTTGTTGTGGTGCTTGTTTTGGAAAGCTGTAAGATTCTTTTCCTGGCTGTTGGGTTGTGGTGTTAATTATGTGGTGGCCGTGTTTGAAAAGAACGGCTGTCTCTTATGGTCCCTGAAAAAGCCTGTGTAATCCTTTGGGAAGTGAAGAGGCGTTGCGATAGCAGGGCACTTGTGAGCCTGGGCCTTTCTGGGCGAGAGCCCAGCTTGAAAGCTTGAGGCCCTGGCAGCATCTTTGAGGTCTGACAGATGAATTTGTGCTCTGGAAGACCGGTAAGTAGGACCATTATAAGCCTAACCACAGTATGAAAGGCAAGGACATCGGAAGCATAGGTGTGAGAGGTGTGGAAAAGGTGCGTTTCTGCGGAGAGAAGACGACGACGACGACGACGGCGGCAGAGTTTTAGTTGACCTTTGGGGCCTACTGAAACCCTGGCACTTCTTTGTTGATTGTCTTCTAAACTCAAACCTGTGTGTGTGTGTGTGTGTGTGTGCGCGTGTGTGTGCGTGTATGTAGAAAGAGATAATCATTTCTGTTTCCTCTTTCCTGAAGCTTCAGGTATACCACTGTAAACAAGTGAATACCTTGTGATTATTGTATATTGTTGTCAATATGATTACAGTTGTTATCGTTCCCGTTCATTAGTTCATTACACTCGGTTACTTACCTGTTACAATAGTAAACTCATTCCTAAGGAGTAGGGACACCTACACTACCAGCCGACCCTGTTTAGTGTCGGGAGCCCGCCGAATTACCTTACCAGGGCAAAATGCCTCTCAACTGGTTCGGTCGTTCTGCGGAGGCCTCCCGGCACAAAGGGACACGCTCGGTGGATTGTCACAGAACTGCGTACGCTTAGACCTCTGGGTCTGCTTAGGTGAGTGAGTCCTTTCCCTGTGTGCAGGTCCGTGAGCTGTGCTGCTCCCTGGAGGCAGAGCGGAGGAAGTCGAGGCAGCTAGAGAAAGCAAACGAAGGTGCGCGAGAAGAGTTGGCTTGGCTGCATGGGAGCCGTGACAAACTGCGGAAGAGCAAGCGGCAGCTGGAAGAAGAGGTGGTTGCGCTGAGGTGTCGCTTAGAGGCCAAGATGAGGGATCAGAGGCACAGAGAAGAGGATAAAAGGGAGATTGAGCAAAAGGCTGGGCAAGAGCTAAGGCAAAAACTACAGGAAGTCAATCTCTTTCTGCAGGTGAGCTCCCTTACCGCTAGTACGCGCAGTCCGTTTGTGGCTTGTCATTCATTCTTTACTGTTGTCATTTCTCGGTATGTTATGCTTGTGCCGGTCAGTGCTGTGGGGTCATGGGCTCGTTATAGCTTCAGGAGGTTGCTGAAGGGTGCGAGCTTGTTGGATGCTTGTCCTCAGGCATTCTGAGATGTGGTGAATAATCTTCTTTACGCACCTCGGTCACTGGCGAATCTGTAACAGCGCCAAGAAAGACGAGAATTGCAAGTGGACTAGTGTCTTAGAGAGACAGAGGTGGCTTGAATCAGTACTAGCTCTGATTCAAAACAAAACAAAGCAAAGCAAAAAGTTGCGCTGAGAGAGCCGGTTTCTTTCTGAACCAAAAGGATGATGTAATGGGGTGCTTTTGGGTTTTGCCCTTGATTGTAGAGGGCAGTGAGGAGGCCCAGTTGGCTCCCTGGGTGAGGTTGTGCTCTTCAAAGTGGGTGTGTGAAAGGGCCTGGGGGGAATGATCTCTTTTTCTTTCCTGGGGGTTGAAACTGCATTATCTGCTTCAGACACAGGCAGCCGCCCAGGACCGAGCGGAACAACTAAGAGCCGCTTCTGCAGCTTCCGCGGTAGGCCGACTGCAGCAGAGAGTTAGGCATTTAGAATATGAATTGGCTCTCACAAAACGCCTGCAGTGAGAGAGCGCTAACGAGAGGCTTGCGGAAGCTGCTGCTGCTGCGCAATGCTATGAGCCCTGCAGAAGCCACTCTCTGGCAACGAACCCGGTGGGCAGCGCTTCCTCTGTGACGGAGAGAGTGGAAGCTCATATGGCTGAGGTAAGGCATTGGGAATACCTGTTATTCTCAAGCTGAAAATGAGCATCCGTTCCTAGCTCCACCGCACCCAATCTAGGAGTCTAGACACGCCTGCTGACCCTCAGAGCGCTGCAACCTCGGCAAAAGCTCTGGTCCGGGCGCGCCCCAGAATTAGCAGTCCGTGTGACGGCATGTTCCTCACAGCGCGGTGAGCAGCGTGCCCTGAGGTTTGGGAAGCGCATGCCGAGAGTGGGGCAAGGGAGCACGTGATTCTTCACAAAATGCCGTGATCCGTTCCCGCCTTTGCACAGAGTGGGGGTGTGGAGAAGCTCTCGAGTTGGGGATTGCTTTGTGAGACGGTTAATGCCATAGAGTAATGGGAACGCTGGGCCTTGGTGGACAAAGACTTTCTCTGTAGTGGGGGTGATGTTTCCAGTGTTTATTCCCATGTTGCAGTTGGCTTGAGAAGCTAATGCTACAAGAATGTAGCTACTGAGGCCTTAAGGGTATCTTGTCTGTACTTGCAGGTGCGGCGGGAATGGTCAAAAATATCGCTGAAGAACTTGAGCAAGGTAATCTGTCAGGATCTGTTAGCGGTGTTACCAAGGAAGAGGACGGTTCCTCCATTTTGAACACAACTACTGGAAAGCTGCCAAGCTCCTGTGCTAAGCACAGTTGTTTTCTACTAGCTTTCCAACCTAGAGCTCTGCGAGGCAACTTGCTGCTTATGCAAATAATAGTCGTACAGAGTCGTATGCAGTTGCCTTTAGATCACAGAGAGGAAAAGCGGCCTATGCGCACGTTCAGCCCCTGCCCCCGAGCCCTGAGCAATTCCACCTCTTCAGGATAATTGTTTCTCCAGAGTTGTGGCTTGGCGGTGACTGGGCCTGTTGCAAAGCAGGTAGCCCCTGAGAGCAATTCCTTCTGTCCCAGTAGCCTTTACTCTCCTAGCGAGTGGCCAGCCGTTGCGCTAGAGCTCTTTCCGTTTGCTAGGACGGACACAAATCCGTGGCATTGAATCCGTTTGCATTGTGACTGGAGTTGCCTGTCTCCTGGGAGTAATAAGGTTTGTTTGCTTTGGGGACCTTTTCCTACTGCAACAGTAACATAGGGCATTTTCTCCCCTCCCGCTCTCGCCCCGCCCCTTCCCCAGCAATGGCTGAGCTGAACGTTGGATCGGCTGGAGCTTCTCCCTGGGCATCTACTGAAGGATCTTCAGAAAACGTAGACCAGGAGCCGCTTTCCAGGGCAACGCAAGAGTGCCGCGATGTTTTGACAGCCCCGTTCCAGAGAGCTAAGAGTGGTTATCCTGAGACTACTACCTCCTGACAGAGGGACTCGCGTTACCAGGCTGTGAGGAAAAGCAACCCTTGCCACTGTTTTTGTACGAGTGCAACAGTGCGGTGTAGCCAATAATAATAACGTGCGGTCTTTAACTGCAAGTATTGTGTTCCAACTTGGTATTTAATAAATGTTGTAATCTAGTAGGTCTCTCCGTTTTATTCTGTTCCCCTTCCTGACTTTGCCTGCCCTGCGCATATGACTGTCCCCTCTGCTCGTGTCTCTTATGGAGTAGTACATGTTGCATTGCTGCCAAATGGTGGATGCTGGTGGAAGTCTGGCCTGCTGCGGCATTTGCGGGCAAGGGCTGCGTTTTGTCCCTGCGTTTTGCGAGTTGTTCAGCGCTAGCCAGCACGGATGATGGAAGTCATGTTTTTGAAGGCCTAGCCAGGCTTTCTTCCTGGGCAGGCGCTTAGCCCTTCTGCCTCGCGCTGGTCTGACCAAAAGTCACTTATGCAGACAGCTCCAGGCCTGAGGGCAGAGAGGCCGTTTGTCCAAGGGAGAGCTCAGCTCTGCTCTGCTCTGCTCCCTTCAGCTGGCTTCCCAGCTGCTCCTTCAGCCTGTCCTGGCAGCCAGGCCAAGGGCCAGCATGCAGACTGTGTGTTTTTCCTCAGCGGGGGCTGGAAGCACGAGTGTGTGAAGACAGGGGCCTCGATCGTCCCCAGGTGCAGCCCTTGGCGGTTCCCCTTGTTGAACTTGACAAGGTGCCCGGTTGCCTCACGTCTCGCTCGTAGCGGGGCACTGGCCTCTTGCTGCCTTTGAGAACGATGCTTCCTGTGGTCTGGGCAGAAGGGAGGGCGAGAGCTTCTGGTAGCCAGGAAAGGTCGCAAAGCCCGCCGGTCTGGAAGGCTGTTGGATCCGCTTGCAGTCTGCAAAGGGGAAAGGGGTTATGGAAGTTCTCTGCCCTGCAGCGTGACTGGCAAAGCGGAACCGCTGTCCAGTGCTGGGCACTTGCTCTTCTCTCTGCAAAGCAAAAGCAGGTGCGGAACGCCTCTGAAGTGCCTTCGCTTTGGGTTGTCCTGTTGCCAAACTCTGAGAGGAACTGTTTTCCAGTGGTTCCCTGCCTGCTTCTGTCCTGCTGGGTGTCAGGGAGAGGTGAAAGTTCTTGGCCGCCGGAGCAGCAGCACTGAAATTCAGCGCTGGCATCTGGCATGACAGGAGCTGGTAGCGCTTACCAGGCGGGTAGAGCAAAGTCCCGTCTGTTCTGGCCCCTGCACTAGAGGAGAGGGATGGAGCTACTGGAGCGAGTCCAGCGAAGGGCTACTAAGATGATTAAGGGACTGGAGTAGCTCTCATACGAGGAAAGGCTGAGAGAGCTGGGATTGTTCAGCCTGCAGAAGAGAAGACCGCGGATCAGGGTGTAGGCAGGATGCGAAGGGAGGGTGTAAAGAAGTCGGAGGCAGACTCTTCTCAGCGGTGCCTAGCGGTAGGACGAGGGGCAAGGGGCACAAACTGAAACACAGGCCGTCCTGTCTGAACAGGAGGAAAAAGTTCTTTGCTGTGAGGGGTGACTGAGCCCTGGAAGAGGTTGCCCAGAGAGCTTGGGGAGTCTCCGTCCTCGGAGATGTTCAAGCGGGAGAAGCGGGCGACCGGGCATCTAGTCAAGTTCGACAAGGGGAACTGTCAAGGGCTGCACCTGGGGCAGGCTGGGGGCTACTGCCAGGAAAGCAGCTGGGCAGAGGAAGGCCTGGGGGTGCAGGTGGGCAGCAAGGAGTCAGCAATGGTTAGAGAAAGAAATCGTAACCACATTTTAATCGTTTTGATAATAACTTTCTGCCAAAGGGAGCAATCGCCCTCCAGCCTCTCGCTGTGGTCTCTGCTAACAGCTGGAGCGATCCGCTTTCGGTGAGAGTCGCTCACCTCGGTGAGAGTCGCGACTCGCGGCCAATTTGGCTCCCTCCGGCACTTGGGCTTCCTACGGCGCAGGCGCAGAGCTGGGAGCCCAGAAGGACCGGCACGCTCGCGGCCTGGCCGGGCAGCAGCCAGAGCAGCCAGCTGCGGGGCTCAACCTAAGCAGTCGCCGTCTCTTCAGGCGCAACGAGCTACTTCAGCCCTGCGAGCTCGGCCAAGCGCTCGCGACGCCCGCGCCCTTAGGGAAACAGTGGGAGCGCAGGTTTGCGAGGAGCACAGTGTCCCGCACCTGGAGCAGCAGCAGCATGAATTCTTCAGGGAAATGACGGCACAGCAGAGTAAGAGCTGGAGCTGGGGGCCGCCGGGGAGGGACCCCCAACAAAGACGTCCTTCGGCCGGCCGCAGCCACCCGCCGCCGCCGCCGCCGCCGCCCCCCGGCCCGGCCCGGCAGCGCCGCGAAGGAGGCGGCAGCGCCCCCCCCCGCCCCGCCCCGGGCCCGCCCCGGCCGCAGCCCCGCCCCCTCGCTGCACAGCCCCGCCCCTCGGCGCGTCACCCCGCTGCCCTGTGACGCCCCCCCCGCGCCCTCGCCGCGGCTGTTGCGCATGCGCGGCGCGCCCGCCACCGCCTCCGGAGCCGGTGGTCCTCGGTGCTGTTGCGGCCGTGTGCCTCGCTGCCAGCGTCGCTGCGTCGCTGTCCTCGGCCGGCGCCTCTGCCCCCGGCCCGGGGGCTCCGAGCTCGCCGGGACTCAGCCCCGCAGCAGCTGGCCCGGGCCGCGGCCCCTGCTCGGGGCTGTCCGCCGCCCGCGTGCCCGCCGCAGCATGAAGAGGCTCTTGGGGCTCTTCGGCCAGGGCCAGGGGCAGCCGCCTTCGCCGTCGCGGTCGCGGTCGCGGTCGCGGTGGGCGTGCGGCGGCAGCGCGCCCCTGCGCTGCGTCGGCGCTGCCTACGAGCTCCGGGAGAAGGAGCTGGGCAAGCTGCACCGCGCGGCCGCCAGCGGCGACCTGGCGCGGGTGCGGCGGCGGCGGTGGCTGCCGAGAGTCGGCCTCGACGGGCGGGACAAGGCGAAGCGGTGAGGGGCGGCGGGGGGGCCGGGGCGGCGCGGGGGGTGGGGGGGGCGGCGGCGAGGGCCGGGCTGCTGCGTCGGTGCCGGCGGGGGCGGCGGCTGGTGGGTTGGAGCTGGCGTGCAGCTGGCAGGAGCGCCTTTGTGCCGGGAAGGCAGGGCCGTTTGCTTGGGCTGGCGAGGGAGTGCGGGAGGGCAGTCGGCCTTGCGCGCGCGGGGTGGGCTCGGGGCTCGGGGCTCGGAGGCCGGTTGCGTGTGTGGCCAGGCCGGAGCGGGACTTTGTTGCTGGGAGCGTGACAGGGTCGAGGGGGAAGGTTTCTGCTGTCGGGTTTGGTAGGTGTTGTGGAGGGCCCTTGGGAGCGAGCGCGTGCTGGTGCTTGCTGCAGCAGTAAGGCCGGGAAGAGGCCAGAGGGCGCGACTTCCCGGCAAGGCCAGCAGCGAGGGGATGTTCTGGTGTTATAAAAGGCACGTGCTGGGCCTGCGGCCTGCTGCTGTGGCGTGAGTGGTCCTGGCAGCAGGTGGAGGTTGCCTTGCCGTAGGCTGGAGGTGCGCAAGCCTTGCTCTTGCTTGCTGGGCTGCGTGCGTAGTGGTGTTGGAGGCAGGGAGGAGGTGCCGGGGCGGAGGGCAGCAGTTGCAGAGCGGAAGCCGGAGGCTGGCTGGGAGAAATGGGGGGCCTGGGCGCAGGGATGCACGCGCAGGGAAGGGAGCGCGGAGCTGAGGCAACGTTGTCTTCCTAAGTGGGGGCTGGGGCTGGGGCTGGGGCTGGGGCGGGGAGGGGCTTTTTCCTAGCCCCGGCGTCTCGGGCTTTGGGTGTGCAGCGGTCACCCGCGTGACATGGGCAGGCGCGGTCTCTTCAGCTGTCTGGCCTGCGCTAAGGTAACATGCTCAATTTTTAGGACACCTCTGCATCTGGCTTGCGCTAACGGACATGCGGAGGTTGTCTTGTACTTAGTAGAGAGGAAGTGCAAGCTAAATCCTCGTGACAACTTCAAGAGATCGCCACTGATGAAGGTACGTGGGTGCTGCGGTAGGCAGGGCTTCTAAATTGCGCCCCGAGCGATCGAGCTCTTGGGTGATTCTGGAGGTAGGTCTGGGTGGAGCTTGTGGTGCGCTGGGCGCTGGCTAGGCGTGCGTTGCCTAATGTTTGGGCGCGTTATTGTTGTCCGAGGTCGGCAAGCTGTGGGAATTCTGCCAGAGGGAAGCGTAATTGCTGGCAACGTTTCCTTGTTTCCCGTGTGGTTGGCAGGCAGTGCAGTGCCAGCACGAAGGCTGCGTCGCCATTCTGCTAGCGCATGGCGCCGACACTAACCTTGCGGATGCTAACGGCAACACTGCCCTTCACCTGGCTGCCCTTGCTCCTAACACCTGCCTAGCAGGGCAGTTACTGGCGCACAACGCCCATCTTGATGCGCAGAATAAGGTAAGCGTGGAATTTGGGTCAGGCCGCTCCTGAGAAGAAAAAGTTGCTTTGCTTCTCTGTGTTTTTCTAACTGGAGAGGGGCGTTATGCTTTCAGATGGGATACACGCCCCTTTCTCTGGCCGTGTCCGCGCATCACGTAGAGATGGTGGAGTTCCTGCTTAGCAAAGGAGCCGACGTGCACGCTCGAGATCAGTCGGAAAGGTGAAGGGTTTGTCAAAACGGGGCGTGGGTCTCCTGAGCATTGGTGAAGTTTGCCTGGTCTGGCCGGGTAGCCGAGGGTGCTTAGCGGGGGAGACGTTTGGCCCAGGGACGTGCTGCGGCCCCTTGCAACCCGAGTTCTCGTGGGCTTCCGTGTGGTTGGCTTTGCTTTCCTCCTGGCTGTAGGAAAGGGGGAGGTGTAATTGTTTTGGGAGCAAATAGGGATGAAAGGAACGCCAGTGAAACGTCGGTGTCTCCTGATAGCTTTTGTCTCGTCTTGTGGCTGCTTTAGGACCCCTCTGATGCTTGCCGCCTCTGCCGGGGACGTGAGCATGATAGAAGTTCTTCTTGGCTATGGTGCTGACCTTTGCCAGAAAGACGTTCTTGGATGGACAGCGGAGGCTTATGCTAGGAGGTCTGGACACACTGGGTAAGTGCTTTAGGTCACGGTGAGAGTCGCTAAGCGGTCCGAATGTCCGTGTTGGTGTGCGGACGTGTTTGGTAAGAGGCGCAAGGTTTAATGATGCGTGGAGACCTTTGTTGAAGGTGGGCTCAGTGGAATCTTCCAGGACGTAGCGTTCCCTGTGTCAAGTGTGAGTTGGGGAGTTGAGGAAAGCTTCCCCCGCAAATCGTCTTGTTTGGTAAGTGGTGTTATGCAAGGATGTAGTTGATTATAGTGACAGTGTTCCCTTTCTTTCCGCACCTCCCTAGTGTTAGTGAACAGCTGGCAGACCGCGCAGCCGAGAAAAACGTGGGAGAAGCTTGTGCAGGCAGCGCAGAAAGCACGCCAGTGCTTAGCACTCGTTGCGAGGCAGGAGCTGCTGCGTTTGCGTTGGGCACACCTGCTGCGGACAGAGGAGGTAGGAGGCTTAACTGTGGAGGAGCTGAGGAGGAGAATGCCTACGGCCTTTTCTTGTGGTGGCTTGTATTGAAGCTTGGCAGGGTTCCGTCCCTCTTGCCTGTTGAGTACCCTTGCTAGGGACGGAGTAGAGACGCGCTGGTGATCCTCCTCCGTGAGGATAGTCCTTTGGTTTTGAGGCTGGCTTTTGGTTTTGGGGGTGATGGGTGGGAGGCTGGGTAGAGCAGGAAATACAGCGTAGTCTCTGGCATTTTGAAGCACAGGTTGGCGGGGGTGGGGGTAGAGGCAAAGAGAGCACGAGAGAGAGACCGATCTCTGCCTGTGTGGTATGAAGAGCTCGGCAGTTTGTTTCCTTCTTGTCCTGTTCAACCGCTACCAGCATTTGCTCGCTGCCTGCTCACATAGCATATTCATGCCATGGCAGGTTTGAGGTTTGGAACGTTCGAAGGAAAGACAAGGGCGGTGTGGAATTCTTGTCCTTTTTTATTTTGCGGGGGGTGGGGGGGGGCAGCGAGAATTGAGTAGGATGGGAGAAATTGGTGGTTTGGGGCATGCTTTCGTTCATGCTGTCTGGCATGACTGCTTCACTCTAGTCTGGCCTGTAGAATTGTCCGTGTAACATGCTTGTCTGCATTGCTGAAAGTCGAAGGTCCGACATGCTAAGAATTAATCCTGTCAATTAATATTTGAACAGTGAGAGGTGGCTTTTCCCACGAATACTTCACGAGGTGAGACTCGAACAGTAGCTTTTGCCAACGACCTTAACCTGCCGAAAAAGAGGGGAGATTTGAGCGAGACGGTCCTTCTTGCCTTTGCCTTTGCCTTTGCCTTTGAAGAGTGTTGGAGGCAGAGGAGAGCGATGACAGCTGTCCTGCTTCTGAGGAAGAAAAAAGCAGTTTAGCTGCCAAGGTAAAGTGCCTCCAGAAGGAGAACTGCCCGTGGAGCGACTCGTTTGCAGGGCAGAGCTGTCTAGATTTGGGCAAAAGCGCGTGTCCAGGCAGGGTGGTTTTCTCCTGCCCCGCGGTCTCCTGCCTGCCAGTCTTTCAGCTGCGGTGAGCTGTTTGCTCCAAGCCTTGTAGCCATCCGTGGCAGAGCATGCAGCAGGCTTGCGGTTGCGGGTGGGAAGAGCAGTAGGTGACAAGAAAAGCGACCGCATGGTTTTCTTCACCTGAGTCAGAGTTCTCGTCCCAAAGCTGATCAGCCTCTAGATGGCCTGTTCTTTTGTCCTCCAAGCCTTGCTGTTTGTTTCCAGTAACTTTGGTGATAGAATTCAGGCTGATATGGGGAAAAGGGCACTTGCTGTTCAAGATCTGCTGCAATGCTTCATCTCCTGGCTCTCCTTTCTTTCGTCCTTGTCAGGTTGCCCAAGAGTGCTTGGGGGCGGGGGGAGTGGCTCAAGAGGGTCTTTTTTTCCTCCTGGGGGATGGCATTGCGGGCTTGCATGGGATCTCACAGCACCTGTTTCCCCTTCCTTTTGTTTCTTTTGTTTTGTTTTGGTTTGTTTTTCAGTTGAGGTGTGTGGCATTGGGGCTGTGCCATGATGAAGAAGCTGAAGAAGCCGAGTGTGGTGCAGGAACGCACCCCGTAGTGCTGGAGATGCAGGCATGTTTATTTGCAACCTGGTTGCCCTTGTCTCAGTGGCCTGTCAGAGAGTGTGGCAGCTGTTGTGTGAGAAGAGCTAGTGTGGCATAGTAAGATGTGATGGTGGTTGGAGGAGTGAAAGTGAGGAAAGAGGGGGAGGTGAGACTACGGTAGTTTGAGAAGCAGGCAGCTGGTGGTCTCGTGAGCCCAAGGGAGGGGGAAAGGGTGTGTGTGCTGCTGGATAAGGTAACGTAGGTGAAGGCAGAGCCTGACTGTGTGCGGGCAGTGCTTCTCGGGGGGCTTTATGGAATGGGAGCAGGACGTTAGTGACATTAGGTATTGCTGTGTACATAAAGACATCTGCAGGCCTTGTAAAAGAGGAGCGAGAAGGTTTTTCTCTGTGGCTCGAGAGAGGAGAAGTATTTGGCAAGGTGTGGATGGCCTGGGCAGAGGCTGCTGTCCTGGGAGTGGCAGCAAGTGGCCTTGGAGTTGTATTTCTAGAGTCCTACTGCAAGAGAGAAGGTTCTGGTTCTGTGCGTGCTTGGAAGGGTTGCTGCTGCTTTGCCAGGTTATGCAGTGAAAGGAGCGTGTTTGGGACGGTGCAGCCAAGTACTAAGGACAGCAGCAGAGTGGGTGTAGGCTTGGAGGGAGCGCAGTTGGGGGTTGGAGAGTGGAAGCGAGGGCCCAGGGGGAGGTTTGCCTCAGGTTGTTGGAGAAGCAGGCAGCTGGCGGTGTTTGTTGGTGCAAAGGAGGGGGGAAGGATGTGTGTGCTGCTGAGTATTGCCGTGTAGGGGAAGCTGGAGTGTGGGTAGTGCTTCTCAGGGGCTTTAGGGGAAGGGAGCAGGGCGTTTGTGAGCTTCGGCATTGCCGTCCCTTCACATACGTTCTCGTGGAGGCTGCTTGTTTCTGTTCTTTCTAAGTGTGCGGGCCGATCTCTTTCAGGACGACTCACCGGAAAGGAAGGGAGAGGAGGCTCCTGGTGGTGCCCAAGTGGCGGCTGCTGCAGGAGCCCCTGCTGGTGTGAGAGGTGAGTTTCTAGACATGGAGGGGCTTTGTTTCTCTGCTCTTTGGGCTGGGTGAATGAACTGAAATGGCGATCTGCCTGTGAGAGGGTAGAGCAGGCAGGTAGGCGCTGGGCAGGCAATGGCGGGGAAGGGGGGAGGGAACGTAGCTGGAGGGAGATGTTTTGTGGTAGTGCTAGGGAAGGAGGGTTGTTTCTTGGTGACTTCCTGCGGGTGGGAGGGTGTTTGGCTAGTGCTTTGCGGGTCGCTCCTGTAGCGTGCCGAGGGATTGTGAAGGGCCAACTCTGGAGCTGTAGTTTGGAGGGGAGATGCCGTCAGAGCTGCGTAGTCGGCGACTGTGGCATGGCAGAGCCTTGTTTGGATGCTCGCCGAGCATGTGTTGGGCGTTCTTGGTAGGGGCGTGAGCTGTGCTGCTGGGCTTGGGCCTGTGGTGCTGGCAAGAAGGCAGCAGGAAGTGGCGATGGCGTGGTGGTGCGGCTGGGGGTGCAGGCGCCCTTAAATGACGCTGCTTTGTTTTTCCTGGGGAGTGGAACGGTTTGGTGTGTCCTGGGCGCAGGGCTTGCGTGCTGGAGGAGAGCAGGAGAGGGAAAGAAGGAGCGGTGGTGTGTCATTTGTGGCTTCCTTTGCAGGTGTTGCGTCGTCCGCAGGAGCGGAGCAGGAGGACGAGAGCGACTCTCCCTGGGATTCCGAGGTGCTTGGTGTGAGGGGCGCAGTGGGTTGCCCGTGGGGGGAAGTGCGCGGGAGCTTGCCTTGGACGTGGGCCCTAGCAGGGATGAGGCTCAGTTGCCGCTTGTGGTGGCTGCGCCACAGGTTTGTTCCTGCGACCTGGAGCCGCTTGTGCTCTGTGCAAGCGGTTTGGTGAGGACTGTGCCTAAGTGGGGTGTGCTAATGTCCTGGGAGTGGCAGCAAGTGGCCTTTGAGTTGTATTTCTAGAGTCCTACTGCAAGAGAGAAGGTTCTGGTTCTGTGCGTGCTTGGAAGGGCTGCTGCTGCTTTGCCAGGTTATGCAGTGAAAGGAGCGTGTTTGGGACGGTGCAGCCAAGTACTAAGGACAGCAGCAGAGTGGGTGTAGGCTTGGAGGGAGCGCAGTTGGGGGTTGGAGAGTGGAAGCGAGGGCCCAGGGGGAGGTTTGCCTCAGGTTGTTGGAGAAGCAGGCAGCTGGCGGTGTTTGTTGGTGCAAAGGAGGGGGGAAGGATGTGTGTGCTGCTGAGTATTGCCGTGTAGGGGAAGCTGGAGTGTGGGTAGCGCTTCTCAGGGGCTTTAGGGGAAGGGAGCAGGGCGTTTGTGAGCTTCGGCATTGCCGTCCCTTCACATACGTTCTCGTGGAGGCTGCTTGTTTCTGTTCTTTCTAAGTGTGCGGGCCGATCTCTTTCAGGACGACTCACCGGAAAGGAAGGGAGAGGAGGCTCCTGGTGGTGCCCAAGTGGCGGCTGCTGCAGGAGCCCCTGCTGGTGTGAGAGGTGAGTTTCTAGACATGGAGGGGCTTTGTTTCTCTGCTCTTTGGGCTGGGTGAATGAACTGAAATGGCGATCTGCCTGTGAGAGGGTAGAGCAGGCAGGTAGGCGCTGGGCAGGCAATGGCGGGGAAGGGGGGAGGGAACGTAGCTGGAGGGAGATGTTTTGTGGTAGTGCTAGGGAAGGAGGGTTGTTTCTTGGTGACTTCCTGCGGGTGGGAGGGTGTTTGGCTAGTGCTTTGCGGGTCGCTCCTGTAGCGTGCCGAGGGATTGTGAAGGGCCAACTCTGGAGCTGTAGTTTGGAGGGGAGATGCCGTCAGAGCTGCGTAGTCGGCGACTGTGGCATGGCAGAGCCTTGTTTGGATGCTCGCCGAGCATGTGTTGGGCGTTATTGGTAGGGGCGTGAGCTGTGCTGCTGGGCTTGGGCCTGTGGTGCTGGCAAGAAGGCAGCAGGAAGTGGCGATGGCGTGGTGGTGCGGCTGGGGGTGCAGGCGCCCTTAAATGACGCTGCTTTGTTTTTCCTGGGGAGTGGAACGGTTTGGTGTGTCCTGGGCGCAGGGCTTGCGTGCTGGAGGAGAGCAGGAGAGGGAAAGAAGGAGCGGTGGTGTGTCATTTGTGGCTTCCTTTGCAGGTGTTGCGTCGTCCGCAGGAGCGGAGCAGGAGGACGAGAGCGACTCTCCCTGGGATTCCGAGGTGCTTGGTGTGAGGGGCGCAGTGGGTTGCCCGTGGGGGGAAGTGCGCGGGAGCTTGCCTTGGACGTGGGCCCTAGCAGGGATGAGGCTCAGTTGCCGCTTGTGGTGGCTGCGCCACAGGTTTGTTCCTGCGACCTGGAGCCGCTTGTGCTCTGTGCAAGCGGTTTGGTGAGGACTGTGCCTAAGTGGGGTGTGCTAATGTCCTGGGAGTGGCAGCAAGTGGCCTTGGAGTTGTATTTCTAGAGTCCTACTGCAAGAGAGAAGGTTCTGGTTCTGTGCGTGCT
This sequence comes from Struthio camelus, assembly GCF_040807025.1. Lineage (NCBI taxonomy): Eukaryota > Metazoa > Chordata > Aves > Struthioniformes > Struthionidae > Struthio > Struthio camelus. The sequence continues at coordinate 28,083,035 of NC_090942.1, forward strand.
TGGAAGGGCTGCTGCTGCTTTGCCAGGTTATGCAGTGAAAGGAGCGTGTTTGGGACGGTGCAGCCAAGTACTAAGGACAGCAGCAGAGTGGGTGTAGGCTTGGAGGGAGCGCAGTTGGGGGTTGGAGAGTGGAAGCGAGGGCCCAGGGGGAGGTTTGCCTCAGGTTGTTGGAGAAGCAGGCAGCTGGCGGTGTTTGTTGGTGCAAAGGAGGGGGGAAGGATGTGTGTGCTGCTGAGTATTGCCGTGTAGGGGAAGCTGGAGTGTGGGTAGCGCTTCTCAGGGGCTTTAGGGGAAGGGAGCAGGGCGTTTGTGAGCTTCGGCATTGCCGTCCCTTCACATACGTTCTCGTGGAGGCTGCTTGTTTCTGTTCTTTCTAAGTGTGCGGGCCGATGTCTTTCAGGACGACTCACCGGAAAGGAAGGGAGAGGAGGCTCCTGGTGGTGCCCAAGTGGCGGCTGCTGCAGGAGCCCCTGCTGGTGTGAGAGGTGAGTTTCTAGACATGGAGGGGCTTTGTTTCTCTGCTCTTTGGGCTGGGTGAATGAACTGAAATGGCGATCTGCCTGTGAGAGGGTAGAGCAGGCAGGTAGGCGCTGGGCAGGCAATGGCGGGGAGGGGGGGAGGGAACGTAGCTGGAGGGAGATGTTTTGTGGTAGTGCTAGGGAAGGAGGGTTGTTTCTTGGTGACTTCCTGCGGGTGGGAGGGTGTTTGGCTAGTGCTTTGCGGGTCGCTCCTGTAGCGTGCCGAGGGATTGTGAAGGGCCAACTCTGGAGCTGTAGTTTGGAGGGGAGATGCCGTCAGAGCTGCGTAGTCGGCGACTGTGGCATGGCAGAGCCTTGTTTGGATGCTCGCCGAGCATGTGTTGGGCGTTCTTGGTAGGGGCGTGAGCTGTGCTGCTGGGCTTGGGCCTGTGGTGCTGGCAAGAAGGCAGCAGGAAGTGGCGATGGCGTGGTGGTGCGGCTGGGGGTGCAGGCGCCCTTAAATGACGCTGCTTTGTTTTTCCTGGGGAGTGGAACGGTTTGGTGTGTCCTGGGCGCAGGGCTTGCGTGCTGGAGGAGAGCAGGAGAGGGAAAGAAGGAGTGGTGGTGTGTCATTTGTGGCTTCCTTTGCAGGTGTTGCGTCGTCCGCAGGAGGGGAGCAGGAGGACGAGAGCGACTCTCCCTGGGATTCCGAGGTGCTTGGTGTGAGGGGCGCAGTGGGTTGCCCGTGGGGGGAAGTGCGCGGGAGCTTGCCTTGGACGTGGGCCCTAGCAGGGATGAGGCTCAGTTGCCGCTTGTGGTGGCTGCGCCACAGGTTTGTTCCTGTGACCTGGAGCCGCTTGTGCTCTGTGCAAGCGGTTTGGTGAGGACTGTGCCTAAGTGGGGTGTGCTAATGTCCTGGGAGTGGCAGCAAGTGGCCTTGGAGTTGTATTTCTAGAGTCCTACTGCAAGAGAGAAGGTTCTGGTTCTGTGCGTGCTTGGAAGGGCTGCTGCTGCTTTGCCAGGTTATGCAGTGAAAGGAGCGTGTTTGGGACGGTGCAGCCAAGTACTAAGGACAGCAGCAGAGTGGGTGTAGGCTTGGAGGGAGCGCAGTTGGGGGTTGGAGAGTGGAAGCGAGGGCCCAGGGGGAGGTTTGCCTCAGGTTGTTGGAGAAGCAGGCAGCTGGCGGTGTTTGTTGGTGCAAAGGAGGGGGGAAGGATGTGTGTGCTGCTGAGTATTGCCATGTAGGGGAAGCTGGAGTGTGGGTAGTGCTTCTCAGGGGCTTTAGGGGAAGGGAGCAGGGCGTTTGTGAGCTTCGGCATTGCCGTCCCTTCACATACGTTCTCGTGGAGGCTGCTTGTTTCTGTTCTTTCTAAGTGTGCGGGCCGATGTCTTTCAGGACGACTCACCGGAAAGGAAGGGAGAGGAGGCTCCTGGTGGTGCCCAAGTGGCGGCTGCTGCAGGAGCCCCTGCTGGTGTGAGAGGTGAGTTTCTAGACATGGAGGGGCTTTGTTTCTCTGCTCTTTGGGCTGGGTGAATGAACTGAAATGGCGATCTGCCTGTGAGAGGGTAGAGCAGGCAGGTAGGCGCTGGGCAGGCAATGGCGGGGAGGGGGGGAGGGAACGTAGCTGGAGGGAGATGTTTTGTGGTAGTGCTAGGGAAGGAGGGTTGTTTCTTGGTGACTTCCTGCGGGTGGGAGGGTGTTTGGCTAGTGCTTTGCGGGTCGCTCCTGTAGCGTGCCGAGGGATTGTGAAGGGCCAACTCTGGAGCTGTAGTTTGGAGGGGAGATGCCGTCAGAGCTGCGTAGTCGGCGACTGTGGCATGGCAGAGCCTTGTTTGGATGCTCGCCGAGCATGTGTTGGGCGTTCTTGGTAGGGGCGTGAGCTGTGCTGCTGGGCTTGGGCCTGTGGTGCTGGCAAGAAGGCGGCAGGAAGTGGCGATGGCGTGGTGGTGCGGCTGGGGGTGCAGGCGCCCTTAAATGACGCTGCTTTGTTTTTCCTGGGGAGTGGAACGGTTTGGTGTGTCCTGGGCGCAGGGCTTGCGTGCTGGAGGAGAGCAGGAGAGGGAAAGAAGGAGCGGTGGTGTGTCATTTGTGGCTTCCTTTGCAGGTGTTGCGTCGTCCGCAGGAGCGGAGCAGGAGGACGAGAGCGACTCTCCCTGGGATTCCGAGGTGCTTGGTGTGAGGGGCGCAGTGGGTTGCCCGTGGGGGGAAGTGCGCGGGAGCTTGCCTTGGACGTGGGCCCTAGCAGGGATGAGGCTCAGTTGCCGCTTGTGGTGGCTGCGCCACAGGTTTGTTCCTGTGACCTGGAGCCGCTTGTGCTCTGTGCAAGCGGTTTGGTGAGGACTGTGCCTAAGTGGGGTGTGCTAATGTCCTGGGAGTGGCAGCAAGTGGCCTTGGAGTTGTATTTCTAGAGTCCTACTGCAAGAGAGAAGGTTCTGGTTCTGTGCGTGCTTGGAAGGGCTGCTGCTGCTTTGCCAGGTTATGCAGTGAAAGGAGCGTGTTTGGGACGGTGCAGCCAAGTACTAAGGACAGCAGCAGAGTGGGTGTAGGCTTGGAGGGAGCGCAGTTGGGGGTTCTGAAAGGGCTGTTCTACTTCCAGAGCCTGCGTTCCTTGACGGCCTGCCAAAGTCCCGAAGCAGCAGTGAATCTGCAGGTAATGCTTGATCGACAATCCGAGTTGTGCTTGGGTAGTCCTGCATTTGAAATGCAGTTTGTGGGTGAAGCGTTTCTGGAGATTGCTTGCCCCACTCTCTGCTTGTTTGTGTTCTCGCTCACCTAGGTGTCTGCAAAGGAGGGAGGAGAGCGTGAAGGACGCGAGGCTGCTGCAACACAGACTGATTTTCAGTGTGACGGACAGGTGAGGAGCTGTGTTGAAGAGCTGTGGAGATGTTAGCCTAGAGCGAGGTGTTATTGCCAAAAGAGCGCAGGCGGAAGACCGCAGAGAGTGGCAGATGTGAAATATACTTTAGATGTATGTTATCTTTGGGCTCCCTCTGAAGAAGGCTGTCGTGAGTGAAAAGAAGGTGGTAGTGCATGTTCGTGCCCTTTTTGTGAGGCTCACGGCACAATCTTTCCTTAGGCGATGGCCGCAGAGCTGCCGGCGGAGGTTGCTGAAGCTCCTGGAAAGCAGTTGCTTCCAGAAGGTTCACTTGAAGTTCCAAAGGTTTCCTGCGGTGAGCTGCAGGGAGACAAGTTGCGGTTGCAAGAGGAACTGGCCAGGGTGAAAGCCAAGGTAGGCAAAGCCTGTAGCGGCCTGCATGACTGTGAGGAGGTGGTTTTCCCCTGTAAACGATGGGGAAAAGCCCTTGTTGAGGCTGTAGGGTAGTAGTGCAGTGGTGTCCCTTCTGTTGCCTTCCCTTCTTCCCGCCGCTGCCCCATGGTGGCAAACAGACCAAGCGCGTCAGGGAGCTGCCCTTTCAAGCGTGAGGGGCCAAGCAGTGTGTTGGGGGTCACACCTACCCACGAGGAGGCTGCTCAAGCAGCTTGTTGTCTCTCCGAACCCGCCTGAGCTTTGAGGTGGACCTGAAGGTGACAGTGGGTGAGCTCCGGGTGCCCTGAGAGTGCTGCGTGTTTTCCTGTTGAGGCTGTTGTACTCTTTCTCTATATTTGGCTGTGTGTGTAGAGCTTTGGTTCCTTCTTTGTAGCTGGTCAAATGCCTGCGAAGGTGACAGTCTGTGTTCTGGGGGGGGGCAGCACTTGAAAGGGTGCGATCCTTCTTCATGGTTTGCGCTCGCACACGCAGCGCTGGTTGCTAGGTGGGGTTTTTGCACTGTATACGGGAAGCAGCATGTCAGGCAGGTGCTGTGACTTGTCCTGTTCCCTGACTGTAGGAGGAACTTGACCTCCTAACCTAGCTGCCCGGAGAAGGCCGTGGGTTGGCCCTAGTGCTGAGCTTTTTCTGTAGAAAACATCTTGGCCATCTTGTGGCTGCATGATGCAAATGTGCCGCAAAGTGCTATAGTTCCTGCAGGGCCCTGGGGATGAACCTGTAGTTAGTAAGCATTAGGATCCCGAAATGCTAATTCACTTCCAAGTTGTTTTTGGAGAGAGCTACGTTCAGAGCTACTGACTTGCTTTCCGTTCACTACGCCCACCGCTGCCACCAACGCAAGTACGGAGTTGAAGGAAGGAGTGTAGGGACCGGCTTTCCACCATTTGTGTAAGAATAAGGTATAGCAGCGTGGGCAGCGTTGGACTAGAAGTCTTTGTGATTGTGGTCGTTATCCTGGAGTTGGGAAGTGCCAGCAGGAGAAGGGAGAGCCTTTGCAGTAATGCTTCCCGTGGGGGAGCGAGCAGCTGGATGCTAGGAGCGTCCCGAGTCACGGGAAGGAGTAGGATTGGTGTTGCAGCTGCGTTTGGGCAGCTGGTAGGAAATTGAGATGGGGATGGGAGAGGCCGGTATGAAAGCGGAAGGAGCAACGTGGTTTTGGAGAGTCGAAGCAGTGGAGTCGTCTGTCTGAAAGCGAAGCTGACTAGCGTGGGTCCTGACTAGCGTGGTTTTACAGTTGCAGGCGTTGGAAGAGCAGCATGTTCAGGCTGAGCGTTGTGTTCAGGATTTGAAGACGGCCCTGGCAGAGAAACAGAGGGAAGCGACAGCTTCTTCCCGGCAACTGCAAGACCTTCTGGAAGCCTCTTTGGGAGGCGTTAGCCTAAAAGACCTGGAGGAACGAGTGGGACGGTAAGGAAGTGGCACAGTGAAGCAAGGCTTTGCTTTGTGGGCTGGTGTAATAGCAGCAGGATGGCCTTGTTGCATCTCAGCAAGTCAGTACACGATTTTGGGAGAGGCTTTTGCTTTGGACTGTGTGATTTGGCGCTGTTGTGCCAGTGTTGGTGCTCCTGTGGATTTCCATGACGAGGCCTGTGTTTCTTTTCAAGACTTGAACTGGAAAACGCCCGGCTGGAAGACACAGGACAGCAGCAGGCAGCTAGACTCGAAGCTCTTCAGAAAGAGCTGCACGCCTCTGCCTCTGTAAGCTAGTCATAGCCTTCCTGTTTCATGAGCTACTGTGCGCAGTTGTGTGTGTATGTATGCGGGGGCGTTTTCGGAAGAGATTTTCCTGGGGAGCCTCGGGGAAATCATTCCCTGCAGGCTGCAGGCGATCGGCTGCTGTTGGTCCGCTCGCAGGCTTTCTGGTTTTGTGTGCTACTCTGCTGAGTCTTACTTAACAGTGTTTGAGGTAAGGGCACTTACGGCACTTGTGCGCCGGTGTGAATGGTTGCTGCTTTGTACCGGTTGTGGTGCTTAAGCCGTGTGGCAGCAGCACTTCAGCTGTTGCCGCCTTAAAGGCGTTCTGCAAGTGAACTTGTGGAACGTCCTTGGTGCCAAGCACGTCGTTGCCAAGTCTTAAGCGGCCTCCTCAGGCTGTGCCAGGAATTCCATTCGCCGCTGGTCGCTGAAGATCCCCCTGGAGCTTTAAATTAAGCTGTGCTCTGCCCGGATGGGGATACCTAAGTACCGTCGGCTATTAGCGGAGGGCCTGAGGAAGGTGTTCTCCAGTGTGCGTGGCACCTTTGCCCCCGTGAGCCCCTCGCTAGTAGCGGGTGGTCTTTGCTTTAGTGGGGGTCGGGGGGAGGGTGGTGTGGGGGGAGAGAGGGGTGGCAGGCACCAGTTTCTGTCCCTCGGTCTTAGCCTGGGTGGTGGAAATATTGAAGTGCTGCAGTTTGCGTGGGATTCTGTCCCCTGGAGTTGTGGGGCCGGCCCTCGGCTAGCAGAGAGAGATGTCCTGCCGCACCTTTGTGAGGAAGGCTGTGCGCACCTAGTGCTTCTAGGTGCCGTGAGTGAGTCGTGTGTGCCATTTCTTCTTCCTGTCCGGAAAGCGTGAGAGCGGAAGAAAGCCAGGGAAGGAGCTGGCAGAGTGGAAACAACCCGCAGAAGCCCGCCTGGAGGAAGAAATGAAGAAAAACGTTGCACTGCAGAAAGAATGCAATAGGTACAGCCGTTGAGTACTTGTAAGAGCTGTCGAATGAGCGGGGAGTCAGGCGTTATGTACCTTGCCCCTGAGACTCCGAGTACGTATCTGTTGGTGAGCGAGCTCAAGGCTTGCGTTAGGTCTTGCAAGTGGCTTCTGTAGGGGAGCGTGCGGTTTTAGGTAGGTGGAAGTGCAGGCAGGAGGGCAGTTGTCCTGGGAAGAGAGGGAGGGCGGGAGGGCAGGAAGAAGTCGCTTGTGTCTTGTGCCTGTTGTCAGGCAGAGGGAGAAGCTTCATGGGAGCAGATGAAATGTTGACTGGGCAAGTGATGTGTGGGAGGGGAATGATGTGGGTGGGTGGGTTGGTGTGGTGTTTTGGCTTGGTGTCTTGTTCTGGAAGTCCTGGCCTGTCCGCCATGGTACAAATGAAGTAAGCCCCGCACCGTATGCGTGGTGCTTAGGGAAGTGCATGCGTAAAGGCGGACTGTGCTTGGGCTTCCTACTTTACTTGCTAATGTGCTGTGCAGGTCGAAGAGGCTTCTGGAGAAAGCTATGAAGAAAGTGAGGGCGTATGAGAGGCGGGCGCGAGAGTCCCAGATGAATTTCCCGGGCGAAAGGGAGGACCCGTGTTCGGGAAGGGGCAGAGAAGTTGCTAAATTACGAACAAAGGTGAGCTTTGGCTGGCTTGTTGTGGTGCTTGTTTTGGAAAGCTGTAAGATTCTTTTCCTGGCTGTTGGGTTGTGGTGTTAATTATGTGGTGGCCGTGTTTGAAAAGAACGGCTGTCTCTTATGGTCCCTGAAAAAGCCTGTGTAATCCTTTGGGAAGTGAAGAGGCGTTGCGATAGCAGGGCACTTGTGAGCCTGGGCCTTTCTGGGCGAGAGCCCAGCTTGAAAGCTTGAGGCCCTGGCAGCATCTTTGAGGTCTGACAGATGAATTTGTGCTCTGGAAGACCGGTAAGTAGGACCATTATAAGCCTAACCACAGTATGAAAGGCAAGGACATCGGAAGCATAGGTGTGAGAGGTGTGGAAAAGGTGCGTTTCTGCGGAGAGAAGACGACGACGACGGCGGCAGAGTTTTAGTTGACCTTTGGGGCCTACTGAAACCCTGGCACTTCTTTGTTGATTGTCTTCTAAACTCAAACCTGTGTGTGTGTGTGTGTGTGTGTGTGCGCGTGTGTGTGCGTGTATGTAGAAAGAGATAATCATTTCTGTTTCCTCTTTCCTGAAGCTTCAGGTATACCACTGTAAACAAGTGAATACCTTGTGATTATTGTATATTGTTGTCAATATGATTACAGTTGTTATCGTTCCCGTTCATTAGTTCATTACACTCGGTTACTTACCTGTTACAATAGTAAACTCATTCCTAAGGAGTAGGGACACCTACACTACCAGCCGACCCTGTTTAGTGTCGGGAGCCCGCCGAATTACCTTACCAGGGCAAAATGCCTCTCAACTGGTTCGGTCGTTCTGCGGAGGCCTCCCGGCACAAAGGGACACGCTCGGTGGATTGTCACAGAACTGCGTACGCTTAGACCTCTGGGTCTGCTTAGGTGAGTGAGTCCTTTCCCTGTGTGCAGGTCCGTGAGCTGTGCTGCTCCCTGGAGGCAGAGCAGAGGAAGTCGAGGCAGCTAGAGAAAGCAAACGAAGGTGCGCGAGAAGAGTTGGCTTGGCTGCATGGGAGCCGTGACAAACTGCGGAAGAGCAAGCGGCAGCTGGAAGAAGAGGTGGTTGCGCTGAGGTGTCGCTTAGAGGCCAAGATGAGGGATCAGAGGCACAGAGAAGAGGATAAAAGGGAGATTGAGCAAAAGGCTGGGCAAGAGCTAAGGCAAAAACTACAGGAAGTCAATCTCTTTCTGCAGGTGAGCTCCCTTACCGCTAGTACGCGCAGTCCGTTTGTGGCTTGTCATTCATTCTTTACTGTTGTCATTTCTCGGTATGTTATGCTTGTGCCGGTCAGTGCTGTGGGGTCATGGGCTCGTTATAGCTTCAGGAGGTTGCTGAAGGGTGCGAGCTTGTTGGATGCTTGTCCTCAGGCATTCTGAGATGTGGTGAATAATCTTCTTTACGCACCTCGGTCACTGGCGAATCTGTAACAGCGCCAAGAAAGACGAGAATTGCAAGTGGACTAGTGTCTTAGAGAGACAGAGGTGGCTTGAATCAGAACTAGCTCTGATTCAAAACAAAACAAAGCAAAGCAAAAAGTTGCGCTGAGAGAGCCGGTTTCTTTCTGAACGAAAAGGATGATGTAATGGGGTGCTTTTGGGTTTTGCCCTTGATTGTAGAGGGCAGTGAGGAGGCCCAGTTGGCTCCCTGGGTGAGGTTGTGCTCTTCAAAGTGGGTGTGTGAAAGGGCCTGGGGGGAATGATCTCTTTTTCTTTCCTGGGGGTTGAAACTGCATTATCTGCTTCAGACACAGGCAGCCGCCCAGGACCGAGCGGAACAACTAAGAGCCGCTTCTGCAGCTTCCGCGGTAGGCCGACTGCAGCAGAGAGTTAGGCATTTAGAATATGAATTGGCTCTCACAAAACGCCTGCAGTGAGAGAGCGCTAACGAGAGGCTTGCGGAAGCTGCTGCTGCTGCGCAATGCTATGAGCCCTGCAGAAGCCACTCTCTGGCAACGAACCCGGTGGGCAGCGCTTCCTCTGTGACGGAGAGAGTGGAAGCTCATATGGCTGAGGTAAGGCATTGGGAATACCTGTTATTCTCAAGCTGAAAATGAGCATCCGTTCCTAGCTCCACCGCGCCCAATCTAGGAGTCTAGACACGCCTGCTGACCCTCAGAGCGCTGCAACCTCGGCAAAAGCTCTGGTCCGGGCGCGCCCCAGAATTAGCAGTCCGTGTGACGGCATGTTCCTCACAGCGTGGTGAGCAGCGTGCCCTGAGGTTTGGGAAGCGCATGCCGAGAGTGGGGCAAGGGAGCACGTGATTCTTCACAAAATGCCGTGATCCGTTCCCGCCTTTGCACAGAGTGGGGGTGTGGAGAAGCTCTCGAGTTGGGGATTGCTTTGTGAGACGGTTAATGCCATAGAGTAATGGGAACGCTGGGCCTTGGTGGACAAAGACTTTCTCTGTAGTGGGGGTGATGTTTCCAGTGTTTATTCCCATGTTGCAGTTGGCTTGAGAAGCTAATGCTACAAGAATGTAGCTACTGAGGCCTTAAGGGTATCTTGTCTGTACTTGCAGGTGCGGCGGGAATGGTCAAAAATATCGCTGAAGAACTTGAGCAAGGTAATCTGTCAGGATCTGTTAGCGGTGTTACCAAGGAAGAGGACGGTTCCTCCATTTTGAACACAACTACTGGAAAGCTGCCAAGCTCCTGTGCTAAGCACAGTTGTTTTCTACTAGCTTTCCAACCTAGAGCTCTGCGAGGCAACTTGCTGCTTATGCAAATAATAGTCGTACAGAGTCGTATGCAGTTGCCTTTAGATCACAGAGAGGAAAAGCGGCCTATGCGCACGTTCAGCCCCTGCCCCCGAGCCCTGAGCAATTCCACCTCTTCAGGATAATTGTTTCTCCAGAGTTGTGGCTTGGCGGTGACTGGGCCTGTTGCAAAGCAGGTAGCCCCTGAGAGCAATTCCTTCTGTCCCAGTAGCCTTTACTCTCCTAGCGAGTGGCCAGCCGTTGCGCTAGAGCTCTTTCCGTTTGCTAGGACGGACACAAATCCGTGGCATTGAATCCGTTTGCATTGTGACTGGAGTTGCCTGTCTCCTGGGAGTAATAAGGTTTGTTTGCTTTGGGGACCTTTTCCTACTGCAACACTAACATAGGGCATTTTCTCCCCTCCCGCTCTCGCCCCGCCCCTTCCCCAGCAATGGCTGAGCTGAACGTTGGATCGGCTGGAGCTTCTCCCTGGGCATCTACTGAAGGATCTTCAGAAAACGTAGACCAGGAGCCGCTTTCCAGGGCAACGCAAGAGTGCCGCGATGTTTTGACAGCCCCGTTCCAGAGAGCTAAGAGTGGTTATCCTGAGACTACTACCTCCTGACAGAGGGACTCGCGTTACCAGGCTGTGAGGAAAAGCAACCCTTGCCACTGTTTTTGTACGAGTGCAACAGTGCGGTGTAGCCAATAATAATAACGTGCGGTCTTTAACTGCAAGTATTGTGTTCCAACTTGGTATTTAATAAATGTTGTAATCTAGTAGGTCTCTCCGTTTTATTCTGTTCCCCTTCCTGACTTTGCCTGCCCTGCGCATATGACTGTCCCCTCTGCTCGTGTCTCTTATGGAGTAGTACGTGTTGCATTGCTGCCAAATGGTGGATGCTGGTGGAAGTCTGGCCTGCTGCGGCATTTGCGGGCAAGGGCTGCGTTTTGTCCCTGCGTTTTGCGAGTTGTTCAGCGCTAGCCAGCACGGATGATGGAAGTCATGTTTTTGAAGGCCTAGCCAGGCTTTCTTCCTGGGCAGGCGCTTAGCCCTTCTGCCTCGCGCTGGTCTGACCAAAAGTCACTTATGCAGACAGCTCCAGGCCTGAGGGCAGAGAGGCCGTTTGTCCAAGGGAGAGCTCTGCTCTGCTCTGCTCTGCTCCCTTCAGCTGGCTTCCCAGCTGCTCCTTCAGCCTGTCCTGGCAGCCAGGCCAAGGGCCAGCATGCAGACTGTGTGTTTTTCCTCAGCGGGGGCTGGAAGCACGAGTGTGTGAAGACAGGGGCCTCGATCGTCCCCAGGTGCAGCCCTTGGCGGTTCCCCTTGTTGAACTTGACAAGGTGCCCGGTTGCCTCACGTCTCGCTCGTAGCGGGGCACTGGCCTCTTGCTGCCTTTGAGAACGATGCTTCCTGTGGTCTGGGCAGAAGGGAGGGCGAGAGCTTCTGGTAGCCAGGAAAGGTCGCAAAGCCCGCCGGTCTGGAAGGCTGTTGGATCCGCTTGCAGTCTGCAAAGGGGAAAGGGGTTATGGAAGTTCTCTGCCCTGCAGCGTGACTGGCAAAGCGGAACCGCTGTCCAGTGCTGGGCACTTGCTCTTCTCTCTGCAAAGCAAAAGCAGGTGCGGAACGCCTCTGAAGTGCCTTCGCTTTGGGTTGTCCTGTTGCCAAACTCTGAGAGGAACTGTTTTCCAGTGGTTCCCTGCCTGCTTCTGTCCTGCTGGGTGTCAGGGAGAGGTGAAAGTTCTTGGCCGCCGGAGCAGCAGCACTGAAATTCAGCGCTGGCATCTGGCATGACAGGAGCTGGTAGCGCTTACCAGGCGGGTAGAGCAAAGTCCCGTCTGTTCTGGCCCCTGCACTAGAGGAGAGGGATGGAGCTACTGGAGCGAGTCCAGCGAAGGGCTACTAAGATGATTAAGGGACTGGAGTAGCTCTCATACGAGGAAAGGCTGAGAGAGCTGGGATTGTTCAGCCTGCAGAAGAGAAGACCGCGGATCAGGGTGTAGGCAGGATGCGAAGGGAGGGTGTAAAGAAGTCGGAGGCAGACTCTTCTCAGCGGTGCCTAGCGGTAGGACGAGGGGCAAGGGGCACAAACTGAAACACAGGCCGTCCTGTCTGAACAGGAGGAAAAAGTTCTTTGCTGTAAGGGGTGACTGAGCCCTGGAAGAGGTTGCCCAGAGAGCTTGGGGAGTCTCCGTCCTCGGAGATGTTCCCAAGCCGTCTGGCTAGGGTCCTGGGCCGACTACTTGAGGTGATCCTGCTTGAGTAGGGGGGGCTGGACGAGACGATCTCCAGAGGTGCCTTCCAACCTCAAACGTCCGGTGATTCTGTGACAAGCAGGAGAAGCGGGCGACCGGGCATCTAGTCAAGTTCGACAAGGGGAACTGTCAAGGGCTGCACCTGGGGACAAATAGCCCCTGTGCCCTGGGGCAGGCTGGGGGCTACTGCCAGGAAAGCAGCTGGGCAGAGGAAGGCCTGGGGGTGCAGGTGGGCAGCAAGGAGTCAGCAATGGTTAGAGAAAGAAATCGTAACCACATTTTAATCGTTTTGATAATAACTTTCTGCCAAAGGGAGCAATCGCCCTCCAGCCTCTCGCTGTGGTCTCTGCTAACAGCTGGAGCGATCCGCTTTCGGTGAGAGTCGCTCACCTCGGTGAGAGTCGCGACTCGCGGCCAATTTGGCTCCCTCCGGCACTTGGGCTTCCTACGGCGCAGGCGCAGAGCTGGGAGCCCAGAAGGACCGGCACGCTCGCGGCCTGGCCGGGCAGCAGCCAGAGCAGCCAGCTGCGGGGCTCAACCTAAGCAGTCGCCGTCTCTTCAGGCGCAACGAGCTACTTCAGCCCTGCGAGCTCGGCCAAGCGCTCGCGACGCCCGCGCCCTTAGGGAAACAGTGGGAGCGCAGGTTTGCGAGGAGCACAGTGTCCCGCACCTGGAGCAGCAGCAGCATGAATTCTTCAGGGAAATGACGGCACAGCAGAGTAAGAGCTGGAGCTGGGGGCCGCCGGGGAGGGACCCCCAACAAAGACGTCCTTCGGCCGGCCGCAGCCACCCGCCGCCGCCGCCGCCGCCGCCCCCCGGCCCGGCCCGGCAGCGCCGCGAAGGAGGCGGCAGCGCCCCCCCCCGCCCCGCCCCGGGCCCGCCCCGGCCGCAGCCCCGCCCCCTCGCTGCACAGCCCCGCCCCTCGGCGCGTCACCCCGCTGCCCTGTGACGCCCCCCCCCGCGCCCTCGCCGCGGCTGTTGCGCATGCGCGGCGCGCCCGCCACCGCCTCCGGAGCCGGTGGTCCTCGGTGCTGTTGCGGCCGTGTGCCTCGCTGCCAGCGTCGCTGCGTCGCTGTCCTCGGCCGGCGCCTCTGCCCCCGGCCCGGGGGCTCCGAGCTCGCCGGGACTCAGCCCCGCAGCAGCTGGCCCGGGCCGCGGCCCCTGCTCGGGGCTGTCCGCCGCCCGCGTGCCCGCCGCAGCATGAAGAGGCTCTTGGGGCTCTTCGGCCAGGGCCAGGGGCAGCCGCCTTCGCCGTCGCCGTCGCCGTCGCGGTCGCGGTCGCGGTCGCGGTGGGCGTGCGGCGGCAGCGCGCCCCTGCGCTGCGTCGGCGCTGCCTACGAGCTCCGGGAGAAGGAGCTGGGCAAGCTGCACCGCGCGGCCGCCAGCGGCGACCTGGCGCGGGTGCGGCGGCGGCGGTGGCTGCCGAGAGTCGGCCTCGACGGGCGGGACAAGGCGAAGCGGTGAGGGGCGGCGGGGGGGCCGGGGCGGCGCGGGGGGTGGGGGGGGCGGCGGCGAGGGCCGGGCTGCTGCGTCGGTGCCGGCGGGGGCGGCGGCTGGTGGGTTGGAGCTGGCGTGCAGCTGGCAGGAGCGCCTTTGTGCCGGGAAGGCAGGGCCGTTTGCTTGGGCTGGCGAGGGAGTGCGGGAGGGCAGTCGGCCTTGCGCGCGCGGGGTGGGCTCGGGGCTCGGGGCTCGGAGGCCGGTTGCGTGTGTGGCCAGGCCGGAGCGGGACTTTGTTGCTGGGAGCGTGACAGGGTCGAGGGGGAAGGTTTCTGCTGTCGGGTTTGGTAGGTGTTGTGGAGGGCCCTTGGGAGCGAGCGCGTGCTGGTGCTTGCTGCAGCAGTAAGGCCGGGAAGAGGCCAGAGGGCGCGACTTCCCGGCAAGGCCAGCAGCGAGGGGATGTTCTGGTGTTATAAAAGGCACGTGCTGGGCCTGCGGCCCGCTGCTGTGGCGTGAGTGGTCCTGGCAGCAGGTGGAGGTTGCCTTGCCGTAGGCTGGAGGTGCGCAAGCCTTGCTCTTGCTTGCTGGGCTGCGTGCGTAGTGGTGTTGGAGGCAGGGAGGAGGTGCCGGGGCGGAGGGCAGCAGTTGCAGAGCGGAAGCCGGAGGCTGGCTGGGAGAAATGGGGGGCCTGGGCGCAGGGATGCACGCGCAGGGAAGGGAGCGCGGAGCTGAGGCAACGTTGTCTTCCTAAGTGGGGGCTGGGGCTGGGGCTGGGGCTGGGGCGGGGAGGGGCTTTTTCCTAGCCCCGGCGTCTCGGGCTTTGGGTGTGCAGCGGTCACCCGCGTGACATGGGCAGGCGCGGTCTCTTCAGCTGTCTGGCCTGCGCTAAGGTAACATGCTCAATTTTTAGGACACCTCTGCATCTGGCTTGCGCTAACGGACATGCGGAGGTTGTCTTGTACTTAGTAGAGAGGAAGTGCAAGCTAAATCCTCGTGACAACTTCAAGAGATCGCCACTGATGAAGGTACGTGGGTGCTGCGGTAGGCAGGGCTTCTAAATTGCGCCCCGAGCGATCGAGCTCTTGGGTGATTCTGGAGGTAGGTCTGGGTGGAGCTTGTGGTGCGCTGGGCGCTGGCTAGGCGTGCGTTGCCTAATGTTTGGGCGCGTTATTGTTGTCCGAGGTCGGCAAGCTGTGGGAATTCTGCCAGAGGGAAGCGTAATTGCTGGCAACGTTTCCTTGTTTCCCGTGTGGTTGGCAGGCAGTGCAGTGCCAGCACGAAGGCTGCGTCGCCATTCTGCTAGCGCATGGCGCCGACGCTAACCTTGCGGATGCTAACGGCAACACTGCCCTTCACCTGGCTGCCCTTGCTCCTAACACCTGCCTAGCAGGGCAGTTACTGGCGCACAACGCCCATCTTGATGCGCAGAATAAGGTAAGCGTGGAATTTGGGTCAGGCCGCTCCTGAGAAGAAAAAGTTGCTTTGCTTCTCTGTGTTTTTCTAACTGGAGAGGGGCGTTATGCTTTCAGATGGGATACACGCCCCTTTCTCTGGCCGTGTCCGCGCATCACGTAGAGATGGTGGAGTTCCTGCTTAGCAAAGGAGCCGACGTGCACGCTCGAGATCAGTCGGAAAGGTGAAGGGTTTGTCAAAACGGGGCGTGGGTCTCCTGAGCATTGGTGAAGTTTGCCTGGTCTGGCCGGGTAGCCGAGGGTGCTTAGCGGGGGAGACGTTTGGCCCAGGGACGTGCTGCGGCCCCTTGCAACCCGAGTTCTCGTGGGCTTCCGTGTGGTTGGCTTTGCTTTCCTCCTGGCTGTAGGAAAGGGGGAGGTGTAATTGTTTTGGGAGCAAATAGGGATGAAAGGAACGCCAGTGAAACGTCGGTGTCTCCTGATAGCTTTTGTCTCGTCTTGTGGCTGCTTTAGGACCCCTCTGATGCTTGCCGCCTCTGCTGGGGACGTGAGCATGATAGAAGTTCTTCTTGGCTATGGTGCTGACCTTTGCCAGAAAGACGTTCTTGGATGGACAGCGGAGGCTTATGCTAGGAGGTCTGGACACACTGGGTAAGTGCTTTAGGTCACGGTGAGAGTCGCTAAGCGGTCCGAATGTCCGTGTTGGTGTGCGGACGTGTTTGGTAAGAGGCGCAAGGTTTAATGATGCGTGGAGACCTTTGTTGAAGGTGGGCTCAGTGGAATCTTCCGGGACGTAGCGTTCCCTGTGTCAAGTGTGAGTTGGGGAGTTGAGGAAAGCTTCCCCCGCAAATCGTCTTGTTTGGTAAGTGGTGTTATGCAAGGATGTAGTTGATTATAGTGACAGTGTTCCCTTTCTTTCCGCACCTCCCTAGTGTTAGTGAACAGCTGGCAGACCGCGCAGCCGAGAAAAACGTGGGAGAAGCTTGTGCAGGCAGCGCAGAAAGCACGCCAGTGCTTAGCACTCGTTGCGAGGCAGGAGCTGCTGCGTTTGCGTTGGGCACACCTGCTGCGGACAGAGGAGGTAGGAGGCTTAACTGTGGAGGAGCTGAGGAGGAGAATGCCTACGGCCTTTTCTTGTGGTGGCTTGTATTGAAGCTTGGCAGGGTTCCGTCCCTCTTGCCTGTTGAGTACCCTTGCTAGGGACGGAGTAGAGACGCGCTGGTGATCCTCCTCCGTGAGGATAGTCCTTTGGTTTTGAGGCTGGCTTTTGGTTTTGGGGGTGATGGGTGGGAGGCTGGGTAGAGCAGGAAATACAGCGTAGTCTCTGGCATTTTGAAGCACAGGTTGGCGGGGGTGGGGGTAGAGGCAAAGAGAGCACGAGAGAGAGACCGATCTCTGCCTGTGTGGTATGAAGAGCTCGGCAGTTTGTTTCCTTCTTGTCCTGTTCAACCGCTACCAGCATTTGCTCGCTGCCTGCTCACATAGCATATTCATGCCATGGCAGGTTTGAGGTTTGGAACGTTCGAAGGAAAGACAAGGGCGGTGTGGAATTCTTGTCCTTTTTTATTTTGCGGGGGGTGGGGGGGGGCAGCGAGAATTGAGTAGGATGGGAGAAATTGGTGGTTTGGGGCATGCTTTCGTTCATGCTGTCTGGCATGACTGCTTCACTCTAGTCTGGCCTGTAGAATTGTCCGTGTAACATGCTTGTCTGCATTGCTGAAAGTCGAAGGTCCGACATGCTAAGAATTAATCCTGTCAATTAATATTTGAACAGTGAGAGGTGGCTTTTCCCACGAATACTTCACGAGGTGAGACTCGAACAGTAGCTTTTGCCAACGACCTTAACCTGCCGAAAAAGAGGGGAGATTTGAGCGAGACGGTCCTTCTTGCCTTTGCCTTTGCCTTTGCCTTTGCCTTTGAAGAGTGTTGGAGGCAGAGGAGAGCGATGACAGCTGTCCTGCTTCTGAGGAAGAAAAAAGCAGTTTAGCTGCCAAGGTAAAGTGCCTCCAGAAGGAGAACTGCCCGTGGAGCGACTCGTTTGCAGGGCAGAGCTGTCTAGATTTGGGCAAAAGCGCGTGTCCAGGCAGGGTGGTTTTCTCCTGCCCCGCGGTCTCCTGCCTGCCAGTCTTTCAGCTGCGGTGAGCTGTTTGCTCCAAGCCTTGTAGCCGTCCGTGGCAGAGCATGCAGCAGGCTTGCGGTTGCGGGTGGGAAGAGCAGTAGGTGACAAGAAAAGCGACCGCATGGTTTTCTTCACCTGAGTCAGAGTTCTCGTCCCAAAGCTGATCAGCCTCTAGATGGCCTGTTCTTTTGTCCTCCAAGCCTTGCTGTTTGTTTCCAGTAACTTTGGTGATAGAATTCAGGCTGATATGGGGAAAAGGGCACTTGCTGTTCAAGATCTGCTGCAATGCTTCATCTCCTGGCTCTCCTTTCTTTCGTCCTTGTCAGGTTGCCCAAGAGTGCTTGGGGGCGGGGGGAGTGGCTCAAGAGGGTCTTTTTTTCCTCCTGGGGGATGGCATTGCGGGCTTGCATGGGATCTCACAGCACCTGTTTCCCCTTCCTTTTGTTTCTTTTGTTTTGTTTTGGTTTGTTTTTCAGTTGAGGTGTGTGGCATTGGGGCTGTGCCATGATGAAGAAGCTGAAGAAGCCGAGTGTGGTGCAGGAACGCACCCCGTAGTGCTGGAGATGCAGGCATGTTTATTTGCAACCTGGTTGCCCTTGTCTCAGTGGCCTGTCAGAGACTGTGGCAGCTGTTGTGTGAGAAGAGCTAGTGTGGCATAGTAAGATGTGATGGTGGTTGGAGGAGTGAAAGTGAGGAAAGAGGGGGAGGTGAGACTACGGTAGTTTGAGAAGCAGGCAGCTGGTGGTCTCGTGAGCCCAAGGGAGGGGGAAAGGGTGTGTGTGCTGCTGGATAAGGTAACGTAGGTGAAGGCAGAGCCTGACTGTGTGCGGGCAGTGCTTCTCGGGGGGCTTTATGGAATGGGAGCAGGACGTTAGTGACATTAGGTATTGCTGTGTACATAAAGACATCTGCAGGCCTTGTAAAAGAGGAGCGAGAAGGTTTTTCTCTGTGGCTCGAGAGAGGAGAAGTATTTGGCAAGGTGTGGATGGCCTGGGCAGAGGCTGCTGTCCTGGGAGTGGCAGCAAGTGGCCTTTGAGTTGTATTTCTAGAGTCCTACTGCAAGAGAGAAGGTTCTGGTTCTGTGCGTGCTTGGAAGGGCTGCTGCTGCTTTGCCAGGTTATGCAGTGAAAGGAGCGTGTTTGGGACGGTGCAGCCAAGTACTAAGGACAGCAGCAGAGTGGGTGTAGGCTTGGAGGGAGCGCAGTTGGGGGTTGGAGAGTGGAAGCGAGGGCCCAGGGGGAGGTTTGCCTCAGGTTGTTGGAGAAGCAGGCAGCTGGCGGTGTTTGTTGGTGCAAAGGAGGGGGGAAGGATGTGTGTGCTGCTGAGTATTGCCGTGTAGGGGAAGCTGGAGTGTGGGTAGTGCTTCTCAGGGGCTTTAGGGGAAGGGAGCAGGGCGTTTGTGAGCTTCGGCATTGCCGTCCCTTCACATACGTTCTCGTGGAGGCTGCTTGTTTCTGTTCTTTCTAAGTGTGCGGGCCGATCTCTTTCAGGACGACTCACCGGAAAGGAAGGGAGAGGAGGCTCCTGGTGGTGCCCAAGTGGCGGCTGCTGCAGGAGCCCCTGCTGGTGTGAGAGGTGAGTTTCTAGACATGGAGGGGCTTTGTTTCTCTGCTCTTTGGGCTGGGTGAATGAACTGAAATGGCGATCTGCCTGTGAGAGGGTAGAGCAGGCAGGTAGGCGCTGGGCAGGCAATGGCGGGGAAGGGGGGAGGGAACGTAGCTGGAGGGAGATGTTTTGTGGTAGTGCTAGGGAAGGAGGGTTGTTTCTTGGTGACTTCCTGCGGGTGGGAGGGTGTTTGGCTAGTGCTTTGCGGGTCGCTCCTGTAGCGTGCCGAGGGATTGTGAAGGGCCAACTCTGGAGCTGTAGTTTGGAGGGGAGATGCCGTCAGAGCTGCGTAGTCGGCGACTGTGGCATGGCAGAGCCTTGTTTGGATGCTCGCCGAGCATGTGTTGGGCGTTCTTGGTAGGGGCGTGAGCTGTGCTGCTGGGCTTGGGCCTGTGGTGCTGGCAAGAAGGCAGCAGGAAGTGGCGATGGCGTGGTGGTGCAGCTGGGGGTGCAGGCGCCCTTAAATGATGCTGCTTTGTTTTTCCTGGGGAGTGGAACGGTTTGGTGTGTCCTGGGCGCAGGGCTTGCGTGCTGGAGGAGAGCAGGAGAGGGAAAGAAGGAGCGGTGGTGTGTCATTTGTGGCTTCCTTTGCAGGTGTTGCGTCATCCGCAGGAGCGGAGCAGGAGGACGAGAGCGACTCTCCCTGGGATTCCGAGGTGCTTGGTGTGAGGGGCGCAGTGGGTTGCCCGTGGGGGGAAGTGCGCGGGAGCTTGCCTTGGACGTGGGCCCTAGCAGGGATGAGGCTCAGTTGCCGCTTGTGGTGGCTGCGCCACAGGTTTGTTCCTGCGACCTGGAGCCGCTTGTGCTCTGTGCAAGCGGTTTGGTGAGGACTGTGCCTAAGTGGGGTGTGCTAATGTCCTGGGAGTGGCAGCAAGTGGCCTTTGAGTTGTATTTCTAGAGTCCTACTGCAAGAGAGAAGGTTCTGGTTCTGTGCGTGCTTGGAAGGGCTGCTGCTGCTTTGCCAGGTTATGCAGTGAAAGGAGCGTGTTTGGGACGGTGCAGCCAAGTACTAAGGACAGCAGCAGAGTGGGTGTAGGCTTGGAGGGAGCGCAGTTGGGGGTTGGAGAGTGGAAGCGAGGGCCCAGGGGGAGGTTTGCCTCAGGTTGTTGGAGAAGCAGGCAGCTGGCGGTGTTTGTTGGTGCAAAGGAGGGGGGAAGGATGTGTGTGCTGCTGAGTATTGCCGTGTAGGGGAAGCTGGAGTGTGGGTAGTGCTTCTCAGGGGCTTTAGGGGAAGGGAGCAGGGCGTTTGTGAGCTTCGGCATTGCCGTCCCTTCACATACGTTCTCGTGGAGGCTGCTTGTTTCTGTTCTTTCTAAGTGTGCGGGCCGATGTCTTTCAGGACGACTCACCGGAAAGGAAGGGAGAGGAGGCTCCTGGTGGTGCCCAAGTGGCGGCTGCTGCAGGAGCCCCTGCTGGTGTGAGAGGTGAGTTTCTAGACATGGAGGGGCTTTGTTTCTCTGCTCTTTGGGCTGGGTGAATGAACTGAAATGGCGATCTGCCTGTGAGAGGGTAGAGCAGGCAGGTAGGCGCTGGGCAGGCAATGGCGGGGAGGGGGGGAGGGAACGTAGCTGGAGGGAGATGTTTTGTGGTAGTGCTAGGGAAGGAGGGTTGTTTCTTGGTGACTTCCTGCGGGTGGGAGGGTGTTTGGCTAGTGCTTTGCGGGTCGCTCCTGTAGCGTGCCGAGGGATTGTGAAGGGCCAACTCTGGAGCTGTAGTTTGGAGGGGAGATGCCGTCAGAGCTGCGTAGTCGGCGACTGTGGCATGGCAGAGCCTTGTTTGGATGCTCGCCGAGCATGTGTTGGGCGTTCTTGGTAGGGGCGTGAGCTGTGCTGCTGGGCTTGGGCCTGTGGTGCTGGCAAGAAGGCGGCAGGAAGTGGCGATGGCGTGGTGGTGCGGCTGGGGGTGCAGGCGCCCTTAAATGATGCTGCTTTGTTTTTCCTGGGGAGTGGAACGGTTTGGTGTGTCCTGGGCGCAGGGCTTGCGTGCTGGAGGAGAGCAGGAGAGGGAAAGAAGGAGCGGTGGTGTGTCATTTGTGGCTTCCTTTGCAGGTGTTGCGTCGTCCGCAGGAGCGGAGCAGGAGGACGAGAGCGACTCTCCCTGGGATTCCGAGGTGCTTGGTGTGAGGGGCGCAGTGGGTTGCCCGTGGGGGGAAGTGCGCGGGAGCTTGCCTTGGACGTGGGCCCTAGCAGGGATGAGGCTCAGTTGCCGCTTGTGGTGGCTGCGCCACAGGTTTGTTCCTGTGACCTGGAGCCGCTTGTGCTCTGTGCAAGCGGTTTGGTGAGGACTGTGCCTAAGTGGGGTGTGCTAATGTCCTGGGAGTGGCAGCAAGTGGCCTTGGAGTTGTATTTCTAGAGTCCTACTGCAAGAGAGAAGGTTCTGGTTCTGTGCGTGCTTGGAAGGGCTGCTGCTGCTTTGCCAGGTTATGCAGTGAAAGGAGCGTGTTTGGGACGGTGCAGCCAAGTACTAAGGACAGCAGCAGAGTGGGTGTAGGCTTGGAGGGAGCGCAGTTGGGGGTTCTGAAAGGGCTGTTCTACTTCCAGAGCCTGCGTTCCTTGACGGCCTGCCAAAGTCCCGAAGCAGCAGTGAATCTGCAGGTAATGCTTGAGCGACAATCCGAGTTGTGCTTGGGTAGTCCTGCATTTGAAATGCAGTTTGTGGGTGAAGCGTTTCTGGAGATTGCTTGCCCCACTCTCTGCTTGTTTGTGTTCTCGCTCACCTAGGTGTCTGCAAAGGAGGGAGGAGAGCGTGAAGGACGCGAGGCTGCTGCAACACAGACTGATTTTCAGTGTGACGGACAGGTGAGGAGCTGTGTTGAAGAGCTGTGGAGATGTTAGCCTAGAGCGAGGTGTTATTGCCAAAAGAGCGCAGGCGGAAGACCGCAGAGAGTGGCAGATGTGAAATATACTTTAGATGTATGTTATCTTTGGGCTCCCTCTGAAGAAGGCTGTCGTGAGTGAAAAGAAGGTGGTAGTGCATGTTCGTGCCCTTTTTGTGAGGCTCACGGCACAATCTTTCCTTAGGCGATGGCCGCAGAGCTGCCGGCGGAGGTTGCTGAAGCTCCTGGAAAGCAGTTGCTTCCAGAAGGTTCACTTGAAGTTCCAAAGGTTTCCTGCGGTGAGCTGCAGGGAGACAAGTTGCGGTTGCAAGAGGAACTGGCCAGGGTGAAAGCCAAGGTAGGCAAAGCCTGTAGCGGCCTGCATGACTGTGAGGAGGTGGTTTTCCCCTGTAAACGATGGGGAAAAGCCCTTGTTGAGGCTGTAGGGTAGTAGTGCAGTGGTGTCCCTTCTGTTGCCTTCCCTTCTTCCCGCCGCTGCCCCATGGTGGCAAACAGACCAAGCGCGTCAGGGAGCTGCCCTTTCAAGCGTGAGGGGCCAAGCAGTGTGTTGGGGGTCACACCTACCCACGAGGAGGCTGCTCAAGCAGCTTGTTGTCTCTCCGAACCCGCCTGAGCTTTGAGGTGGACCTGAAGGTGACAGTGGGTGAGCTCCGGGTGCCCTGAGAGTGCTGCGTGTTTTCCTGTTGAGGCTGTTGTACTCTTTCTCTATATTTGGCTGTGTGTGTAGAGCTTTGGTTCCTTCTTTGTAGCTGGTCAAATGCCTGCGAAGGTGACAGTCTGTGTTCTGGGGGGGGGCAGCACTTGAAAGGGTGCGATCCTTCTTCATGGTTTGCGCTCGCACACGCAGCGCTGGTTGCTAGGTGGGGTTTTTGCACTGTATACGGGAAGCAGCATGTCAGGCAGGTGCTGTGACTTGTCCTGTTCCCTGACTGTAGGAGGAACTTGACCTCCTAACCTAGCTGCCCGGAGAAGGCCGTGGGTTGGCCCTAGTGCTGAGCTTTTTCTGTAGAAAACATCTTGGCCATCTTGTGGCTGCATGATGCAAATGTGCCGCAAAGTGCTATAGTTCCTGCAGGGCCCTGGGGATGAACCTGTAGTTAGTAAGCATTAGGATCCCGAAATGCTAATTCACTTCCAAGTTGTTTTTGGAGAGAGCTACGTTCAGAGCTACTGACTTGCTTTCCGTTCACTACGCCCACCGCTGCCACCAACGCAAGTACGGAGTTGAAGGAAGGAGTGTAGGGACCGGCTTTCCACCATTTGTGTAAGAATAAGGTATAGCAGCGTGGGCAGCGTTGGACTAGAAGTCTTTGTGATTGTGGTCGTTATCCTGGAGTTGGGAAGTGCCAGCAGGAGAAGGGAGAGCCTTTGCAGTAATGCTTCCCGTGGGGGAGCGAGCAGCTGGATGCTAGGAGCGTCCCGAGTCACGGGAAGGAGTAGGATTGGTGTTGCAGCTGCGTTTGGGCAGCTGGTAGGAAATTGAGATGGGGATGGGAGAGGCCGGTATGAAAGCGGAAGGAGCAACGTGGTTTTGGAGAGTCGAAGCAGTGGAGTCGTCTGTCTGAAAGCGAAGCTGACTAGCGTGGGTCCTGACTAGCGTGGTTTTACAGTTGCAGGCGTTGGAAGAGCAGCATGTTCAGGCTGAGCGTTGTGTTCAGGATTTGAAGACGGCCCTGGCAGAGAAACAGAGGGAAGCGACAGCTTCTTCCCGGCAACTGCAAGACCTTCTGGAAGCCTCTTTGGGAGGCGTTAGCCTAAAAGACCTGGAGGAACGAGTGGGACGGTAAGGAAGTGGCACAGTGAAGCAAGGCTTTGCTTTGTGGGCTGGTGTAATAGCAGCAGGATGGCCTTGTTGCATCTCAGCAAGTCAGTACACGATTTTGGGAGAGGCTTTTGCTTTGGACTGTGTGATTTGGCGCTGTTGTGCCAGTGTTGGTGCTCCTGTGGATTTCCATGACGAGGCCTGTGTTTCTTTTCAAGACTTGAACTGGAAAACGCCCGGCTGGAAGACACAGGACAGCAGCAGGCAGCTAGACTCGAAGCTCTTCAGAAAGAGCTGCACGCCTCTGCCTCTGTAAGCTAGTCATAGCCTTCCTGTTTCATGAGCTACTGTGCGCAGTTGTGTGTGTATGTATGCGGGGGCGTTTTCGGAAGAGATTTTCCTGGGGAGCCTCGGGGAAATCATTCCCTGCAGGCTGCAGGCGATCGGCTGCTGTTGGTCCGCTCGCAGGCTTTCTGGTTTTGTGTGCTACTCTGCTGAGTCTTACTTAACAGTGTTTGAGGTAAGGGCACTTACGGCACTTGTGCGCCGGTGTGAATGGTTGCTGCTTTGTACCGGTTGTGGTGCTTAAGCCGTGTGGCAGCAGCACTTCAGCTGTTGCCGCCTTAAAGGCGTTCTGCAAGTGAACTTGTGGAACGTCCTTGGTGCCAAGCACGTCGTTGCCAAGTCTTAAGCGGCCTCCTCAGGCTGTGCCAGGAATTCCATTCGCCGCTGGTCGCTGAAGATCCCCCTGGAGCTTTAAATTAAGCTGTGCTCTGCCCGGATGGGGATACCTAAGTACCGTCGGCTATTAGCGGAGGGCCTGAGGAAGGTGTTCTCCAGTGTGCGTGGCACCTTTGCCCCCGTGAGCCCCTCGCTAGTAGCGGGTGGTCTTTGCTTTAGTGGGGGTCGGGGGGAGGGTGGTGTGGGGGGAGAGAGGGGTGGCAGGCACCAGTTTCTGTCCCTCGGTCTTAGCCTGGGTGGTGGAAATATTGAAGTGCTGCAGTTTGCGTGGGATTCTGTCCCCTGGAGTTGTGGGGCCGGCCCTCGGCTAGCAGAGAGAGATGTCCTGCCGCACCTTTGTGAGGAAGGCTGTGCGCACCTAGTGCTTCTAGGTGCCGTGAGTGAGTCGTGTGTGCCATTTCTTCTTCCTGTCCGGAAAGCGTGAGAGCGGAAGAAAGCCAGGGAAGGAGCTGGCAGAGTGGAAACAACCCGCAGAAGCCCGCCTGGAGGAAGAAATGAAGAAAAACGTTGCACTGCAGAAAGAATGCAATAGGTACAGCCGTTGAGTACTTGTAAGAGCTGTCGAATGAGCGGGGAGTCAGGCGTTATGTACCTTGCCCCTGAGACTCCGAGTACGTATCTGTTGGTGAGCGAGCTCAAGGCTTGCGTTAGGTCTTGCAAGTGGCTTCTGTAGGGGAGCGTGCGGTTTTAGGTAGGTGGAAGTGCAGGCAGGAGGGCAGTTGTCCTGGGAAGAGAGGGAGGGCGGGAGGGCAGGAAGAAGTCGCTTGTGTCTTGTGCCTGTTGTCAGGCAGAGGGAGAAGCTTCATGGGAGCAGATGAAATGTTGACTGGGCAAGTGATGTGTGGGAGGGGAATGATGTGGGTGGGTGGGTTGGTGTGGTGTTTTGGCTTGGTGTCTTGTTCTGGAAGTCCTGGCCTGTCCGCCATGGTACAAATGAAGTAAGCCCCGCACCGTATGCGTGGTGCTTAGGGAAGTGCATGCGTAAAGGCGGACTGTGCTTGGGCTTCCTACTTTACTTGCTAATGTGCTGTGCAGGTCGAAGAGGCTTCTGGAGAAAGCTATGAAGAAAGTGAGGGCGTATGAGAGGCGGGCGCGAGAGTCCCAGATGAATTTCCCGGGCGAAAGGGAGGACCCGTGTTCGGGAAGGGGCAGAGAAGTTGCTAAATTACGAACAAAGGTGAGCTTTGGCTGGCTTGTTGTGGTGCTTGTTTTGGAAAGCTGTAAGATTCTTTTCCTGGCTGTTGGGTTGTGGTGTTAATTATGTGGTGGCCGTGTTTGAAAAGAACGGCTGTCTCTTATGGTCCCTGAAAAAGCCTGTGTAATCCTTTGGGAAGTGAAGAGGCGTTGCGATAGCAGGGCACTTGTGAGCCTGGGCCTTTCTGGGCGAGAGCCCAGCTTGAAAGCTTGAGGCCCTGGCAGCATCTTTGAGGTCTGACAGATGAATTTGTGCTCTGGAAGACCGGTAAGTAGGACCATTATAAGCCTAACCACAGTATGAAAGGCAAGGACATCGGAAGCATAGGTGTGAGAGGTGTGGAAAAGGTGCGTTTCTGCGGAGAGAAGACGACGACGACGGCGGCAGAGTTTTAGTTGACCTTTGGGGCCTACTGAAACCCTGGCACTTCTTTGTTGATTGTCTTCTAAACTCAAACCTGTGTGTGTGTGTGTGTGTGTGTGTGCGCGTGTGTGTGCGTGTATGTAGAAAGAGATAATCATTTCTGTTTCCTCTTTCCTGAAGCTTCAGGTATACCACTGTAAACAAGTGAATACCTTGTGATTATTGTATATTGTTGTCAATATGATTACAGTTGTTATCGTTCCCGTTCATTAGTTCATTACACTCGGTTACTTACCTGTTACAATAGTAAACTCATTCCTAAGGAGTAGGGACACCTACACTACCAGCCGACCCTGTTTAGTGTCGGGAGCCCGCCGAATTACCTTACCAGGGCAAAATGCCTCTCAACTGGTTCGGTCGTTCTGCGGAGGCCTCCCGGCACAAAGGGACACGCTCGGTGGATTGTCACAGAACTGCGTACGCTTAGACCTCTGGGTCTGCTTAGGTGAGTGAGTCCTTTCCCTGTGTGCAGGTCCGTGAGCTGTGCTGCTCCCTGGAGGCAGAGCGGAGGAAGTCGAGGCAGCTAGAGAAAGCAAACGAAGGTGCGCGAGAAGAGTTGGCTTGGCTGCATGGGAGCCGTGACAAACTGCGGAAGAGCAAGCGGCAGCTGGAAGAAGAGGTGGTTGCGCTGAGGTGTCGCTTAGAGGCCAAGATGAGGGATCAGAGGCACAGAGAAGAGGATAAAAGGGAGATTGAGCAAAAGGCTGGGCAAGAGCTAAGGCAAAAACTACAGGAAGTCAATCTCTTTCTGCAGGTGAGCTCCCTTACCGCTAGTACGCGCAGTCCGTTTGTGGCTTGTCATTCATTCTTTACTGTTGTCATTTCTCGGTATGTTATGCTTGTGCCGGTCAGTGCTGTGGGGTCATGGGCTCGTTATAGCTTCAGGAGGTTGCTGAAGGGTGCGAGCTTGTTGGATGCTTGTCCTCAGGCATTCTGAGATGTGGTGAATAATCTTCTTTACGCACCTCGGTCACTGGCGAATCTGTAACAGCGCCAAGAAAGACGAGAATTGCAAGTGGACTAGTGTCTTAGAGAGACAGAGGTGGCTTGAATCAGAACTAGCTCTGATTCAAAACAAAACAAAGCAAAGCAAAAAGTTGCGCTGAGAGAGCCGGTTTCTTTCTGAACGAAAAGGATGATGTAATGGGGTGCTTTTGGGTTTTGCCCTTGATTGTAGAGGGCAGTGAGGAGGCCCAGTTGGCTCCCTGGGTGAGGTTGTGCTCTTCAAAGTGGGTGTGTGAAAGGGCCTGGGGGGAATGATCTCTTTTTCTTTCCTGGGGGTTGAAACTGCATTATCTGCTTCAGACACAGGCAGCCGCCCAGGACCGAGCGGAACAACTAAGAGCCGCTTCTGCAGCTTCCGCGGTAGGCCGACTGCAGCAGAGAGTTAGGCATTTAGAATATGAATTGGCTCTCACAAAACGCCTGCAGTGAGAGAGCGCTAACGAGAGGCTTGCGGAAGCTGCTGCTGCTGCGCAATGCTATGAGCCCTGCAGAAGCCACTCTCTGGCAACGAACCCGGTGGGCAGCGCTTCCTCTGTGACGGAGAGAGTGGAAGCTCATATGGCTGAGGTAAGGCATTGGGAATACCTGTTATTCTCAAGCTGAAAATGAGCATCCGTTCCTAGCTCCACCGCGCCCAATCTAGGAGTCTAGACACGCCTGCTGACCCTCAGAGCGCTGCAACCTCGGCAAAAGCTCTGGTCCGGGCGCGCCCCAGAATTAGCAGTCCGTGTGACGGCATGTTCCTCACAGCGTGGTGAGCAGCGTGCCCTGAGGTTTGGGAAGCGCATGCCGAGAGTGGGGCAAGGGAGCACGTGATTCTTCACAAAATGCCGTGATCCGTTCCCGCCTTTGCACAGAGTGGGGGTGTGGAGAAGCTCTCGAGTTGGGGATTGCTTTGTGAGACGGTTAATGCCATAGAGTAATGGGAACGCTGGGCCTTGGTGGACAAAGACTTTCTCTGTAGTGGGGGTGATGTTTCCAGTGTTTATTCCCATGTTGCAGTTGGCTTGAGAAGCTAATGCTACAAGAATGTAGCTACTGAGGCCTTAAGGGTATCTTGTCTGTACTTGCAGGTGCGGCGGGAATGGTCAAAAATATCGCTGAAGAACTTGAGCAAGGTAATCTGTCAGGATCTGTTAGCGGTGTTACCAAGGAAGAGGACGGTTCCTCCATTTTGAACACAACTACTGGAAAGCTGCCAAGCTCCTGTGCTAAGCACAGTTGTTTTCTACTAGCTTTCCAACCTAGAGCTCTGCGAGGCAACTTGCTGCTTATGCAAATAATAGTCGTACAGAGTCGTATGCAGTTGCCTTTAGATCACAGAGAGGAAAAGCGGCCTATGCGCACGTTCAGCCCCTGCCCCCGAGCCCTGAGCAATTCCACCTCTTCAGGATAATTGTTTCTCCAGAGTTGTGGCTTGGCGGTGACTGGGCCTGTTGCAAAGCAGGTAGCCCCTGAGAGCAATTCCTTCTGTCCCAGTAGCCTTTACTCTCCTAGCGAGTGGCCAGCCGTTGCGCTAGAGCTCTTTCCGTTTGCTAGGACGGACACAAATCCGTGGCATTGAATCCGTTTGCATTGTGACTGGAGTTGCCTGTCTCCTGGGAGTAATAAGGTTTGTTTGCTTTGGGGACCTTTTCCTACTGCAACAGTAACATAGGGCATTTTCTCCCCTCCCGCTCTCGCCCCGCCCCTTCCCCAGCAATGGCTGAGCTGAACGTTGGATCGGCTGGAGCTTCTCCCTGGGCATCTACTGAAGGATCTTCAGAAAACGTAGACCAGGAGCCGCTTTCCAGGGCAACGCAAGAGTGCCGCGATGTTTTGACAGCCCCGTTCCAGAGAGCTAAGAGTGGTTATCCTGAGACTACTACCTCCTGACAGAGGGACTCGCGTTACCAGGCTGTGAGGAAAAGCAACCCTTGCCACTGTTTTTGTACGAGTGCAACAGTGCGGTGTAGCCAATAATAATAACGTGCGGTCTTTAACTGCAAGTATTGTGTTCCAACTTGGTATTTAATAAATGTTGTAATCTAGTAGGTCTCTCCGTTTTATTCTGTTCCCCTTCCTGACTTTGCCTGCCCTGCGCATATGACTGTCCCCTCTGCTCGTGTCTCTTATGGAGTAGTACGTGTTGCATTGCTGCCAAATGGTGGATGCTGGTGGAAGTCTGGCCTGCTGCGGCATTTGCGGGCAAGGGCTGCGTTTTGTCCCTGCGTTTTGCGAGTTGTTCAGCGCTAGCCAGCACGGATGATGGAAGTCATGTTTTTGAAGGCCTAGCCAGGCTTTCTTCCTGGGCAGGCGCTTAGCCCTTCTGCCTCGCGCTGGTCTGACCAAAAGTCACTTATGCAGACAGCTCCAGGCCTGAGGGCAGAGAGGCCGTTTGTCCAAGGGAGAGCTCAGCTCTGCTCTGCTCTGCTCCCTTCAGCTGGCTTCCCAGCTGCTCCTTCAGCCTGTCCTGGCAGCCAGGCCAAGGGCCAGCATGCAGACTGTGTGTTTTTCCTCAGCGGGGGCTGGAAGCACGAGTGTGTGAAGACAGGGGCCTCGATCGTCCCCAGGTGCAGCCCTTGGCGGTTCCCCTTGTTGAACTTGACAAGGTGCCCGGTTGCCTCACGTCTCGCTCGTAGCGGGGCACTGGCCTCTTGCTGCCTTTGAGAACGATGCTTCCTGTGGTCTGGGCAGAAGGGAGGGCGAGAGCTTCTGGTAGCCAGGAAAGGTCGCAAAGCCCGCCGGTCTGGAAGGCTGTTGGATCCGCTTGCAGTCTGCAAAGGGGAAAGGGGTTATGGAAGTTCTCTGCCCTGCAGCGTGACTGGCAAAGCGGAACCGCTGTCCAGTGCTGGGCACTTGCTCTTCTCTCTGCAAAGCAAAAGCAGGTGCGGAACGCCTCTGAAGTGCCTTCGCTTTGGGTTGTCCTGTTGCCAAACTCTGAGAGGAACTGTTTTCCAGTGGTTCCCTGCCTGCTTCTGTCCTGCTGGGTGTCAGGGAGAGGTGAAAGTTCTTGGCCGCCGGAGCAGCAGCACTGAAATTCAGCGCTGGCATCTGGCATGACAGGAGCTGGTAGCGCTTACAAGGCGGGTAGAGCAAAGTCCCGTCTGTTCTGGCCCCTGCACTAGAGGAGAGGGATGGAGCTACTGGAGCGAGTCCAGCGAAGGGCTACTAAGATGATTAAGGGACTGGAGTAGCTCTCATACGAGGAAAGGCTGAGAGAGCTGGGATTGTTCAGCCTGCAGAAGAGAAGACCGCGGATCAGGGTGTAGGCAGGATGCGAAGGGAGGGTGTAAAGAAGTCGGAGGCAGACTCTTCTCAGCGGTGCCTAGCGGTAGGACGAGGGGCAAGGGGCACAAACTGAAACACAGGCCGTCCTGTCTGAACAGGAGGAAAAAGTTCTTTGCTGTGAGGGGTGACTGAGCCCTGGAAGAGGTTGCCCAGAGAGCTTGGGGAGTCTCCGTCCTCGGAGATGTTCCCAAGCCGTCTGGCTAGGGTCCTGGGCCGACTACTTGAGGTGATCCTGCTTGAGTAGGGGGGGCTGGACGAGACGATCTCCAGAGGTGCCTTCCAACCTCAAACGTCCGGTGATTCTGTGACAAGCAGGAGAAGCGGGCGACCGGGCATCTAGTCAAGTTCGACAAGGGGAACTGTCAAGGGCTGCACCTGGGGACAAATAGCCCCTGTGCCCTGGGGCAGGCTGGGGGCTACTGCCAGGAAAGCAGCTGGGCAGAGGAAGGCCTGGGGGTGCAGGTGGGCAGCAAGGAGTCAGCAATGGTTAGAGAAAGAAATCGTAACCACATTTTAATCGTTTTGATAATAACTTTCTGCCAAAGGGAGCAATCGCCCTCCAGCCTCTCGCTGTGGTCTCTGCTAACAGCTGGAGCGATCCGCTTTCGGTGAGAGTTGCTCACCTCGGTGAGAGTCGCGACTCGCGGCCAATTTGGCTCCCTCCGGCACTTGGGCTTCCTACGGCGCAGGCGCAGAGCTGGGAGCCCAGAAGGACCGGCACGCTCGCGGCCTGGCCGGGCAGCAGCCAGAGCAGCCAGCTGCGGGGCTCAACCTAAGCAGTCGCCGTCTCTTCAGGCGCAACGAGCTACTTCAGCCCTGCGAGCTCGGCCAAGCGCTCGCGACGCCCGCGCCCTTAGGGAAACAGTGGGAGCGCAGGTTTGCGAGGAGCACAGTGTCCCGCACCTGGAGCAGCAGCAGCATGAATTCTTCAGGGAAATGACGGCACAGCAGAGTAAGAGCTGGAGCTGGGGGCCGCCGGGGAGGGACCCCCAACAAAGACGTCCTTCGGCCGGCCGCAGCCACCCGCCGCCGCCGCCGCCGCCGCCCCCCGGCCCGGCCCGGCAGCGCCGCGAAGGAGGCGGCAGCGCCCCCCCCCGCCCCGCCCCGGGCCCGCCCCGGCCGCAGCCCCGCCCCCTCGCTGCACAGCCCCGCCCCTCGGCGCGTCACCCCGCTGCCCTGTGACGCCCCCCCCGCGCCCTCGCCGCGGCTGTTGCGCATGCGCGGCGCGCCCGCCACCGCCTCCGGAGCCGGTGGTCCTCGGTGCTGTTGCGGCCGTGTGCCTCGCTGCCAGCGTCGCTGCGTCGCTGTCCTCGGCCGGCGCCTCTGCCCCCGGCCCGGGGGCTCCGAGCTCGCCGGGACTCAGCCCCGCAGCAGCTGGCCCGGGCCGCGGCCCCTGCTCGGGGCTGTCCGCCGCCCGCGTGCCCGCCGCAGCATGAAGAGGCTCTTGGGGCTCTTCGGCCAGGGCCAGGGGCAGCCGCCTTCGCCGTCGCGGTCGCGGTCGCGGTGGGCGTGCGGCGGCAGCGCGCCCCTGCGCTGCGTCGGCGCTGCCTACGAGCTCCGGGAGAAGGAGCTGGGCAAGCTGCACCGCGCGGCCGCCAGCGGCGACCTGGCGCGGGTGCGGCGGCGGCGGTGGCTGCCGAGAGTCGGCCTCGACGGGCGGGACAAGGCGAAGCGGTGAGGGGCGGCGGGGGGGCCGGGGCGGCGCGGGGGGTGGGGGGGGCGGCGGCGAGGGCCGGGCTGCTGCGTCGGTGCCGGCGGGGGCGGCGGCTGGTGGGTTGGAGCTGGCGTGCAGCTGGCAGGAGCGCCTTTGTGCCGGGAAGGCAGGGCCGTTTGCTTGGGCTGGCGAGGGAGTGCGGGAGGGCAGTCGGCCTTGCGCGCGCGGGGTGGGCTCGGGGCTCGGGGCTCGGGGCTCGGGGCTCGGAGGCCGGTTGCGTGTGTGGCCAGGCCGGAGCGGGACTTTGTTGCTGGGAGCGTGACAGGGTCGAGGGGGAAGGTTTCTGCTGTCGGGTTTGGTAGGTGTTGTGGAGGGCCCTTGGGAGCGAGCGCGTGCTGGTGCTTGCTGCAGCAGTAAGGCCGGGAAGAGGCCAGAGGGCGCGACTTCCCGGCAAGGCCAGCAGCGAGGGGATGTTCTGGTGTTATAAAAGGCACGTGCTGGGCCTGCGGCCCGCTGCTGTGGCGTGAGTGGTCCTGGCAGCAGGTGGAGGTTGCCTTGCCGTAGGCTGGAGGTGCGCAAGCCTTGCTCTTGCTTGCTGGGCTGCGTGCGTAGTGGTGTTGGAGGCAGGGAGGAGGTGCCGGGGCGGAGGGCAGCAGTTGCAGAGCGGAAGCCGGAGGCTGGCTGGGAGAAATGGGGGGCCTGGGCGCAGGGATGCACGCGCAGGGAAGGGAGCGCGGAGCTGAGGCAACGTTGTCTTCCTAAGTGGGGGCTGGGGCTGGGGCTGGGGCTGGGGCTGGGGCGGGGAGGGGCTTTTTCCTAGCCCCGGCGTCTCGGGCTTTGGGTGTGCAGCGGTCACCCGCGTGACATGGGCAGGCGCGGTCTCTTCAGCTGTCTGGCCTGCGCTAAGGTAACATGCTCAATTTTTAGGACACCTCTGCATCTGGCTTGCGCTAACGGACATGCGGAGGTTGTCTTGTACTTAGTAGAGAGGAAGTGCAAGCTAAATCCTCGTGACAACTTCAAGAGATCGCCACTGATGAAGGTACGTGGGTGCTGCGGTGAGGCAGGGCTTCTAAATTGCGCCCCGAGCGATCGAGCTCTTGGGTGATTCTGGAGGTAGGTCTGGGTGGAGCTTGTGGTGCGCTGGGCGCTGGCTAGGCGTGCGTTGCCTAATGTTTGGGCGCGTTATTGTTGTCCGAGGTCGGCAAGCTGTGGGAATTCTGCCAGAGGGAAGCGTAATTGCTGGCAACGTTTCCTTGTTTCCCGTGTGGTTGGCAGGCAGTGCAGTGCCAGCACGAAGGCTGCGTCGCCATTCTGCTAGCGCATGGCGCCGACGCTAACCTTGCGGATGCTAACGGCAACACTGCCCTTCACCTGGCTGCCCTTGCTCCTAACACCTGCCTAGCAGGGCAGTTACTGGCGCACAACGCCCATCTTGATGCGCAGAATAAGGTAAGCGTGGAATTTGGGTCAGGCCGCTCCTGAGAAGAAAAAGTTGCTTTGCTTCTCTGTGTTTTTCTAACTGGAGAGGGGCGTTATGCTTTCAGATGGGATACACGCCCCTTTCTCTGGCCGTGTCCGCGCATCACGTAGAGATGGTGGAGTTCCTGCTTAGCAAAGGAGCCGACGTGCACGCTCGAGATCAGTCGGAAAGGTGAAGGGTTTGTCAAAACGGGGCGTGGGTCTCCTGAGCATTGGTGAAGTTTGCCTGGTCTGGCCGGGTAGCCGAGGGTGCTTAGCGGGGGAGACGTTTGGCCCAGGGACGTGCTGCGGCCCCTTGCAACCCGAGTTCTCGTGGGCTTCCGTGTGGTTGGCTTTGCTTTCCTCCTGGCTGTAGGAAAGGGGGAGGTGTAATTGTTTTGGGAGCAAATAGGGATGAAAGGAACACCAGTGAAACGTCGGTGTCTCCTGATAGCTTTTGTCTCGTCTTGTGGCTGCTTTAGGACCCCTCTGATGCTTGCCGCCTCTGCCGGGGACGTGAGCATGATAGAAGTTCTTCTTGGCTATGGTGCTGACCTTTGCCAGAAAGACGTTCTTGGATGGACAGCGGAGGCTTATGCTAGGAGGTCTGGACACACTGGGTAAGTGCTTTAGGTCACGGTGAGAGTCGCTAAGCGGTCCGAATGTCCGTGTTGGTGTGCGGACGTGTTTGGTAAGAGGCGCAAGGTTTAATGATGCGTGGAGACCTTTGTTGAAGGTGGGCTCAGTGGAATCTTCCGGGACGTAGCGTTCCCTGTGTCAAGTGTGAGTTGGGGAGTTGAGGAAAGCTTCCCCCGCAAATCGTCTTGTTTGGTAAGTGGTGTTATGCAAGGATGTAGTTGATTATAGTGACAGTGTTCCCTTTCTTTCCGCACCTCCCTAGTGTTAGTGAACAGCTGGCAGACCGCGCAGCCGAGAAAAACGTGGGAGAAGCTTGTGCAGGCAGCGCAGAAAGCACGCCAGTGCTTAGCACTCGTTGCGAGGCAGGAGCTGCTGCGTTTGCGTTGGGCACACCTGCTGCGGACAGAGGAGGTAGGAGGCTTAACTGTGGAGGAGCTGAGGAGGAGAATGCCTACGGCCTTTTCTTGTGGTGGCTTGTATTGAAGCTTGGCAGGGTTCCGTCCCTCTTGCCTGTTGAGTACCCTTGCTAGGGACGGAGTAGAGACGCGCTGGTGATCCTCCTCCGTGAGGATAGTCCTTTGGTTTTGAGGCTGGCTTTTGGTTTTGGGGGTGATGGGTGGGAGGCTGGGTAGAGCAGGAAATACAGCGTAGTCTCTGGCATTTTGAAGCACAGGTTGGCGGGGGTGGGGGTAGAGGCAAAGAGAGCACGAGAGAGAGACCGATCTCTGCCTGTGTGGTATGAAGAGCTCGGCAGTTTGTTTCCTTCTTGTCCTGTTCAACCGCTACCAGCATTTGCTCGCTGCCTGCTCACATAGCATATTCATGCCATGGCAGGTTTGAGGTTCGGAACGTTCGAAGGAAAGACAAGGGCGGTGTGGAATTCTTGTCCTTTTTTATTTTGCGGGGGGTGGGGGGGGGCAGCGAGAATTGAGTAGGATGGGAGAAATTGGTGGTTTGGGGCATGCTTTCGTTCATGCTGTCTGGCATGACTGCTTCACTCTAGTCTGGCCTGTAGAATTGTCCGTGTAACATGCTTGTCTGCATTGCTGAAAGTCGAAGGTCCGACATGCTAAGAATTAATCCTGTCAATTAATATTTGAACAGTGAGAGGTGGCTTTTCCCACGAATACTTCACGAGGTGAGACTCGAACAGTAGCTTTTGCCAACGACCTTAACCTGCCGAAAAAGAGGGGAGATTTGAGCGAGACGGTCCTTCTTGCCTTTGCCTTTGCCTTTGAAGAGTGTTGGAGGCAGAGGAGAGCGATGACAGCTGTCCTGCTTCTGAGGAAGAAAAAAGCAGTTTAGCTGCCAAGGTAAAGTGCCTCCAGAAGGAGAACTGCCCGTGGAGCGACTCGTTTGCAGGGCAGAGCTGTCTAGATTTGGGCAAAAGCGCGTGTCCAGGCAGGGTGGTTTTCTCCTGCCCCGCGGTCTCCTGCCTGCCAGTCTTTCAGCTGCGGTGAGCTGTTTGCTCCAAGCCTTGTAGCCGTCCGTGGCAGAGCATGCAGCAGGCTTGCGGTTGTGGGTGGGAAGAGCAGTAGGTGACAAGAAAAGCGACCGCATGGTTTTCTTCACCTGAGTCAGAGTTCTCGTCCCAAAGCTGATCAGCCTCTAGATGGCCTGTTCTTTTGTCCTCCAAGCCTTGCTGTTTGTTTCCAGTAACTTTGGTGATAGAATTCAGGCTGATATGGGGAAAAGGGCACTTGCTGTTCAAGATCTGCTGCAATGCTTCATCTCCTGGCTCTCCTTTCTTTCGTCCTTGTCAGGTTGCCCAAGAGTGCTTGGGGGCGGGGGGAGTGGCTCAAGAGGGTCTTTTTTTCCTCCTGGGGGATGGCATTGCGGGCTTGCATGGGATCTCACACCACCTGTTTCCCCTTCCTTTTGTTTCTTTTGTTTTGTTTTGGTTTGTTTTTCAGTTGAGGTGTGTGGCATTGGGGCTGTGCCATGATGAAGAAGCTGAAGAAGCCGAGTGTGGTGCAGGAACGCACCCCGTAGTGCTGGAGATGCAGGCATGTTTATTTGCAACCTGGTTGCCCTTGTCTCAGTGGCCTGTCAGAGACTGTGGCAGCTGTTGTGTGAGAAGAGCTAGTGTGGCATAGTAAGATGTGATGGTGGTTGGAGGAGTGAAAGTGAGGAAAGAGGGGGAGGTGAGACTACGGTAGTTTGAGAAGCAGGCAGCTGGTGGTCTCGTGAGCCCAAGGGAGGGGGAAAGGGTGTGTGTGCTGCTGGATAAGGTAACGTAGGTGAAGGCAGAGCCTGACTGTGTGCGGGCAGTGCTTCTCGGGGGGCTTTATGGAATGGGAGCAGGACGTTAGTGACATTAGGTATTGCTGTGTACATAAAGACATCTGCAGGCCTTGTAAAAGAGGAGCGAGAAGGTTTTTCTCTGTGGCTCGAGAGAGGAGAAGTATTTGGCAAGGTGTGGATGGCCTGGGCAGAGGCTGCTGTCCTGGGAGTGGCAGCAAGTGGCCTTTGAGTTGTATTTCTAGAGTCCTACTGCAAGAGAGAAGGTTCTGGTTCTGTGCGTGCTTGGAAGGGTTGCTGCTGCTTTGCCAGGTTATGCAGTGAAAGGAGCGTGTTTGGGACGGTGCAGCCAAGTACTAAGGACAGCAGCAGAGTGGGTGTAGGCTTGGAGGGAGCGCAGTTGGGGGTTGGAGAGTGGAAGCGAGGGCCCAGGGGGAGGTTTGCCTCAGGTTGTTGGAGAAGCAGGCAGCTGGCGGTGTTTGTTGGTGCAAAGGAGGGGGGAAGGATGTGTGTGCTGCTGAGTATTGCCGTGTAGGGGAAGCTGGAGTGTGGGTAGTGCTTCTCAGGGGCTTTAGGGGAAGGGAGCAGGGCGTTTGTGAGCTTCGGCATTGCCGTCCCTTCACATACGTTCTCGTGGAGGCTGCTTGTTTCTGTTCTTTCTAAGTGTGCGGGCCGATGTCTTTCAGGACGACTCACCGGAAAGGAAGGGAGAGGAGGCTCCTGGTGGTGCCCAAGTGGCGGCTGCTGCAGGAGCCCCTGCTGGTGTGAGAGGTGAGTTTCTAGACATGGAGGGGCTTTGTTTCTCTGCTCTTTGGGCTGGGTGAATGAACTGAAATGGCGATCTGCCTGTGAGAGGGTAGAGCAGGCAGGTAGGCGCTGGGCAGGCAATGGCGGGGAGGGGGGGAGGGAACGTAGCTGGAGGGAGATGTTTTGTGGTAGTGCTAGGGAAGGAGGGTTGTTTCTTGGTGACTTCCTGCGGGTGGGAGGGTGTTTGGCTAGTGCTTTGCGGGTCGCTCCTGTAGCGTGCCGAGGGATTGTGAAGGGCCAACTCTGGAGCTGTAGTTTGGAGGGGAGATGCCGTCAGAGCTGCGTAGTCGGCGACTGTGGCATGGCAGAGCCTTGTTTGGATGCTCGCCGAGCATGTGTTGGGCGTTCTTGGTAGGGGCGTGAGCTGTGCTGCTGGGCTTGGGCCTGTGGTGCTGGCAAGAAGGCGGCAGGAAGTGGCGATGGCGTGGTGGTGCGGCTGGGGGTGCAGGCGCCCTTAAATGACGCTGCTTTGTTTTTCCTGGGGAGTGGAACGGTTTGGTGTGTCCTGGGCGCAGGGCTTGCGTGCTGGAGGAGAGCAGGAGAGGGAAAGAAGGAGCGGTGGTGTGTCATTTGTGGCTTCCTTTGCAGGTGTTGCGTCGTCCGCAGGAGCGGAGCAGGAGGACGAGAGCGACTCTCCCTGGGATTCCGAGGTGCTTGGTGTGAGGGGCGCAGTGGGTTGCCCGAGGGGGGGAGTGCGCGGGAGCTTGCCTTGGACGTGGGCCCTAGCAGGGATGAGGCTCAGTTGCCGCTTGTGGTGGCTGCGCCACAGGTTTGTTCCTGTGACCTGGAGCCGCTTGTGCTCTGTGCAAGCGGTTTGGTGAGGACTGTGCCTAAGTGGGGTGTGCTAATGTCCTGGGAGTGGCAGCAAGTGGCCTTTGAGTTGTATTTCTAGAGTCCTACTGCAAGAGAGAAGGTTCTGGTTCTGTGCGTGCTTGGAAGGG
Organism: Struthio camelus; assembly: GCF_040807025.1. Lineage (NCBI taxonomy): Eukaryota > Metazoa > Chordata > Aves > Struthioniformes > Struthionidae > Struthio > Struthio camelus. Next base: position 28,120,563 of record NC_090942.1, read on the forward strand.
TTGCTGCTGCTTTGCCAGGTTATGCAGTGAAAGGAGCGTGTTTGGGACGGTGCAGCCAAGTACTAAGGACAGCAGCAGAGTGGGTGTAGGCTTGGAGGGAGCGCAGTTGGGGGTTGGAGAGTGGAAGCGAGGGCCCAGGGGGAGGTTTGCCTCAGGTTGTTGGAGAAGCAGGCAGCTGGCGGTGTTTGTTGGTGCAAAGGAGGGGGGAAGGATGTGTGTGCTGCTGAGTATTGCCGTGTAGGGGAAGCTGGAGTGTGGGTAGTGCTTCTCAGGGGCTTTAGGGGAAGGGAGCAGGGCGTTTGTGAGCTTCGGCATTGCCGTCCCTTCACATACGTTCTCGTGGAGGCTGCTTGTTTCTGTTCTTTCTAAGTGTGCGGGCCGATCTCTTTTAGGACGACTCACCGGAAAGGAAGGGAGAGGAGGCTCCTGGTGGTGCCCAAGTGGCGGCTGCTGCAGGAGCCCCTGCTGGTGTGAGAGGTGAGTTTCTAGACATGGAGGGGCTTTGTTTCTCTGCTCTTTGGGCTGGGTGAATGAACTGAAATGGCGATCTGCCTGTGAGAGGGTAGAGCAGGCAGGTAGGCGCTGGGCAGGCAATGGCGGGGAGGGGGGGAGGGAACGTAGCTGGAGGGAGATGTTTTGTGGTAGTGCTAGGGAAGGAGGGTTGTTTCTTGGTGACTTCCTGCGGGTGGGAGGGTGTTTGGCTAGTGCTTTGCGGGTCGCTCCTGTAGCGTGCCGAGGGATTGTGAAGGGCCAACTCTGGAGCTGTAGTTTGGAGGGGAGATGCCGTCAGAGCTGCGTAGTCGGCGACTGTGGCATGGCAGAGCCTTGTTTGGATGCTCGCCGAGCATGTGTTGGGCGTTCTTGGTAGGGGCGTGAGCTGTGCTGCTGGGCTTGGGCCTGTGGTGCTGGCAAGAAGGCGGCAGGAAGTGGCGATGGCGTGGTGGTGCGGCTGGGGGTGCAGGCGCCCTTAAATGACGCTGCTTTGTTTTTCCTGGGGAGTGGAACGGTTTGGTGTGTCCTGGGCGCAGGGCTTGCGTGCTGGAGGAGAGCAGGAGAGGGAAAGAAGGAGCGGTGGTGTGTCATTTGTGGCTTCCTTTGCAGGTGTTGCGTCGTCCGCAGGAGCGGAGCAGGAGGACGAGAGCGACTCTCCCTGGGATTCCGAGGTGCTTGGTGTGAGGGGCGCAGTGGGTTGCCCGAGGGGGGGAAGTGCGCGGGAGCTTGCCTTGGACGTGGGCCCTAGCAGGGATGAGGCTCAGTTGCCGCTTGTGGTGGCTGCGCCACAGGTTTGTTCCTGTGACCTGGAGCCGCTTGTGCTCTGTGCAAGCGGTTTGGTGAGGACTGTGCCTAAGTGGGGTGTGCTAATGTCCTGGGAGTGGCAGCAAGTGGCCTTTGAGTTGTATTTCTAGAGTCCTACTGCAAGAGAGAAGGTTCTGGTTCTGTGCGTGCTTGGAAGGGCTGCTGCTGCTTTGCCAGGTTATGCAGTGAAAGGAGCGTGTTTGGGACGGTGCAGCCAAGTACTAAGGACAGCAGCAGAGTGGGTGTAGGCTTGGAGGGAGCGCAGTTGGGGGTTGGAGAGTGGAAGCGAGGGCCCAGGGGGAGGTTTGCCTCAGGTTGTTGGAGAAGCAGGCAGCTGGCGGTGTTTGTTGGTGCAAAGGAGGGGGGAAGGATGTGTGTGCTGCTGAGTATTGCCGTGTAGGGGAAGCTGGAGTGTGGGTAGTGCTTCTCAGGGGCTTTAGGGGAAGGGAGCAGGGCGTTTGTGAGCTTCGGCATTGCCGTCCCTTCACATACGTTCTCGTGGAGGCTGCTTGTTTCTGTTCTTTCTAAGTGTGCGGGCCGATCTCTTTTAGGACGACTCACCGGAAAGGAAGGGAGAGGAGGCTCCTGGTGGTGCCCAAGTGGCGGCTGCTGCAGGAGCCCCTGCTGGTGTGAGAGGTGAGTTTCTAGACATGGAGGGGCTTTGTTTCTCTGCTCTTTGGGCTGGGTGAATGAACTGAAATGGCGATCTGCCTGTGAGAGGGTAGAGCAGGCAGGTAGGCGCTGGGCAGGCAATGGCGGGGAGGGGGGGAGGGAACGTAGCTGGAGGGAGATGTTTTGTGGTAGTGCTAGGGAAGGAGGGTTGTTTCTTGGTGACTTCCTGCGGGTGGGAGGGTGTTTGGCTAGTGCTTTGCGGGTCGCTCCTGTAGCGTGCCGAGGGATTGTGAAGGGCCAACTCTGGAGCTGTAGTTTGGAGGGGAGATGCCGTCAGAGCTGCGTAGTCGGCGACTGTGGCATGGCAGAGCCTTGTTTGGATGCTCGCCGAGCATGTGTTGGGCGTTCTTGGTAGGGGCGTGAGCTGTGCTGCTGGGCTTGGGCCTGTGGTGCTGGCAAGAAGGCGGCAGGAAGTGGCGATGGCGTGGTGGTGCGGCTGGGGGTGCAGGCGCCCTTAAATGACGCTGCTTTGTTTTTCCTGGGGAGTGGAACGGTTTGGTGTGTCCTGGGCGCAGGGCTTGCGTGCTGGAGGAGAGCAGGAGAGGGAAAGAAGGAGCGGTGGTGTGTCATTTGTGGCTTCCTTTGCAGGTGTTGCGTCGTCCGCAGGAGCGGAGCAGGAGGACGAGAGCGACTCTCCCTGGGATTCCGAGGTGCTTGGTGTGAGGGGCGCAGTGGGTTGCCCGAGGGGGGAAGTGCGCGGGAGCTTGCCTTGGACGTGGGCCCTAGCAGGGATGAGGCTCAGTTGCCGCTTGTGGTGGCTGCGCCACAGGTTTGTTCCTGTGACCTGGAGCCGCTTGTGCTCTGTGCAAGCGGTTTGGTGAGGACTGTGCCTAAGTGGGGTGTGCTGCTGTCCTGGGAGTGGCAGCAAGTGGCCTTGGAGTTGTATTTCTAGAGTCCTACTGCAAGAGAGAAGGTTCTGGTTCTGTGCGTGCTTGGAAGGGTTGCTGCTGCTTTGCCAGGTTATGCAGTGAAAGGAGCGTGTTTGGGACGGTGCAGCCAAGTACTAAGGACAGCAGCAGAGTGGGTGTAGGCTTGGAGGGAGCGCAGTTGGGGGTTCTGAAAGGGCTGTTCTACTTCCAGAGCCTGCGTTCCTTGACGGCCTGCCAAAGTCCCGAAGCAGCAGTGAATCTGCAGGTAATGCTTGAGCGACAATCCGAGTTGTGCTTGGGTAGTCCTGCATTTGAAATGCAGTTTGTGGGTGAAGCGTTTCTGGAGATTGCTTGCACCACTCTCTGCTTGTTTGTGTTCTCGCTCACCTAGGTGTCTGCAAAGGAGGGAGGAGAGCGTGAAGGACGCGAGGCTGCTGCAACACAGACTGATTTTCAGTGTGACGGACAGGTGAGGAGCTGTGTTGAAGAGCTGTGGAGATGTTAGCCTAGAGCGAGGTGTTATTGCCAAAAGAGCGCAGGCGGAAGACCGCAGAGAGTGGCAGATGTGAAATATACTTTAGATGTATGTTATCTTTGGGCTCCCTCTGAAGAAGGCTGTCGTGAGTGAAAAGAAGGTGGTAGTGCATGTTCGTGCCCTTTTTGTGAGGCTCACGGCACAATCTTTCCTTAGGCGATGGCCGCAGAGCTGCCGGCGGAGGTTGCTGAAGCTCCTGGAAAGCAGTTGCTTCCAGAAGGTTCACTTGAAGTTCCAAAGGTTTCCTGCGGTGAGCTGCAGGGAGACAAGTTGCGGTTGCAAGAGGAACTGGCCAGGGTGAAAGCCAAGGTAGGCAAAGCCTGTAGCGGCCTGCATGACTGTGAGGAGGTGGTTTTCCCCTGTAAACGATGGGGAAAAGCCCTTGTTGAGGCTGTAGGGTAGTAGTGCAGTGGTGTCCCTTCTGTTGCCTTCCCTTCTTCCCGCCGCTGCCCCATGGTGGCAAACAGACCAAGCGTGTCAGGGAGCTGCCCTTTCAAGCGTGAGGGGCCAAGCAGTGTGTTGGGGGTCACACCTACCCACGAGGAGGCTGCTCAAGCAGCTTGTTGTCTCTCCGAACCCGCCTGAGCTTTGAGGTGGACCTGAAGGTGACAGTGGGTGAGCTCCGGGTGCCCTGAGAGTGCTGCGTGTTTTCCTGTTGAGGCTGTTGTACTCTTTCTCTATATTTGGCTGTGTGTGTAGAGCTTTGGTTCCTTCTTTGTAGCTGGTCAAATGCCTGCGAAGGTGACAGTCTGTGTTCTGGGGGGGGGCAGCACTTGAAAGGGTGCGATCCTTCTTCATGGTTTGCGCTCGCACACGCAGCACTGGTTGCTAGGTGGGGTTTTTGCACTGTATACGGGAAGCAGCATGTCAGGCAGGTGCTGTGACTTGTCCTGTTCCCTGACTGTAGGAGGAACTTGACCTCCTAACCTAGCTGCCCGGAGAAGGCCGTGGGTTGGCCCTAGTGCTGAGCTTTTTCTGTAGAAAACATCTTGGCCATCTTGTGGCTGCATGATGCAAATGTGCCGCAAAGTGCTATAGTTCCTGCAGGGCCCTGGGGATGAACCTGTAGTTAGTAAGCATTAGGATCCCGAAATGCTAATTCACTTCCAAGTTGTTTTTGGAGAGAGCTACGTTCAGAGCTACTGACTTGCTTTCCGTTCACTACGCCCACCGCTGCCACCAACGCAAGTACGGAGTTGAAGGAAGGAGTGTAGGGACCGGCTTTCCACCATTTGTGTAAGAATAAGGTATAGCAGCGTGGGCAGCGTTGGACTAGAAGTCTTTGTGATTGTGGTCGTTATCCTGGAGTTGGGAAGTGCCAGCAGGAGAAGGGAGAGCCTTTGCAGTAATGCTTCCCGTGGGGGAGCGAGCAGCTGGATGCTAGGAGGGTCCCGAGTCACGGGAAGGAGTAGGATTGGTGTTGCAGCTGCGTTTGGGCAGCTGGTAGGAAATTGAGATGGGGATGGGAGAGGCCGGTATGAAAGCGGAAGGAGCAACGTGGTTTTGGAGAGTCGAAGCAGTGGAGTCGTCTGTCTGAAAGCGAAGCTGACTAGCGTGGGTCCTGACTAGCGTGGTTTTACAGTTGCAGGCGTTGGAAGAGCAGCATGTTCAGGCTGAGCGTTGTGTTCAGGATTTGAAGACGGCCCTGGCAGAGAAACAGAGGGAAGCGACAGCTTCTTCCCGGCAACTGCAAGACCTTCTGGAAGCCTCTTTGGGAGGCGTTAGCCTAAAAGACCTGGAGGAACGAGTGGGACGGTAAGGAAGTGGCACAGTGAAGCAAGGCTTTGCTTTGTGGGCTGGTGTAATAGCAGCAGGATGGCCTTGTTGCATCTCAGCAAGTCAGTACACGATTTTGGGAGAGGCTTTTGCTTTGGACTGTGTGATTTGGCGCTGTTGTGCCAGTGTTGGTGCTCCTGTGAATTTCCATGACGAGGCCTGTGTTTCTTTTCAAGACTTGAACTGGAAAACGCCCGGCTGGAAGACACAGGGCAGCAGCAGGCAGCTAGACTCGAAGCTCTTCAGAAAGAGCTGCACGCCTCTGCCTCTGTAAGCTAGTCATAGCCTTCCTGTTTCATGAGCTACTGTGCGCAGTTGTGTGTGTATGTATGCGGGGGCGTTTTCGGAAGAGATTTTCCTGGGGAGCCTCGGGGAAATCATTCCCTGCAGGCTGCAGGCGATCGGCTGCTGTTGGTCCGCTCGCAGGCTTTCTGGTTTTGTGCGCTACTCTGCTGAGTCTTACTTAACAGTGTTTGAGGTAAGGGCACTTACGGCACTTGTGCGCCGGTGTGAATGGTTGCTGCTTTGTACCGGTTGTGGTGCTTAAGCCGTGTGGCAGCAGCACTTCAGCTGTTGCCGCCTTAAAGGCGTTCTGCAAGTGAACTTGTGGAACGTCCTTGGTGCCAAGCACGTCGTTGCCAAGTCTTAAGCGGCCTCCTCAGGCTGTGCCAGGAATTCCATTCGCCGCTGGTCGCTGAAGATCCCCCTGGAGCTTTAAATTAAGCTGTGCTCTGCCCGGATGGGGATACCTAAGTACCGTCGGCTATTAGCGGAGGGCCTGAGGAAGGTGTTCTCCAGTGTGCATGGCACCTTTGCCCCCGTGAGCCCCTCGCTAGTAGCGGGTGGTCTTTGCTTTAGTGGGGGTCGGGGGGAGGGTGGTGTGGGGGGAGAGAGGGGTGGCAGGCACCAGTTTCTGTCCCTCGGTCTTAGCCTGGGTGGTGGAAATATTGAAGTGCTGCAGTTTGCGTGGGATTCTGTCCCCTGGAGTTGTGGGGCCGGCCCTCGGCTAGCAGAGAGAGATGTCCTGCCGCACCTTTGTGAGGAAGGCTGTGCGCACCTAGTGCCTCTAGGTGCCGTGAGTGAGTCGTGTGTGCCATTTCTTCTTCCTGTCCGGAAAGCGTGAGAGCGGAAGAAAGCCAGGGAAGGAGCTGGCAGAGTGGAAACAACCCGCAGAAGCCCGCCTGGAGGAAGAAATGAAGAAAAACGTTGCACTGCAGAAAGAATGCAACAGGTACAGCCGTTGAGTACTTGTAAGAGCTGTCGAATGAGCGGGGAGTCAGGCGTTATGTACCTTGCCCCTGAGACTCCGAGTACGTATCTGTTGGTGAGCGAGCTCAAGGCTTGCGTTAGGTCTTGCAAGTGGCTTCTGTAGGGGAGCGTGCGGTTTTAGGTAGGTGGAAGTGCAGGCAGGAGGGCAGTTGTCCTGGGAAGAGAGGGAGGGCGGGAGGGCAGGAAGAAGTCGCTTGTGTCTTGTGCCTGTTGTCAGGCAGAGGGAGAAGCTTCAAGGGAGCAGATGAAATGTTGACTGGGCAAGTGATGTGTGGGAGGGGAATGATGTGGGTGGGTGGGTTGGTGTGGTGTTTTGGCTTGGTGTCTTGTTCTGGAAGTCCTGGCCTGTCCGCCATGGTACAAATGAAGTAAGCCCCGCACCGTATGCGTGGTGCTTAGGGAAGTGCATGCGTAAAGGCGGACTGTGCTTGGGCTTCCTACTTTACTTGCTAATGTGCTGTGCAGGTCGAAGAGGCTTCTGGAGAAAGCTATGAAGAAAGTGAGGGCGTATGAGAGGCGGGCGCGAGAGTCCCAGATGAATTTCCCGGGCGAAAGGGAGGACCCGTGTTCGGGAAGGGGCAGAGAAGTTGCTAAATTACGAACAAAGGTGAGCTTTGGCTGGCTTGTTGTGGTGCTTGTTTTGGAAAGCTGTAAGATTCTTTTCCTGGCTGTTGGGTTGTGGTGTTAATTATGTGGTGGCCGTGTTTGAAAAGAACGGCTGTCTCTTATGGTCCCTGAAAAAGCCTGTGTAATCCTTTGGGAAGTGAAGAGGCGTTGCGATAGCAGGGCACTTGTGAGCCTGGGCCTTTCTGGGCGAGAGCCCAGCTTGAAAGCTTGAGGCCCTGGCAGCATCTTTGAGGTCTGACAGATGAATTTGTGCTCTGGAAGACCGGTAAGTAGGACCATTATAAGCCTAACCACAGTATGAAAGGCAAGGACATCGGAAGCATAGGTGTGAGAGGTGTGGAAAAGGTGCGTTTCTGCGGAGAGAAGACGACGACGACGGCGGCAGAGTTTTAGTTGACCTTTGGGGCCTACTGAAACCCTGGCACTTCTTTGTTGATTGTCTTCTAAACTCAAACCTGTGTGTGTGTGTGTGTGTGTGTGCGCGTGTGTGTAGAAAGAGATAATCATTTCTGTTTCCTCTTTCCTGAAGCTTCAGGTATACCACTGTAAACAAGTGAATACCTTGTGATTATTGTATATTGTTGTCAATATGATTACAGTTGTTATCGTTCCCGTTCATTAGTTCATTACACTCGGTTACTTACCTGTTACAATAGTAAACTCATTCCTAAGGAGTAGGGACACCTACACTACCAGCCGACCCTGTTTAGTGTCGGGAGCCCGCCGAATTACCTTACCAGGGCAAAATGCCTCTCAACTGGTTCGGTCGTTCTGCGGAGGCCTCCCGGCACAAAGGGACACGCTCGGTGGATTGTCACAGAACTGCGTACGCTTAGACCTCTGGGTCTGCTTAGGTGAGTGAGTCCTTTCCCTGTGTGCAGGTCCGTGAGCTGTGCTGCTCCCTGGAGGCAGAGCGGAGGAAGTCGAGGCAGCTAGAGAAAGCAAACGAAGGTGCGCGAGAAGAGTTGGCTTGGCTGCATGGGAGCCGTGACAAACTGCGGAAGAGCAAGCGGCAGCTGGAAGAAGAGGTGGTTGCGCTGAGGTGTCGCTTAGAGGCCAAGATGAGGGATCAGAGGCACAGAGAAGAGGATAAAAGGGAGATTGAGCAAAAGGCTGGGCAAGAGCTAAGGCAAAAACTACAGGAAGTCAATCTCTTTCTGCAGGTGAGCTCCCTTACCGCTAGTACGCGCAGTCCGTTTGTGGCTTGTCATTCATTCTTTACTGTTGTCATTTCTCGGTATGTTATGCTTGTGCCGGTCAGTGCTGTGGGGTCATGGGCTCGTTATAGCTTCAGGAGGTTGCTGAAGGGTGCGAGCTTGTTGGATGCTTGTCCTCAGGCATTCTGAGATGTGGTGAATAATCTTCTTTACGCACCTCGGTCACTGGCGAATCTGTAACAGCGCCAAGAAAGACGAGAATTGCAAGTGGACTAGTGTCTTAGAGAGACAGAGGTGGCTTAGTACTAGCTCTGATTCAAAACAAAACAAAGCAAAGCAAAAAGTTGCGCTGAGAGAGCCGGTTTCTTTCTGAACGAAAAGGATGATGTAATGGGGTGCTTTTGGGTTTTGCCCTTGATTGTAGAGGGCAGTGAGGAGGCCCAGTTGGCTCCCTGGGTGAGGTTGTGCTCTTCAAAGTGGGTGTGTGAAAGGGCCTGGGGGGAATGATCTCTTTTTCTTTCCTGGGGGTTGAAACTGCATTATCTGCTTCAGACACAGGCAGCCGCCCAAGACCGAGCGGAACAACTAAGAGCCGCTTCTGCAGCTTCCGCGGTAGGCCGACTGCAGCAGAGAGTTAGGCATTTAGAATATGAATTGGCTCTCACAAAACGCCTGCAGTGAGAGAGCGCTAACGAGAGGCTTGCGGAAGCTGCTGCTGCTGCGCAATGCTATGAGCCCTGCAGAAGCCACTCTCTGGCAACGAACCCGGTGGGCAGCGCTTCCTCTGTGACGGAGAGAGTGGAAGCTCATATGGCTGAGGTAAGGCATTGGGAATACCTGTTATTCTCAAGCTGAAAATGAGCATCCGTTCCTAGCTCCACCGCGCCCAATCTAGGAGTCTAGACACGCCTGCTGACCCTCAGAGCGCTGCAACCTCGGCAAAAGCTCTGGTCCGGGCGCGCCCCAGAATTAGCAGTCCGTGTGACGGCATGTTCCTCACAGCGTGGTGAGCAGTGTGCCCTGAGGTTTGGGAAGCGCATGCCGAGAGTGGGGCAAGGGAGCACGTGATTCTTCACAAAATGCCGTGATCCGTTCCCGCCTTTGCACAGAGTGGGGGTGTGGAGAAGCTCTCGAGTTGGGGATTGCTTTGTGAGACGGTTAATGCCATAGAGCAATGGGAACGCTGGGCCTTGGTGGACAAAGACTTTCTCTGTAGTGGGGGTGATGTTTCCAGTGTTTATTCCCATGTTGCAGTTGGCTTGAGAAGCTAATGCTACAAGAATGTAGCTACTGAGGCCTTAAGGGTATCTTGTCTGTACTTGCAGGTGCGGCGGGAATGGTCAAAAATATCGCTGAAGAACTTGAGCAAGGTAATCTGTCAGGATCTGTTAGCGGTGTTACCAAGGAAGAGGACGGTTCCTCCATTTTGAACACAACTACTGGAAAGCTGCCAAGCTCCTGTGCTAAGCACAGTTGTTTTCTACTAGCTTTCCAACCTAGAGCTCTGCGAGGCAACTTGCTGCTTATGCAAATAATAGTCGTACAGAGTCGTATGCAGTTGCCTTTAGATCACAGAGAGGAAAAGCAGCCTATGCGCACGTTCAGCCCCTGCCCCCGAGCCCTGAGCAATTCCACCTCTTCAGGATAATTGTTTCTCCAGAGTTGTGGCTTGGCGGTGACTGGGCCTGTTGCAAAGCAGGTAGCCCCTGAGAGCAATTCCTTCTGTCCCAGTAGCCTTTACTCTCCTAGCGAGTGGCCAGCCGTTGCGCTAGAGCTCTTTCCGTTTGCTAGGACGGACACAAATCCGTGGCATTGAATCCGTTTGCATTGTGACTGGAGTTGCCTGTCTCCTGGGAGTAATAAGGTTTGTTTGCTTTGGGGACCTTTTCCTACTGCAACACTAACATAGGGCATTTTCTCCCCTCCCGCTCTCGCCCCGCCCCTTCCCCAGCAATGGCTGAGCTGAACGTTGGATCGGCTGGAGCTTCTCCCTGGGCATCTACTGAAGGATCTTCAGAAAACGTAGACCAGGAGCCGCTTTCCAGGGCAACGCAAGAGTGCCGCGATGTTTTGACAGCCCCGTTCCAGAGAGCTAAGAGTGGTTATCCTGAGACTACTACCTCCTGACAGAGGGACTCGCGTTACCAGGCTGTGAGGAAAAGCAACCCTTGCCACTGTTTTTGTACGAGTGCAACAGTGCGGTGTAGCCAATAATAATAACGTGCGGTCTTTAACTGCAAGTATTGTGTTCCAACTTGGTATTTAATAAATGTTGTAATCTAGTAGGTCTCTCCGTTTTATTCTGTTCCCCTTCCTGACTTTGCCTGCCCTGCGCATATGACTGTCCCCTCTGCTCGTGTCTCTTATGGAGTAGTACGTGTTGCATTGCTGCCAAATGGTGGATGCTGGTGGAAGTCTGGCCTGCTGCGGCATTTGCGGGCAAGGGCTGCGTTTTGTCCCTGCGTTTTGCGAGTTGTTCAGCGCTAGCCAGCACGGATGATGGAAGTCATGTTTTTGAAGGCCTAGCCAGGCTTTCTTCCTGGGCAGGCGCTTAGCCCTTCTGCCTCGCGCTGGTCTGACCAAAAGTCACTTATGCAGACAGCTCCAGGCCTGAGGGCAGAGAGGCCGTTTGTCCAAGGGAGAGCTCAGCTCTGCTCTGCTCTGCTCCCTTCAGCTGGCTTCCCAGCTGCTCCTTCAGCCTGTCCTGGCAGCCAGGCCAAGGGCCAGCATGCAGACTGTGTGTTTTTCCTCAGCGGGGGCTGGAAGCACGAGTGTGTGAAGACAGGGGCCTCGATCGTCCCCAGGTGCAGCCCTTGGCGGTTCCCCTTGTTGAACTTGACAAGGTGCCCGGTTGCCTCACGTCTCGCTCGTAGCGGGGCACTGGCCTCTTGCTGCCTTTGAGAACGATGCTTCCTGTGGTCTGGGCAGAAGGGAGGGCGAGAGCTTCTGGTAGCCAGGAAAGGTCGCAAAGCCCGCCGGTCTGGAAGGCTGTTGGATCCGCTTGCAGTCTGCAAAGGGGAAAGGGGTTATGGAAGTTCTCTGCCCTGCAGCGTGACTGGCAAAGCGGAACCGCTGTCCAGTGCTGGGCACTTGCTCTTCTCTCTGCAAAGCAAAAGCAGGTGCGGAACGCCTCTGAAGTGCCTTCGCTTTGGGTTGTCCTGTTGCCAAACTCTGAGAGGAACTGTTTTCCAGTGGTTCCCTGCCTGCTTCTGTCCTGCTGGGTGTCAGGGAGAGGTGAAAGTTCTTGGCCGCCGGAGCAGCAGCACTGAAATTCAGCGCTGGCATCTGGCATGACAGGAGCTGGTAGCGCTTACAAGGCGGGTAGAGCAAAGTCCCGTCTGTTCTGGCCCCTGCACTAGAGGAGAGGGATGGAGCTACTGGAGCGAGTCCAGCGAAGGGCTACTAAGATGATTAAGGGACTGGAGTAGCTCTCATACGAGGAAAGGCTGAGAGAGCTGGGATTGTTCAGCCTGCAGAAGAGAAGACCGCGGATCAGGGTGTAGGCAGGATGCGAAGGGAGGGTGTAAAGAAGTCGGAGGCAGACTCTTCTCAGCGGTGCCTAGCGGTAGGACGAGGGGCAAGGGGCACAAACTGAAACACAGGCCGTCCTGTCTGAACAGGAGGAAAAAGTTCTTTGCTGTGAGGGGTGACTGAGCCCTGGAAGAGGTTGCCCAGAGAGCTTGGGGAGTCTCCGTCCTCGGAGATGTTCCCAAGCCGTCTGGCTAGGGTCCTGGGCCGACTACTTGAGGTGATCCTGCTTGAGTAGGGGGGGCTGGACGAGACGATCTCCAGAGGTGCCTTCCAACCTCAAACGTCCGGTGATTCTGTGACAAGCAGGAGAAGCGGGCGACCGGGCATCTAGTCAAGTTCGACAAGGGGAACTGTCAAGGGCTGCACCTGGGGACAAATAGCCCCTGTGCCCTGGGGCAGGCTGGGGGCTACTGCCAGGAAAGCAGCTGGGCAGAGGAAGGCCTGGGGGTGCAGGTGGGCAGCAAGGAGTCAGCAATGGTTAGAGAAAGAAATCGTAACCACATTTTAATCGTTTTGATAATAACTTTCTGCCAAAGGGAGCAATCGCCCTCCAGCCTCTCGCTGTGGTCTCTGCTAACAGCTGGAGCGATCCACTTTCGGTGAGAGTCGCTCACCTCGGTGAGAGTCGCGACTCGCGGCCAATTTGGCTCCCTCCGGCACTTGGGCTTCCTACGGCGCAGGCGCAGAGCTGGGAGCCCAGAAGGACCGGCACGCTCGCGGCCTGGCCGGGCAGCAGCCAGAGCAGCCAGCTGCGGGGCTCAACCTAAGCAGTCGCCGTCTCTTCAGGCGCAACGAGCTACTTCAGCCCTGCGAGCTCGGCCAAGCGCTCGCGACGCCCGCGCCCTTAGGGAAACAGTGGGAGCGCAGGTTTGCGAGGAGCACAGTGTCCCGCACCTGGAGCAGCAGCAGCATGAATTCTTCAGGGAAATGACGGCACAGCAGAGTAAGAGCTGGAGCTGGGGGCCGCCGGGGAGGGACCCCCAACAAAGACGTCCTTCGGCCGGCCGCAGCCACCCGCAGCCACCCGCCGCCGCCGCCGCCCCCCGGCCCGGCCCGGCAGCGCCGCGAAGGAGGCGGCAGCGCCCCCCCCCGCCCCGCCCCGGGCCCGCCCCGGCCGCAGCCCCGCCCCCTCGCTGCACAGCCCCGCCCCTCGGCGCGTCACCCCGCTGCCCTGTGACGCCCCCCCCCGCGCCCTCGCCGCGGCTGTTGCGCATGCGCGGCGCGCCCGCCACCGCCTCCGGAGCCGGTGGTCCTCGGTGCTGTTGCGGCCGTGTGCCTCGCTGCCAGCGTCGCTGCGTCGCTGTCCTCGGCCGGCGCCTCTGCCCCCGGCCCGGGGGCTCCGAGCTCGCCGGGACTCAGCCCCGCAGCAGCTGGCCCGGGCCGCGGCCCCTGCTCGGGGCTGTCCGCCGCCCGCGTGCCCGCCGCAGCATGAAGAGGCTCTTGGGGCTCTTCGGCCAGGGCCAGGGGCAGCCGCCTTCGCCGTCGCCGTCGCGGTCGCGGTCGCGGTGGGCGTGCGGCGGCAGCGCGCCCCTGCGCTGCGTCGGCGCTGCCTACGAGCTCCGGGAGAAGGAGCTGGGCAAGCTGCACCGCGCGGCCGCCAGCGGCGACCTGGCGCGGGTGCGGCGGCGGCGGTGGCTGCCGAGAGTCGGCCTCGACGGGCGGGACAAGGCGAAGCGGTGAGGGGCGGCGGGGGGGCCGGGGCGGCGCGGGGGGTGGGGGGGGCGGCGGCGAGGGCCGGGCTGCTGCGTCGGTGCCGGCGGGGGCGGCGGCTGGTGGGTTGGAGCTGGCGTGCAGCTGGCAGGAGCGCCTTTGTGCCGGGAAGGCAGGGCCGTTTGCTTGGGCTGGCGAGGGAGTGCGGGAGGGCAGTCGGCCTTGCGCGCGCGGGGTGGGCTCGGGGCTCGGGGCTCGGAGGCCGGTTGCGTGTGTGGCCAGGCCAGAGCGGGACTTTGTTGCTGGGAGCGTGACAGGGTCGAGGGGGAAGGTTTCTGCTGTCGGGTTTGGTAGGTGTTGTGGAGGGCCCTTGGGAGCGAGCGCGTGCTGGTGCTTGCTGCAGCAGTAAGGCCGGGAAGAGGCCAGAGGGCGCGACTTCCCGGCAAGGCCAGCAGCGAGGGGATGTTCTGGTGTTATAAAAGGCACGTGCTGGGCCTGCGGCCTGCTGCTGTGGCGTGAGTGGTCCTGGCAGCAGGTGGAGGTTGCCTTGCCGTAGGCTGGAGGTGCGCAAGCCTTGCTCTTGCTTGCTGGGCTGCGTGCGTAGTGGTGTTGGAGGCAGGGAGGAGGTGCCGGGGCGGAGGGCAGCAGTTGCAGAGCGGAAGCCGGAGGCTGGCTGGGAGAAATGGGGGGCCTGGGCGCAGGGATGCACGCGCAGGGAAGGGAGCGCGGAGCTGAGGCAACGTTGTCTTCCTAAGTGGGGGCTGGGGCTGGGGCTGGGGCTGGGGCGGGGAGGGGCTTTTTCCTAGCCCCGGCGTCTCGGGCTTTGGGTGTGCAGCGGTCACCCGCGTGACATGGGCAGGCGCGGTCTCTTCAGCTGTCTGGCCTGCGCTAAGGTAACATGCTCAATTTTTAGGACACCTCTGCATCTGGCTTGCGCTAACGGACATGCGGAGGTTGTCTTGTACTTAGTAGAGAGGAAGTGCAAGCTAAATCCTCGTGACAACTTCAAGAGATCGCCACTGATGAAGGTACGTGGGTGCTGCGGTGAGGCAGGGCTTCTAAATTGCGCCCCGAGCGATCGAGCTCTTGGGTGATTCTGGAGGTAGGTCTGGGTGGAGCTTGTGGTGCGCTGGGCGCTGGCTAGGCGTGCGTTGCCTAATGTTTGGGCGCGTTATTGTTGTCCGAGGTCGGCAAGCTGTGGGAATTCTGCCAGAGGGAAGCGTAATTGCTGGCAACGTTTCCTTGTTTCCCGTGTGGTTGGCAGGCAGTGCAGTGCCAGCACGAAGGCTGCGTCGCCATTCTGCTAGCGCATGGCGCCGACGCTAACCTTGCGGATGCTAACGGCAACACTGCCCTTCACCTGGCTGCCCTTGCTCCTAACACCTGCCTAGCAGGGCAGTTACTGGCGCACAACGCCCATCTTGATGCGCAGAATAAGGTAAGCGTGGAATTTGGGTCAGGCCGCTCCTGAGAAGAAAAAGTTGCTTTGCTTCTCTGTGTTTTTCTAACTGGAGAGGGGCGTTATGCTTTCAGATGGGATACACGCCCCTTTCTCTGGCCGTGTCCGCGCATCACGTAGAGATGGTGGAGTTCCTGCTTAGCAAAGGAGCCGACGTGCACGCTCGAGATCAGTCGGAAAGGTGAAGGGTTTGTCAAAACGGGGCGTGGGTCTCCTGAGCATTGGTGAAGTTTGCCTGGTCTGGCCGGGTAGCCGAGGGTGCTTAGCGGGGGAGACGTTTGGCCCAGGGACGTGCTGCGGCCCCTTGCAACCCGAGTTCTCGTGGGCTTCCGTGTGGTTGGCTTTGCTTTCCTCCTGGCTGTAGGAAAGGGGGAGGTGTAATTGTTTTGGGAGCAAATAGGGATGAAAGGAACACCAGTGAAACGTCGGTGTCTCCTGATAGCTTTTGTCTCGTCTTGTGGCTGCTTTAGGACCCCTCTGATGCTTGCCGCCTCTGCCGGGGACGTGAGCATGATAGAAGTTCTTCTTGGCTATGGTGCTGACCTTTGCCAGAAAGACGTTCTTGGATGGACAGCGGAGGCTTATGCTAGGAGGTCTGGACACACTGGGTAAGTGCTTTAGGTCACGGTGAGAGTCGCTAAGCGGTCCGAATGTCCGTGTTGGTGTGCGGACGTGTTTGGTAAGAGGCGCAAGGTTTAATGATGCGTGGAGACCTTTGTTGAAGGTGGGCTCAGTGGAATCTTCCGGGACGTAGCGTTCCCTGTGTCAAGTGTGAGTTGGGGAGTTGAGGAAAGCTTCCCCCGCAAATCGTCTTGTTTGGTAAGTGGTGTTATGCAAGGATGTAGTTGATTATAGTGACAGTGTTCCCTTTCTTTCCGCACCTCCCTAGTGTTAGTGAACAGCTGGCAGACCGCGCAGCCGAGAAAAACGTGGGAGAAGCTTGTGCAGGCAGCGCAGAAAGCACGCCAGTGCTTAGCACTCGTTGCGAGGCAGGAGCTGCTGCGTTTGCGTTGGGCACACCTGCTGCGGACCGAGGAGGTAGGAGGCTTAACTGTGGAGGAGCTGAGGAGGAGAATGCCTACGGCCTTTTCTTGTGGTGGCTTGTATTGAAGCTTGGCAGGGTTCCGTCCCTCTTGCCTGTTGAGTACCCTTGCTAGGGACGGAGTAGAGACGCGCTGGTGATCCTCCTCCGTGAGGATAGTCCTTTGGTTTTGAGGCTGGCTTTTGGTTTTGGGGGTGATGGGTGGGAGGCTGGGTAGAGCAGGAAATACAGCGTAGTCTCTGGCATTTTGAAGCACAGGTTGGCGGGGGTGGGGGTAGAGGCAAAGAGAGCACGAGAGAGAGACCGATCTCTGCCTGTGTGGTATGAAGAGCTCGGCAGTTTGTTTCCTTCTTGTCCTGTTCAACCGCTACCAGCATTTGCTCGCTGCCTGCTCACATAGCATATTCATGCCATGGCAGGTTTGAGGTTTGGAACGTTCGAAGGAAAGACAAGGGCAGTGTGGAATTCTTGTCCTTTTTTATTTTGCGGGGGGTGGGGGGGGGCAGCGAGAATTGAGTAGGATGGGAGAAATTGGTGGTTTGGGGCATGCTTTCGTTCATGCTGTCTGGCATGACTGCTTCACTCTAGTCTGGCCTGTAGAATTGTCCGTGTAACATGCTTGTCTGCATTGCTGAAAGTCGAAGGTCCGACATGCTAAGAATTAATCCTGTCAATTAATATTTGAACAGTGAGAGGTGGCTTTTCCCACGAATACTTCACGAGGTGAGACTCGAACAGTAGCTTTTGCCAACGACCTTAACCTGCCGAAAAAGAGGGGAGATTTGAGCGAGACGGTCCTTCTTGCCTTTGCCTTTGCCTTTGCCTTTGAAGAGTGTTGGAGGCAGAGGAGAGCGATGACAGCTGTCCTGCTTCTGAGGAAGAAAAAAGCAGTTTAGCTGCCAAGGTAAAGTGCCTCCAGAAGGAGAACTGCCCGTGGAGCGACTCGTTTGCAGGGCAGAGCTGTCTAGATTTGGGCAAAAGCGCGTGTCCAGGCAGGGTGGTTTTCTCCTGCCCCGCGGTCTCCTGCCTGCCAGTCTTTCAGCTGCGGTGAGCTGTTTGCTCCAAGCCTTGTAGCCGTCCGTGGCAGAGCATGCAGCAGGCTTGCGGTTGCGGGTGGGAAGAGCAGTAGGTGACAAGAAAAGCGACCGCATGGTTTTCTTCACCTGAGTCAGAGTTCTCGTCCCAAAGCTGATCAGCCTCTAGATGGCCTGTTCTTTTGTCCTCCAAGCCTTGCTGTTTGTTTCCAGTAACTTTGGTGATAGAATTCAGGCTGATATGGGGAAAAGGGCACTTGCTGTTCAAGATCTGCTGCAATGCTTCATCTCCTGGCTCTCCTTTCTTTCGTCCTTGTCAGGTTGCCCAAGAGTGCTTGGGGGCGGGGGGAGTGGCTCAAGAGGGTCTTTTTTTCCTCCTGGGGGATGGCATTGCGGGCTTGCATGGGATCTCACAGCACCTGTTTCCCCTTCCTTTTGTTTCTTTTGTTTTGTTTTGGTTTGTTTTTCAGTTGAGGTGTGTGGCATTGGGGCTGTGCCATGATGAAGAAGCTGAAGAAGCCGAGTGTGGTGCAGGAACGCACCCCGTAGTGCTGGAGATGCAGGCATGTTTATTTGCAACCTGGTTGCCCTTGTCTCAGTGGCCTGTCAGAGACTGTGGCAGCTGTTGTGTGAGAAGAGCTAGTGTGGCATAGTAAGATGTGATGGTGGTTGGAGGAGTGAAAGTGAGGAAAGAGGGGGAGGTGAGACTACGGTAGTTTGAGAAGCAGGCAGCTGGTGGTCTCGTGAGCCCAAGGGAGGGGGAAAGGGTGTGTGTGCTGCTGGATAAGGTAACGTAGGTGAAGGCAGAGCCTGACTGTGTGCGGGCAGTGCTTCTCGGGGGGCTTTATGGAATGGGAGCAGGACGTTAGTGACATTAGGTATTGCTGTGTACATAAAGACATCTGCAGGCCTTGTAAAAGAGGAGCGAGAAGGTTTTTCTCTGTGGCTCGAGAGAGGAGAAGTATTTGGCAAGGTGTGGATGGCCTGGGCAGAGGCTGCTGTCCTGGGAGTGGCAGCAAGTGGCCTTTGAGTTGTATTTCTAGAGTCCTACTGCAAGAGAGAAGGTTCTGGTTCTGTGCGTGCTTGGAAGGGTTGCTGCTGCTTTGCCAGGTTATGCAGTGAAAGGAGCGTGTTTGGGACGGTGCAGCCAAGTACTAAGGACAGCAGCAGAGTGGGTGTAGGCTTGGAGGGAGCGCAGTTGGGGGTTGGAGAGTGGAAGCGAGGGCCCAGGGGGAGGTTTGCCTCAGGTTGTTGGAGAAGCAGGCAGCTGGCGGTGTTTGTTGGTGCAAAGGAGGGGGGAAGGATGTGTGTGCTGCTGAGTATTGCCGTGTAGGGGAAGCTGGAGTGTGGGTAGTGCTTCTCAGGGGCTTTAGGGGAAGGGAGCAGGGCGTTTGTGAGCTTCGGCATTGCCGTCCCTTCACATACGTTCTCGTGGAGGCTGCTTGTTTCTGTTCTTTCTAAGTGTGCGGGCCGATCTCTTTTAGGACGACTCACCGGAAAGGAAGGGAGAGGAGGCTCCTGGTGGTGCCCAAGTGGCGGCTGCTGCAGGAGCCCCTGCTGGTGTGAGAGGTGAGTTTCTAGACATGGAGGGGCTTTGTTTCTCTGCTCTTTGGGCTGGGTGAATGAACTGAAATGGCGATCTGCCTGTGAGAGGGTAGAGCAGGCAGGTAGGCGCTGGGCAGGCAATGGCGGGGAGGGGGGGAGGGAACGTAGCTGGAGGGAGATGTTTTGTGGTAGTGCTAGGGAAGGAGGGTTGTTTCTTGGTGACTTCCTGCGGGTGGGAGGGTGTTTGGCTAGTGCTTTGCGGGTCGCTCCTGTAGCGTGCCGAGGGATTGTGAAGGGCCAACTCTGGAGCTGTAGTTTGGAGGGGAGATGCCGTCAGAGCTGCGTAGTCGGCGACTGTGGCATGGCAGAGCCTTGTTTGGATGCTCGCCGAGCATGTGTTGGGCGTTCTTGGTAGGGGCGTGAGCTGTGCTGCTGGGCTTGGGCCTGTGGTGCTGGCAAGAAGGCGGCAGGAAGTGGCGATGGCGTGGTGGTGCGGCTGGGGGTGCAGGCGCCCTTAAATGACGCTGCTTTGTTTTTCCTGGGGAGTGGAACGGTTTGGTGTGTCCTGGGCGCAGGGCTTGCGTGCTGGAGGAGAGCAGGAGAGGGAAAGAAGGAGCGGTGGTGTGTCATTTGTGGCTTCCTTTGCAGGTGTTGCGTCGTCCGCAGGAGCGGAGCAGGAGGACGAGAGCGACTCTCCCTGGGATTCCGAGGTGCTTGGTGTGAGGGGCGCAGTGGGTTGCCCGAGGGGGGAAGTGCGCGGGAGCTTGCCTTGGACGTGGGCCCTAGCAGGGATGAGGCTCAGTTGCCGCTTGTGGTGGCTGCGCCACAGGTTTGTTCCTGTGACCTGGAGCCGCTTGTGCTCTGTGCAAGCGGTTTGGTGAGGACTGTGCCTAAGTGGGGTGTGCTAATGTCCTGGGAGTGGCAGCAAGTGGCCTTGGAGTTGTATTTCTAGAGTCCTACTGCAAGAGAGAAGGTTCTGGTTCTGTGCGTGCTTGGAAGGGTTGCTGCTGCTTTGCCGGGTTATGCAGTGAAAGGAGCGTGTTTGGGACGGTGCAGCCAAGTACTAAGGACAGCAGCAGAGTGGGTGTAGGCTTGGAGGGAGCGCAGTTGGGGGTTGGAGAGTGGAAGCGAGGGCCCAGGGGGAGGTTTGCCTCAGGTTGTTGGAGAAGCAGGCAGCTGGCGGTGTTTGTTGGTGCAAAGGAGGGGGGAAGGATGTGTGTGCTGCTGAGTATTGCCGTGTAGGGGAAGCTGGAGTGTGGGTAGTGCTTCTCAGGGGCTTTAGGGGAAGGGAGCAGGGCGTTTGTGAGCTTCGGCATTGCCGTCCCTTCACATACGTTCTCGTGGAGGCTGCTTGTTTCTGTTCTTTCTAAGTGTGCGGGCCGATCTCTTTTAGGACGACTCACCGGAAAGGAAGGGAGAGGAGGCTCCTGGTGGTGCCCAAGTGGCGGCTGCTGCAGGAGCCCCTGCTGGTGTGAGAGGTGAGTTTCTAGACATGGAGGGGCTTTGTTTCTCTGCTCTTTGGGCTGGGTGAATGAACTGAAATGGCGATCTGCCTGTGAGAGGGTAGAGCAGGCAGGTAGGCGCTGGGCAGGCAATGGCGGGGAGGGGGGGAGGGAACGTAGCTGGAGGGAGATGTTTTGTGGTAGTGCTAGGGAAGGAGGGTTGTTTCTTGGTGACTTCCTGCGGGTGGGAGGGTGTTTGGCTAGTGCTTTGCGGGTCGCTCCTGTAGCGTGCCGAGGGATTGTGAAGGGCCAACTCTGGAGCTGTAGTTTGGAGGGGAGATGCCGTCAGAGCTGCGTAGTCGGCGACTGTGGCATGGCAGAGCCTTGTTTGGATGCTCGCCGAGCATGTGTTGGGCGTTCTTGGTAGGGGCGTGAGCTGTGCTGCTGGGCTTGGGCCTGTGGTGCTGGCAAGAAGGCGGCAGGAAGTGGCGATGGCGTGGTGGTGCGGCTGGGGGTGCAGGCGCCCTTAAATGACGCTGCTTTGTTTTTCCTGGGGAGTGGAACGGTTTGGTGTGTCCTGGGCGCAGGGCTTGCGTGCTGGAGGAGAGCAGGAGAGGGAAAGAAGGAGCGGTGGTGTGTCATTTGTGGCTTCCTTTGCAGGTGTTGCGTCGTCCGCAGGAGCGGAGCAGGAGGACGAGAGCGACTCTCCCTGGGATTCCGAGGTGCTTGGTGTGAGGGGCGCAGTGGGTTGCCCGAGGGGGGAAGTGCGCGGGAGCTTGCCTTGGACGTGGGCCCTAGCAGGGATGAGGCTCAGTTGCCGCTTGTGGTGGCTGCGCCACAGGTTTGTTCCTGTGACCTGGAGCCGCTTGTGCTCTGTGCAAGCGGTTTGGTGAGGACTGTGCCTAAGTGGGGTGTGCTAATGTCCTGGGAGTGGCAGCAAGTGGCCTTGGAGTTGTATTTCTAGAGTCCTACTGCAAGAGAGAAGGTTCTGGTTCTGTGCGTGCTTGGAAGGGCTGCTGCTGCTTTGCCAGGTTATGCAGTGAAAGGAGCGTGTTTGGGACGGTGCAGCCAAGTACTAAGGACAGCAGCAGAGTGGGTGTAGGCTTGGAGGGAGCGCAGTTGGGGGTTGGAGAGTGGAAGCGAGGGCCCAGGGGGAGGTTTGCCTCAGGTTGTTGGAGAAGCAGGCAGCTGGCGGTGTTTGTTGGTGCAAAGGAGGGGGGAAGGATGTGTGTGCTGCTGAGTATTGCCGTGTAGGGGAAGCTGGAGTGTGGGTAGTGCTTCTCAGGGGCTTTAGGGGAAGGGAGCAGGGCGTTTGTGAGCTTCGGCATTGCCGTCCCTTCACATACGTTCTCGTGGAGGCTGCTTGTTTCTGTTCTTTCTAAGTGTGCGGGCCGATCTCTTTTAGGACGACTCACCGGAAAGGAAGGGAGAGGAGGCTCCTGGTGGTGCCCAAGTGGCGGCTGCTGCAGGAGCCCCTGCTGGTGTGAGAGGTGAGTTTCTAGACATGGAGGGGCTTTGTTTCTCTGCTCTTTGGGCTGGGTGAATGAACTGAAATGGCGATCTGCCTGTGAGAGGGTAGAGCAGGCAGGTAGGCGCTGGGCAGGCAATGGCGGGGAGGGGGGGAGGGAACGTAGCTGGAGGGAGATGTTTTGTGGTAGTGCTAGGGAAGGAGGGTTGTTTCTTGGTGACTTCCTGCGGGTGGGAGGGTGTTTGGCTAGTGCTTTGCGGGTCGCTCCTGTAGCGTGCCGAGGGATTGTGAAGGGCCAACTCTGGAGCTGTAGTTTGGAGGGGAGATGCCGTCAGAGCTGCGTAGTCGGCGACTGTGGCATGGCAGAGCCTTGTTTGGATGCTCGCCGAGCATGTGTTGGGCGTTCTTGGTAGGGGCGTGAGCTGTGCTGCTGGGCTTGGGCCTGTGGTGCTGGCAAGAAGGCGGCAGGAAGTGGCGATGGCGTGGTGGTGCGGCTGGGGGTGCAGGCGCCCTTAAATGACGCTGCTTTGTTTTTCCTGGGGAGTGGAACGGTTTGGTGTGTCCTGGGCGCAGGGCTTGCGTGCTGGAGGAGAGCAGGAGAGGGAAAGAAGGAGCGGTGGTGTGTCATTTGTGGCTTCCTTTGCAGGTGTTGCGTCGTCCGCAGGAGCGGAGCAGGAGGACGAGAGCGACTCTCCCTGGGATTCCGAGGTGCTTGGTGTGAGGGGCGCAGTGGGTTGCCCGAGGGGGGAAGTGCGCGGGAGCTTGCCTTGGACGTGGGCCCTAGCAGGGATGAGGCTCAGTTGCCGCTTGTGGTGGCTGCGCCACAGGTTTGTTCCTGTGACCTGGAGCCGCTTGTGCTCTGTGCAAGCGGTTTGGTGAGGACTGTGCCTAAGTGGGGTGTGCTAATGTCCTGGGAGTGGCAGCAAGTGGCCTTGGAGTTGTATTTCTAGAGTCCTACTGCAAGAGAGAAGGTTCTGGTTCTGTGCGTGCTTGGAAGGGCTGCTGCTGCTTTGCCAGGTTATGCAGTGAAAGGAGCGTGTTTGGGACGGTGCAGCCAAGTACTAAGGACAGCAGCAGAGTGGGTGTAGGCTTGGAGGGAGCGCAGTTGGGGGTTGGAGAGTGGAAGCGAGGGCCCAGGGGGAGGTTTGCCTCAGGTTGTTGGAGAAGCAGGCAGCTGGCGGTGTTTGTTGGTGCAAAGGAGGGGGGAAGGATGTGTGTGCTGCTGAGTATTGCCGTGTAGGGGAAGCTGGAGTGTGGGTAGTGCTTCTCAGGGGCTTTAGGGGAAGGGAGCAGGGCGTTTGTGAGCTTCGGCATTGCCGTCCCTTCACATACGTTCTCGTGGAGGCTGCTTGTTTCTGTTCTTTCTAAGTGTGCGGGCCGATCTCTTTTAGGACGACTCACCGGAAAGGAAGGGAGAGGAGGCTCCTGGTGGTGCCCAAGTGGCGGCTGCTGCAGGAGCCCCTGCTGGTGTGAGAGGTGAGTTTCTAGACATGGAGGGGCTTTGTTTCTCTGCTCTTTGGGCTGGGTGAATGAACTGAAATGGCGATCTGCCTGTGAGAGGGTAGAGCAGGCAGGTAGGCGCTGGGCAGGCAATGGCGGGGAGGGGGGGAGGGAACGTAGCTGGAGGGAGATGTTTTGTGGTAGTGCTAGGGAAGGAGGGTTGTTTCTTGGTGACTTCCTGCGGGTGGGAGGGTGTTTGGCTAGTGCTTTGCGGGTCGCTCCTGTAGCGTGCCGAGGGATTGTGAAGGGCCAACTCTGGAGCTGTAGTTTGGAGGGGAGATGCCGTCAGAGCTGCGTAGTCGGCGACTGTGGCATGGCAGAGCCTTGTTTGGATGCTCGCCGAGCATGTGTTGGGCGTTCTTGGTAGGGGCGTGAGCTGTGCTGCTGGGCTTGGGCCTGTGGTGCTGGCAAGAAGGCGGCAGGAAGTGGTGATGGCGTGGTGGTGCGGCTGGGGGTGCAGGCGCCCTTAAATGACGCTGCTTTGTTTTTCCTGGGGAGTGGAACGGTTTGGTGTGTCCTGGGCGCAGGGCTTGCGTGCTGGAGGAGAGCAGGAGAGGGAAAGAAGGAGCGGTGGTGTGTCATTTGTGGCTTCCTTTGCAGGTGTTGCGTCGTCCGCAGGAGCGGAGCAGGAGGACGAGAGCGACTCTCCCTGGGATTCCGAGGTGCTTGGTGTGAGGGGCGCAGTGGGTTGCCCGAGGGGGGAAGTGCGCGGGAGCTTGCCTTGGACGTGGGCCCTAGCAGGGATGAGGCTCAGTTGCCGCTTGTGGTGGCTGCGCCACAGGTTTGTTCCTGTGACCTGGAGCCGCTTGTGCTCTGTGCAAGCGGTTTGGTGAGGACTGTGCCTAAGTGGGGTGTGCTAATGTCCTGGGAGTGGCAGCAAGTGGCCTTGGAGTTGTATTTCTAGAGTCCTACTGCAAGAGAGAAGGTTCTGGTTCTGTGCGTGCTTGGAAGGGTTGCTGCTGCTTTGCCGGGTTATGCAGTGAAAGGAGCGTGTTTGGGACGGTGCAGCCAAGTACTAAGGACAGCAGCAGAGTGGGTGTAGGCTTGGAGGGAGCGCAGTTGGGGGTTGGAGAGTGGAAGCGAGGGCCCAGGGGGAGGTTTGCCTCAGGTTGTTGGAGAAGCAGGCAGCTGGCGGTGTTTGTTGGTGCAAAGGAGGGGGGAAGGATGTGTGTGCTGCTGAGTATTGCCGTGTAGGGGAAGCTGGAGTGTGGGTAGTGCTTCTCAGGGGCTTTAGGGGAAGGGAGCAGGGCGTTTGTGAGCTTCGGCATTGCCGTCCCTTCACATACGTTCTCGTGGAGGCTGCTTGTTTCTGTTCTTTCTAAGTGTGCGGGCCGATCTCTTTTAGGACGACTCACCGGAAAGGAAGGGAGAGGAGGCTCCTGGTGGTGCCCAAGTGGCGGCTGCTGCAGGAGCCCCTGCTGGTGTGAGAGGTGAGTTTCTAGACATGGAGGGGCTTTGTTTCTCTGCTCTTTGGGCTGGGTGAATGAACTGAAATGGCGATCTGCCTGTGAGAGGGTAGAGCAGGCAGGTAGGCGCTGGGCAGGCAATGGCGGGGAGGGGGGGAGGGAACGTAGCTGGAGGGAGATGTTTTGTGGTAGTGCTAGGGAAGGAGGGTTGTTTCTTGGTGACTTCCTGCGGGTGGGAGGGTGTTTGGCTAGTGCTTTGCGGGTCGCTCCTGTAGCGTGCCGAGGGATTGTGAAGGGCCAACTCTGGAGCTGTAGTTTGGAGGGGAGATGCCGTCAGAGCTGCGTAGTCGGCGACTGTGGCATGGCAGAGCCTTGTTTGGATGCTCGCCGAGCATGTGTTGGGCGTTCTTGGTAGGGGCGTGAGCTGTGCTGCTGGGCTTGGGCCTGTGGTGCTGGCAAGAAGGCGGCAGGAAGTGGCGATGGCGTGGTGGTGCGGCTGGGGGTGCAGGCGCCCTTAAATGACGCTGCTTTGTTTTTCCTGGGGAGTGGAACGGTTTGGTGTGTCCTGGGCGCAGGGCTTGCGTGCTGGAGGAGAGCAGGAGAGGGAAAGAAGGAGCGGTGGTGTGTCATTTGTGGCTTCCTTTGCAGGTGTTGCGTCGTCCGCAGGAGCGGAGCAGGAGGACGAGAGCGACTCTCCCTGGGATTCCGAGGTGCTTGGTGTGAGGGGCGCAGTGGGTTGCCCGAGGGGGGAAGTGCGCGGGAGCTTGCCTTGGACGTGGGCCCTAGCAGGGATGAGGCTCAGTTGCCGCTTGTGGTGGCTGCGCCACAGGTTTGTTCCTGTGACCTGGAGCCGCTTGTGCTCTGTGCAAGCGGTTTGGTGAGGACTGTGCCTAAGTGGGGTGTGCTAATGTCCTGGGAGTGGCAGCAAGTGGCCTTTGAGTTGTATTTCTAGAGTCCTACTGCAAGAGAGAAGGTTCTGGTTCTGTGCGTGCTTGGAAGGGTTGCTGCTGCTTTGCCAGGTTATGCAGTGAAAGGAGCGTGTTTGGGACGGTGCAGCCAAGTACTAAGGACAGCAGCAGAGTGGGTGTAGGCTTGGAGGGAGCGCAGTTGGGGGTTCTGAAAGGGCTGTTCTACTTCCAGAGCCTGCGTTCCTTGACGGCCTGCCAAAGTCCCGAAGCAGCAGTGAATCTGCAGGTAATGCTTGAGCGACAATCCGAGTTGTGCTTGGGTAGTCCTGCATTTGAAATGCAGTTTGTGGGTGAAGCGTTTCTGGAGATTGCTTGCACCACTCTCTGCTTGTTTGTGTTCTCGCTCACCTAGGTGTCTGCAAAGGAGGGAGGAGAGCGTGAAGGACGCGAGGCTGCTGCAACACAGACTGATTTTCAGTGTGACGGACAGGTGAGGAGCTGTGTTGAAGAGCTGTGGAGATGTTAGCCTAGAGCGAGGTGTTATTGCCAAAAGAGCGCAGGCGGAAGACCGCAGAGAGTGGCAGATGTGAAATATACTTTAGATGTATGTTATCTTTGGGCTCCCTCTGAAGAAGGCTGTCGTGAGTGAAAAGAAGGTGGTAGTGCATGTTCGTGCCCTTTTTGTGAGGCTCACGGCACAATCTTTCCTTAGGCGATGGCCGCAGAGCTGCCGGCGGAGGTTGCTGAAGCTCCTGGAAAGCAGTTGCTTCCAGAAGGTTCACTTGAAGTTCCAAAGGTTTCCTGCGGTGAGCTGCAGGGAGACAAGTTGCGGTTGCAAGAGGAACTGGCCAGGGTGAAAGCCAAGGTAGGCAAAGCCTGTAGCGGCCTGCATGACTGTGAGGAGGTGGTTTTCCCCTGTAAACGATGGGGAAAAGCCCTTGTTGAGGCTGTAGGGTAGTAGTGCAGTGGTGTCCCTTCTGTTGCCTTCCCTTCTTCCCGCCGCTGCCCCATGGTGGCAAACAGACCAAGCGCGTCAGGGAGCTGCCCTTTCAAGCGTGAGGGGCCAAGCAGTGTGTTGGGGGTCACACCTACCCACGAGGAGGCTGCTCAAGCAGCTTGTTGTCTCTCCGAACCCGCCTGAGCTTTGAGGTGGACCTGAAGGTGACAGTGGGTGAGCTCCGGGTGCCCTGAGAGTGCTGCGTGTTTTCCTGTTGAGGCTGTTGTACTCTTTCTCTATATTTGGCTGTGTGTGTAGAGCTTTGGTTCCTTCTTTGTAGCTGGTCAAATGCCTGCGAAGGTGACAGTCTGTGTTCTGGGGGGGGGGGCAGCACTTGAAAGGGTGCGATCCTTCTTCATGGTTTGCGCTCGCACACGCAGCGCTGGTTGCTAGGTGGGGTTTTTGCACTGTATACGGGAAGCAGCATGTCAGGCAGGTGCTGTGACTTGTCCTGTTCCCTGACTGTAGGAGGAACTTGACCTCCTAACCTAGCTGCCCGGAGAAGGCCGTGGGTTGGCCCTAGTGCTGAGCTTTTTCTGTAGAAAACATCTTGGCCATCTTGTGGCTGCATGATGCAAATGTGCCGCAAAGTGCTATAGTTCCTGCAGGGCCCTGGGGATGAACCTGTAGTTAGTAAGCATTAGGATCCCGAAATGCTAATTCACTTCCAAGTTGTTTTTGGAGAGAGCTACGTTCAGAGCTACTGACTTGCTTTCCGTTCACTACGCCCACCGCTGCCACCAACGCAAGTACGGAGTTGAAGGAAGGAGTGTAGGGACCGGCTTTCCACCATTTGTGTAAGAATAAGGTAGAGCAGCGTGGGCAGCGTTGGACTAGAAGTCTTTGTGATTGTGGTCGTTATCCTGGAGTTGGGAAGTGCCAGCAGGAGAAGGGAGAGCCTTTGCAGTAATGCTTCCCGTGGGGGAGCGAGCAGCTGGATGCTAGGAGGGTCCCGAGTCACGGGAAGGAGTAGGATTGGTGTTGCAGCTGCGTTTGGGCAGCTGGTAGGAAATTGAGATGGGGATGGGAGAGGCCGGTATGAAAGCGGAAGGAGCAACGTGGTTTTGGAGAGTCGAAGCAGTGGAGTCGTCTGTCTGAAAGCGAAGCTGACTAGCGTGGGTCCTGACTAGCGTGGTTTTACAGTTGCAGGCGTTGGAAGAGCAGCATGTTCAGGCTGAGCGTTGTGTTCAGGATTTGAAGACGGCCCTGGCAGAGAAACAGAGGGAAGCGACAGCTTCTTCCCGGCAACTGCAAGACCTTCTGGAAGCCTCTTTGGGAGGCGTTAGCCTAAAAGACCTGGAGGAACGAGTGGGACGGTAAGGAAGTGGCACAGTGAAGCAAGGCTTTGCTTTGTGGGCTGGTGTAATAGCAGCAGGATGGCCTTGTTGCATCTCAGCAAGTCAGTACACGATTTTGGGAGAGGCTTTTGCTTTGGACTGTGTGATTTGGCGCTGTTGTGCCAGTGTTGGTGCTCCTGTGGATTTCCATGACGAGGCCTGTGTTTCTTTTCAAGACTTGAACTGGAAAACGCCCGGCTGGAAGACACAGGGCAGCAGCAGGCAGCTAGACTCGAAGCTCTTCAGAAAGAGCTGCACGCCTCTGCCTCTGTAAGCTAGTCATAGCCTTCCTGTTTCATGAGCTACTGTGCGCAGTTGTGTGTGTATGTATGCGGGGGCGTTTTCGGAAGAGATTTTCCTGGGGAGCCTCGGGGAAATCATTCCCTGCAGGCTGCAGGCGATCGGCTGCTGTTGGTCCGCTCGCAGGCTTTCTGGTTTTGTGCGCTACTCTGCTGAGTCTTACTTAACAGTGTTTGAGGTAAGGGCACTTACGGCACTTGTGCGCCGGTGTGAATGGTTGCTGCTTTGTACCGGTTGTGGTGCTTAAGCCGTGTGGCAGCAGCACTTCAGCTGTTGCCGCCTTAAAGGCGTTCTGCAAGTGAACTTGTGGAACGTCCTTGGTGCCAAGCACGTCGTTGCCAAGTCTTAAGCGGCCTCCTCAGGCTGTGCCAGGAATTCCATTCGCCGCTGGTCGCTGAAGATCCCCCTGGAGCTTTAAATTAAGCTGTGCTCTGCCCGGATGGGGATACCTAAGTACCGTCGGCTATTAGCGGAGGGCCTGAGGAAGGTGTTCTCCAGTGTGCGTGGCACCTTTGCCCCCGTGAGCCCCTCGCTAGTAGCGGGTGGTCTTTGCTTTAGTGGGGGTCGGGGGGAGGGTGGTGTGGGGGGAGAGAGGGGTGGCAGGCACCAGTTTCTGTCCCTCGGTCTTAGCCTGGGTGGTGGAAATATTGAAGTGCTGCAGTTTGCGTGGGATTCTGTCCCCTGGAGTTGTGGGGCCGGCCCTCGGCTAGCAGAGAGAGATGTCCTGCCGCACCTTTGTGAGGAAGGCTGTGCGCACCTAGTGCCTCTAGGTGCCGTGAGTGAGTCGTGTGTGCCATTTCTTCTTCCTGTCCGGAAAGCGTGAGAGCGGAAGAAAGCCAGGGAAGGAGCTGGCAGAGTGGAAACAACCCGCAGAAGCCCGCCTGGAGGAAGAAATGAAGAAAAACGTTGCACTGCAGAAAGAATGCAACAGGTACAGCCGTTGAGTACTTGTAAGAGCTGTCGAATGAGCGGGGAGTCAGGCGTTATGTACCTTGCCCCTGAGACTCCGAGTACGTATCTGTTGGTGAGCGAGCTCAAGGCTTGCGTTAGGTCTTGCAAGTGGCTTCTGTAGGGGAGCGTGCGGTTTTAGGTAGGTGGAAGTGCAGGCAGGAGGGCAGTTGTCCTGGGAAGAGAGGGAGGGCGGGAGGGCAGGAAGAAGTCGCTTGTGTCTTGTGCCTGTTGTCAGGCAGAGGGAGAAGCTTCATGGGAGCAGATGAAATGTTGACTGGGCAAGTGATGTGTGGGAGGGGAATGATGTGGGTGGGTGGGTTGGTGTGGTGTTTTGGCTTGGTGTCTTGTTCTGGAAGTCCTGGCCTGTCCGCCATGGTACAAATGAAGTAAGCCCCGCACCGTATGCGTGGTGCTTAGGGAAGTGCATGCGTAAAGGCGGACTGTGCTTGGGCTTCCTACTTTACTTGCTAATGTGCTGTGCAGGTCGAAGAGGCTTCTGGAGAAAGCTATGAAGAAAGTGAGGGCGTATGAGAGGCGGGCGCGAGAGTCCCAGATGAATTTCCCGGGCGAAAGGGAGGACCCGTGTTCGGGAAGGGGCAGAGAAGTTGCTAAATTACGAACAAAGGTGAGCTTTGGCTGGCTTGTTGTGGTGCTTGTTTTGGAAAGCTGTAAGATTCTTTTCCTGGCTGTTGGGTTGTGGTGTTAATTATGTGGTGGCCGTGTTTGAAAAGAACGGCTGTCTCTTATGGTCCCTGAAAAAGCCTGTGTAATCCTTTGGGAAGTGAAGAGGCGTTGCGATAGCGGGGCACTTGTGAGCCTGGGTCTTTCTGGGCGAGAGCCCAGCTTGAAAGCTTGAGGCCCTGGCAGCATCTTTGAGGTCTGACAGATGAATTTGTGCTCTGGAAGACCGGTAAGTAGGACCATTATAAGCCTAACCACAGTATGAAAGGCAAGGACATCGGAAGCATAGGTGTGAGAGGTGTGGAAAAGGTGCGTTTCTGCGGAGAGAAGACGACGACGACGACGGCGGCGGCAGAGTTTTAGTTGACCTTTGGGGCCTACTGAAACCCTGGCACTTCTTTGTTGATTGTCTTCTAAACTCAAACCTGTGTGTGTGTGCGCGTGTGTGTGCGTGTATGTAGAAAGAGATAATCATTTCTGTTTCCTCTTTCCTGAAGCTTCAGGTATACCACTGTAAACAAGTGAATACCTTGTGATTATTGTATATTGTTGTCAATATGATTACAGTTGTTATCGTTCCCGTTCATTAGTTCATTACACTCGGTTACTTACCTGTTACAATAGTAAATTCATTCCTAAGGAGCAGGGACACCTACACTACCAGCCGACCCTGTTTAGTGTCGGGAGCCCGCCGAATTACCTTACCAGGGCAAAATGCCTCTCAACTGGTTCGGTCGTTCTGCGGAGGCCTCCCGGCACAAAGGGACACGCTCGGTGGATTGTCACAGAACTGCGTACGCTTAGACCTCTGGGTCTGCTTAGGTGAGTGAGTCCTTTCCCTGTGTGCAGGTCCGTGAGCTGTGCTGCTCCCTGGAGGCAGAGCGGAGGAAGTCGAGGCAGCTAGAGAAAGCAAACGAAGGTGCGCGAGAAGAGTTGGCTTGGCTGCATGGGAGCCGTGACAAACTGCGGAAGAGCAAGCGGCAGCTGGAAGAAGAGGTGGTTGCGCTGAGGTGTCGCTTAGAGGCCAAGATGAGGGATCAGAGGCACAGAGAAGAGGATAAAAGGGAGATTGAGCAAAAGGCTGGGCAAGAGCTAAGGCAAAAACTACAGGAAGTCAATCTCTTTCTGCAGGTGAGCTCCCTTACCGCTAGTACACGCAGTCCGTTTGTGGCTTGTCATTCATTCTTTACTGTTGTCATTTCTCGGTATGTTATGCTTGTGCCGGTCAGTGCTGTGGGGTCATGGGCTCGTTATAGCTTCAGGAGGTTGCTGAAGGGTGCGAGCTTGTTGGATGCTTGTCCTCAGGCATTCTGAGATGTGGTGAATAATCTTCTTTACGCACCTCGGTCACTGGCGAATCTGTAACAGCGCCAAGAAAGACGAGAATTGCAAGTGGACTAGTGTCTTAGAGAGACAGAGGTGGCTTAGTACTAGCTCTGATTCAAAACAAAACAAAGCAAAGCAAAAAGTTGCGCTGAGAGAGCCGGTTTCTTTCTGAACCAAAAGGATGATGTAATGGGGTGCTTTTGGGTTTTGCCCTTGATTGTAGAGGGCAGTGAGGAGGCCCAGTTGGCTCCCTGGGTGAGGTTGTGCTCTTCAAAGTGGGTGTGTGAAAGGGCCTGGGGGGAATGATCTCTTTTTCTTTCCTGGGGGTTGAAACTGCATTATCTGCTTCAGGCACAGGCAGCCGCCCAAGACCGAGCGGAACAACTAAGAGCCGCTTCTGCAGCTTCCGCGGTAGGCCGACTGCAGCAGAGAGTTAGGCATTTAGAATATGAATTGGCTCTCACAAAACGCCTGCAGTGAGAGAGCGCTAACGAGAGGCTTGCGGAAGCTGCTGCTGCTGCGCAATGCTATGAGCCCTGCAGAAGCCACTCTCTGGCAACGAACCCGGTGGGCAGCGCTTCCTCTGTGACGGAGAGAGTGGAAGCTCATATGGCTGAGGTAAGGCATTGGGAATACCTGTTATTCTCAAGCTGAAAATGAGCATCCGTTCCTAGCTCCACCGCGCCCAATCTAGGAGTCTAGACACGCCTGCTGACCCTCAGAGCGCTGCAACCTCGGCAAAAGCTCTGGTCCGGGCGCGCCCCAGAATTAGCAGTCCGTGTGACGGCATGTTCCTCACAGCGTGGTGAGCAGTGTGCCCTGAGGTTTGGGAAGCGCATGCCGAGAGTGGGGCAAGGGAGCACGTGATTCTTCACAAAATGCCGTGATCCGTTCCCGCCTTTGCACAGAGTGGGGGTGTGGAGAAGCTCTCGAGTTGGGGATTGCTTTGTGAGACGGTTAATGCCATAGAGCAATGGGAACGCTGGGCCTTGGTGGACAAAGACTTTCTCTGTAGTGGGGGTGATGTTTCCAGTGTTTATTCCCATGTTGCAGTTGGCTTGAGAAGCTAATGCTACAAGAATGTAGCTACTGAGGCCTTAAGGGTATCTTGTCTGTACTTGCAGGTGCGGCGGGAATGGTCAAAAATATCGCTGAAGAACTTGAGCAAGGTAATCTGTCAGGATCTGTTAGCGGTGTTACCAAGGAAGAGGACGGTTCCTCCATTTTGAACACAACTACTGGAAAGCTGCCAAGCTCCTGTGCTAAGCACAGTTGTTTTCTACTAGCTTTCCAACCTAGAGCTCTGCGAGGCAACTTGCTGCTTATGCAAATAATAGTCGTACAGAGTCGTATGCAGTTGCCTTTAGATCACAGAGAGGAAAAGCGGCCTATGCGCACGTTCAGCCCCTGCCCCCGAGCCCTGAGCAATTCCACCTCTTCAGGATAATTGTTTCTCCAGAGTTGTGGCTTGGCGGTGACTGGGCCTGTTGCAAAGCAGGTAGCCCCTGAGAGCAATTCCTTCTGTCCCAGTAGCCTTTACTCTCCTAGCGAGTGGCCAGCCGTTGCGCTAGAGCTCTTTCCGTTTGCTAGGACGGACACAAATCCGTGGCATTGAATCCGTTTGCATTGTGACTGGAGTTGCCTGTCTCCTGGGAGTAATAAGGTTTGTTTGCTTTGGGGACCTTTTCCTACTGCAACACTAACATAGGGCATTTTCTCCCCTCCCGCTCTCGCCCCGCCCCTTCCCCAGCAATGGCTGAGCTGAACGTTGGATCGGCTGGAGCTTCTCCCTGGGCATCTACTGAAGGATCTTCAGAAAACGTAGACCAGGAGCCACTTTCCAGGGCAACGCAAGAGTGCCGCGATGTTTTGACAGCCCCGTTCCAGAGAGCTAAGAGTGGTTATCCTGAGACTACTACCTCCTGACAGAGGGACTCGCGTTACCAGGCTGTGAGGAAAAGCAACCCTTGCCACTGTTTTTGTACGAGTGCAACAGTGCGGTGTAGCCAATAATAATAACGTGCGGTCTTTAACTGCAAGTATTGTGTTCCAACTTGGTATTTAATAAATGTTGTAATCTAGTAGGTCTCTCCGTTTTATTCTGTTCCCCTTCCTGACTTTGCCTGCCCTGCGCATATGACTGTCCCCTCTGCTCGTGTCTCTTATGGAGTAGTACGTGTTGCATTGCTGCCAAATGGTGGATGCTGGTGGAAGTCTGGCCTGCTGCGGCATTTGCGGGCAAGGGCTGCGTTTTGTCCCTGCGTTTTGCGAGTTGTTCAGCGCTAGCCAGCACGGATGATGGAAGTCATGTTTTTGAAGGCCTAGCCAGGCTTTCTTCCTGGGCAGGCGCTTAGCCCTTCTGCCTCGCGCTGGTCTGACCAAAAGTCACTTATGCAGACAGCTCCAGGCCTGAGGGCAGAGAGGCCGTTTGTCCAAGGGAGAGCTCAGCTCTGCTCTGCTCTGCTCCCTTCAGCTGGCTTCCCAGCTGCTCCTTCAGCCTGTCCTGGCAGCCAGGCCAAGGGCCAGCATGCAGACTGTGTGTTTTTCCTCAGCGGGGGCTGGAAGCACGAGTGTGTGAAGACAGGGGCCTCGATCGTCCCCAGGTGCAGCCCTTGGCGGTTCCCCTTGTTGAACTTGACAAGGTGCCCGGTTGCCTCACGTCTCGCTCGTAGCGGGGCACTGGCCTCTTGCTGCCTTTGAGAACGATGCTTCCTGTGGTCTGGGCAGAAGGGAGGGCGAGAGCTTCTGGTAGCCAGGAAAGGTCGCAAAGCCCGCCGGTCTGGAAGGCTGTTGGATCCGCTTGCAGTCTGCAAAGGGGAAAGGGGTTATGGAAGTTCTCTGCCCTGCAGCGTGACTGGCAAAGCGGAACCGCTGTCCAGTGCTGGGCACTTGCTCTTCTCTCTGCAAAGCAAAAGCAGGTGCGGAACGCCTCTGAAGTGCCTTCGCTTTGGGTTGTCCTGTTGCCAAACTCTGAGAGGAACTGTTTTCCAGTGGTTCCCTGCCTGCTTCTGTCCTGCTGGGTGTCAGGGAGAGGTGAAAGTTCTTGGCCGCCGGAGCAGCAGCACTGAAATTCAGCGCTGGCATCTGGCATGACAGGAGCTGGTAGCGCTTACAAGGCGGGTAGAGCAAAGTCCCGTCTGTTCTGGCCCCTGCACTAGAGGAGAGGGATGGAGCTACTGGAGCGAGTCCAGCGAAGGGCTACTAAGATGATTAAGGGACTGGAGTAGCTCTCATACGAGGAAAGGCTGAGAGAGCTGGGATTGTTCAGCCTGCAGAAGAGAAGACCGCGGATCAGGGTGTAGGCAGGATGCGAAGGGAGGGTGTAAAGAAGTCGGAGGCAGACTCTTCTCAGCGGTGCCTAGCGGTAGGACGAGGGGCAAGGGGCACAAACTGAAACACAGGCCGTCCTGTCTGAACAGGAGGAAAAAGTTCTTTGCTGTGAGGGGTGACTGAGCCCTGGAAGAGGTTGCCCAGAGAGCTTGGGGAGTCTCCGTCCTCGGAGATGTTCCCAAGCCGTCTGGCTAGGGTCCTGGGCCGACTACTTGAGGTGATCCTGCTTGAGTAGGGGGGGCTGGACGAGACGATCTCCAGAGGTGCCTTCCAACCTCAAACGTCCGGTGATTCTGTGACAAGCAGGAGAAGCGGGCGACCGGGCATCTAGTCAAGTTCGACAAGGGGAACTGTCAAGGGCTGCACCTGGGGACAAATAGCCCCTGTGCCCTGGGGCAGGCTGGGGGCTACTGCCAGGAAAGCAGCTGGGCAGAGGAAGGCCTGGGGGTGCAGGTGGGCAGCAAGGAGTCAGCAATGGTTAGAGAAAGAAATCGTAACCACATTTTAATCGTTTTGATAATAACTTTCTGCCAAAGGGAGCAATCGCCCTCCAGCCTCTCGCTGTGGTCTCTGCTAACAGCTGGAGCGATCCACTTTCGGTGAGAGTCGCTCACCTCGGTGAGAGTCGCGACTCGCGGCCAATTTGGCTCCCTCCGGCACTTGGGCTTCCTACGGCGCAGGCGCAGAGCTGGGAGCCCAGAAGGACCGGCACGCTCGCGGCCTGGCCGGGCAGCAGCCAGAGCAGCCAGCTGCGGGGCTCAACCTAAGCAGTCGCCGTCTCTTCAGGCGCAACGAGCTACTTCAGCCCTGCGAGCTCGGCCAAGCGCTCGCGACGCCCGCGCCCTTAGGGAAACAGTGGGAGCGCAGGTTTGCGAGGAGCACAGTGTCCCGCACCTGGAGCAGCAGCAGCATGAATTCTTCAGGGAAATGACGGCACAGCAGAGTAAGAGCTGGAGCTGGGGGCCGCCGGGGAGGGACCCCCAACAAAGACGTCCTTCGGCCGGCCGCAGCCACCCGCAGCCACCCGCCGCCGCCGCCGCCCCCCGGCCCGGCCCGGCAGCGCCGCGAAGGAGGCGGCAGCGCCCCCCCCCGCCCCGCCCCGGGCCCGCCCCGGCCGCAGCCCCGCCCCCTCGCTGCACAGCCCCGCCCCTCGGCGCGTCACCCCGCTGCCCTGTGACGCCCCCCCCCGCGCCCTCGCCGCGGCTGTTGCGCATGCGCGGCGCGCCCGCCACCGCCTCCGGAGCCGGTGGTCCTCGGTGCTGTTGCGGCCGTGTGCCTCGCTGCCAGCGTCGCTGCGTCGCTGTCCTCGGCCGGCGCCTCTGCCCCCGGCCCGGGGGCTCCGAGCTCGCCGGGACTCAGCCCCGCAGCAGCTGGCCCGGGCCGCGGCCCCTGCTCGGGGCTGTCCGCCGCCCGCGTGCCCGCCGCAGCATGAAGAGGCTCTTGGGGCTCTTCGGCCAGGGCCAGGGGCAGCCGCCTTCGCCGTCGCCGTCGCGGTCGCGGTCGCGGTGGGCGTGCGGCGGCAGCGCGCCCCTGCGCTGCGTCGGCGCTGCCTACGAGCTCCGGGAGAAGGAGCTGGGCAAGCTGCACCGCGCGGCCGCCAGCGGCGACCTGGCGCGGGTGCGGCGGCGGCGGTGGCTGCCGAGAGTCGGCCTCGACGGGCGGGACAAGGCGAAGCGGTGAGGGGCGGCGGGGGGGCCGGGGCGGCGCGGGGGGTGGGGGGGGCGGCGGCGAGGGCCGGGCTGCTGCGTCGGTGCCGGCGGGGGCGGCGGCTGGTGGGTTGGAGCTGGCGTGCAGCTGGCAGGAGCGCCTTTGTGCCGGGAAGGCAGGGCCGTTTGCTTGGGCTGGCGAGGGAGTGCGGGAGGGCAGTCGGCCTTGCGCGCGCGGGGTGGGCTCGGGGCTCGGGGCTCGGAGGCCGGTTGCGTGTGTGGCCAGGCCAGAGCGGGACTTTGTTGCTGGGAGCGTGACAGGGTCGAGGGGGAAGGTTTCTGCTGTCGGGTTTGGTAGGTGTTGTGGAGGGCCCTTGGGAGCGAGCGCGTGCTGGTGCTTGCTGCAGCAGTAAGGCCGGGAAGAGGCCAGAGGGCGCGACTTCCCGGCAAGGCCAGCAGCGAGGGGATGTTCTGGTGTTATAAAAGGCACGTGCTGGGCCTGCGGCCTGCTGCTGTGGCGTGAGTGGTCCTGGCAGCAGGTGGAGGTTGCCTTGCCGTAGGCTGGAGGTGCGCAAGCCTTGCTCTTGCTTGCTGGGCTGCGTGCGTAGTGGTGTTGGAGGCAGGGAGGAGGTGCCGGGGCGGAGGGCAGCAGTTGCAGAGCGGAAGCCGGAGGCTGGCTGGGAGAAATGGGGGGCCTGGGCGCAGGGATGCACGCGCAGGGAAGGGAGCGCGGAGCTGAGGCAACGTTGTCTTCCTAAGTGGGGGCTGGGGCTGGGGCTGGGGCTGGGGCGGGGAGGGGCTTTTTCCTAGCCCCGGCGTCTCGGGCTTTGGGTGTGCAGCGGTCACCCGCGTGACATGGGCAGGCGCGGTCTCTTCAGCTGTCTGGCCTGCGCTAAGGTAACATGCTCAATTTTTAGGACACCTCTGCATCTGGCTTGCGCTAACGGACATGCGGAGGTTGTCTTGTACTTAGTAGAGAGGAAGTGCAAGCTAAATCCTCGTGACAACTTCAAGAGATCGCCACTGATGAAGGTACGTGGGTGCTGCGGTGAGGCAGGGCTTCTAAATTGCGCCCCGAGCGATCGAGCTCTTGGGTGATTCTGGAGGTAGGTCTGGGTGGAGCTTGTGGTGCGCTGGGCGCTGGCTAGGCGTGCGTTGCCTAATGTTTGGGCGCGTTATTGTTGTCCGAGGTCGGCAAGCTGTGGGAATTCTGCCAGAGGGAAGCGTAATTGCTGGCAACGTTTCCTTGTTTCCCGTGTGGTTGGCAGGCAGTGCAGTGCCAGCACGAAGGCTGCGTCGCCATTCTGCTAGCGCATGGCGCCGACGCTAACCTTGCGGATGCTAACGGCAACACTGCCCTTCACCTGGCTGCCCTTGCTCCTAACACCTGCCTAGCAGGGCAGTTACTGGCGCACAACGCCCATCTTGATGCGCAGAATAAGGTAAGCGTGGAATTTGGGTCAGGCCGCTCCTGAGAAGAAAAAGTTGCTTTGCTTCTCTGTGTTTTTCTAACTGGAGAGGGGCGTTATGCTTTCAGATGGGATACACGCCCCTTTCTCTGGCCGTGTCCGCGCATCACGTAGAGATGGTGGAGTTCCTGCTTAGCAAAGGAGCCGACGTGCACGCTCGAGATCAGTCGGAAAGGTGAAGGGTTTGTCAAAACGGGGCGTGGGTCTCCTGAGCATTGGTGAAGTTTGCCTGGTCTGGCCGGGTAGCCGAGGGTGCTTAGCGGGGGAGACGTTTGGCCCAGGGACGTGCTGCGGCCCCTTGCAACCCGAGTTCTCGTGGGCTTCCGTGTGGTTGGCTTTGCTTTCCTCCTGGCTGTAGGAAAGGGGGAGGTGTAATTGTTTTGGGAGCAAATAGGGATGAAAGGAACACCAGTGAAACGTCGGTGTCTCCTGATAGCTTTTGTCTCGTCTTGTGGCTGCTTTAGGACCCCTCTGATGCTTGCCGCCTCTGCCGGGGACGTGAGCATGATAGAAGTTCTTCTTGGCTATGGTGCTGACCTTTGCCAGAAAGACGTTCTTGGATGGACAGCGGAGGCTTATGCTAGGAGGTCTGGACACACTGGGTAAGTGCTTTAGGTCACGGTGAGAGTCGCTAAGCGGTCCGAATGTCCGTGTTGGTGTGCGGACGTGTTTGGTA
Organism: Struthio camelus; assembly: GCF_040807025.1. Classification (NCBI taxonomy): domain Eukaryota; kingdom Metazoa; phylum Chordata; class Aves; order Struthioniformes; family Struthionidae; genus Struthio; species Struthio camelus. The sequence continues at coordinate 28,158,462 of NC_090942.1, forward strand.
AGAGGCGCAAGGTTTAATGATGCGTGGAGACCTTTGTTGAAGGTGGGCTCAGTGGAATCTTCCGGGACGTAGCGTTCCCTGTGTCAAGTGTGAGTTGGGGAGTTGAGGAAAGCTTCCCCCGCAAATCGTCTTGTTTGGTAAGTGGTGTTATGCAAGGATGTAGTTGATTATAGTGACAGTGTTCCCTTTCTTTCCGCACCTCCCTAGTGTTAGTGAACAGCTGGCAGACCGCGCAGCCGAGAAAAACGTGGGAGAAGCTTGTGCAGGCAGCGCAGAAAGCACGCCAGTGCTTAGCACTCGTTGCGAGGCAGGAGCTGCTGCGTTTGCGTTGGGCACACCTGCTGCGGACCGAGGAGGTAGGAGGCTTAACTGTGGAGGAGCTGAGGAGGAGAATGCCTACGGCCTTTTCTTGTGGTGGCTTGTATTGAAGCTTGGCAGGGTTCCGTCCCTCTTGCCTGTTGAGTACCCTTGCTAGGGACGGAGTAGAGACGCGCTGGTGATCCTCCTCCGTGAGGATAGTCCTTTGGTTTTGAGGCTGGCTTTTGGTTTTGGGGGTGATGGGTGGGAGGCTGGGTAGAGCAGGAAATACAGCGTAGTCTCTGGCATTTTGAAGCACAGGTTGGCGGGGGTGGGGGTAGAGGCAAAGAGAGCACGAGAGAGAGACCGATCTCTGCCTGTGTGGTATGAAGAGCTCGGCAGTTTGTTTCCTTCTTGTCCTGTTCAACCGCTACCAGCATTTGCTCGCTGCCTGCTCACATAGCATATTCATGCCATGGCAGGTTTGAGGTTTGGAACGTTCGAAGGAAAGACAAGGGCAGTGTGGAATTCTTGTCCTTTTTTATTTTGCGGGGGGTGGGGGGGGGCAGCGAGAATTGAGTAGGATGGGAGAAATTGGTGGTTTGGGGCATGCTTTCGTTCATGCTGTCTGGCATGACTGCTTCACTCTAGTCTGGCCTGTAGAATTGTCCGTGTAACATGCTTGTCTGCATTGCTGAAAGTCGAAGGTCCGACATGCTAAGAATTAATCCTGTCAATTAATATTTGAACAGTGAGAGGTGGCTTTTCCCACGAATACTTCACGAGGTGAGACTCGAACAGTAGCTTTTGCCAACGACCTTAACCTGCCGAAAAAGAGGGGAGATTTGAGCGAGACGGTCCTTCTTGCCTTTGCCTTTGCCTTTGCCTTTGAAGAGTGTTGGAGGCAGAGGAGAGCGATGACAGCTGTCCTGCTTCTGAGGAAGAAAAAAGCAGTTTAGCTGCCAAGGTAAAGTGCCTCCAGAAGGAGAACTGCCCGTGGAGCGACTCGTTTGCAGGGCAGAGCTGTCTAGATTTGGGCAAAAGCGCGTGTCCAGGCAGGGTGGTTTTCTCCTGCCCCGCGGTCTCCTGCCTGCCAGTCTTTCAGCTGCGGTGAGCTGTTTGCTCCAAGCCTTGTAGCCGTCCGTGGCAGAGCATGCAGCAGGCTTGCGGTTGCGGGTGGGAAGAGCAGTAGGTGACAAGAAAAGCGACCGCATGGTTTTCTTCACCTGAGTCAGAGTTCTCGTCCCAAAGCTGATCAGCCTCTAGATGGCCTGTTCTTTTGTCCTCCAAGCCTTGCTGTTTGTTTCCAGTAACTTTGGTGATAGAATTCAGGCTGATATGGGGAAAAGGGCACTTGCTGTTCAAGATCTGCTGCAATGCTTCATCTCCTGGCTCTCCTTTCTTTCGTCCTTGTCAGGTTGCCCAAGAGTGCTTGGGGGCGGGGGGAGTGGCTCAAGAGGGTCTTTTTTTCCTCCTGGGGGATGGCATTGCGGGCTTGCATGGGATCTCACAGCACCTGTTTCCCCTTCCTTTTGTTTCTTTTGTTTTGTTTTGGTTTGTTTTTCAGTTGAGGTGTGTGGCATTGGGGCTGTGCCATGATGAAGAAGCTGAAGAAGCCGAGTGTGGTGCAGGAACGCACCCCGTAGTGCTGGAGATGCAGGCATGTTTATTTGCAACCTGGTTGCCCTTGTCTCAGTGGCCTGTCAGAGACTGTGGCAGCTGTTGTGTGAGAAGAGCTAGTGTGGCATAGTAAGATGTGATGGTGGTTGGAGGAGTGAAAGTGAGGAAAGAGGGGGAGGTGAGACTACGGTAGTTTGAGAAGCAGGCAGCTGGTGGTCTCGTGAGCCCAAGGGAGGGGGAAAGGGTGTGTGTGCTGCTGGATAAGGTAACGTAGGTGAAGGCAGAGCCTGACTGTGTGCGGGCAGTGCTTCTCGGGGGGCTTTATGGAATGGGAGCAGGACGTTAGTGACATTAGGTATTGCTGTGTACATAAAGACATCTGCAGGCCTTGTAAAAGAGGAGCGAGAAGGTTTTTCTCTGTGGCTCGAGAGAGGAGAAGTATTTGGCAAGGTGTGGATGGCCTGGGCAGAGGCTGCTGTCCTGGGAGTGGCAGCAAGTGGCCTTTGAGTTGTATTTCTAGAGTCCTACTGCAAGAGAGAAGGTTCTGGTTCTGTGCGTGCTTGGAAGGGTTGCTGCTGCTTTGCCAGGTTATGCAGTGAAAGGAGCGTGTTTGGGACGGTGCAGCCAAGTACTAAGGACAGCAGCAGAGTGGGTGTAGGCTTGGAGGGAGCGCAGTTGGGGGTTGGAGAGTGGAAGCGAGGGCCCAGGGGGAGGTTTGCCTCAGGTTGTTGGAGAAGCAGGCAGCTGGCGGTGTTTGTTGGTGCAAAGGAGGGGGGAAGGATGTGTGTGCTGCTGAGTATTGCCGTGTAGGGGAAGCTGGAGTGTGGGTAGTGCTTCTCAGGGGCTTTAGGGGAAGGGAGCAGGGCGTTTGTGAGCTTCGGCATTGCCGTCCCTTCACATACGTTCTCGTGGAGGCTGCTTGTTTCTGTTCTTTCTAAGTGTGCGGGCCGATCTCTTTTAGGACGACTCACCGGAAAGGAAGGGAGAGGAGGCTCCTGGTGGTGCCCAAGTGGCGGCTGCTGCAGGAGCCCCTGCTGGTGTGAGAGGTGAGTTTCTAGACATGGAGGGGCTTTGTTTCTCTGCTCTTTGGGCTGGGTGAATGAACTGAAATGGCGATCTGCCTGTGAGAGGGTAGAGCAGGCAGGTAGGCGCTGGGCAGGCAATGGCGGGGAGGGGGGGAGGGAACGTAGCTGGAGGGAGATGTTTTGTGGTAGTGCTAGGGAAGGAGGGTTGTTTCTTGGTGACTTCCTGCGGGTGGGAGGGTGTTTGGCTAGTGCTTTGCGGGTCGCTCCTGTAGCGTGCCGAGGGATTGTGAAGGGCCAACTCTGGAGCTGTAGTTTGGAGGGGAGATGCCGTCAGAGCTGCGTAGTCGGCGACTGTGGCATGGCAGAGCCTTGTTTGGATGCTCGCCGAGCATGTGTTGGGCGTTCTTGGTAGGGGCGTGAGCTGTGCTGCTGGGCTTGGGCCTGTGGTGCTGGCAAGAAGGCGGCAGGAAGTGGCGATGGCGTGGTGGTGCGGCTGGGGGTGCAGGCGCCCTTAAATGACGCTGCTTTGTTTTTCCTGGGGAGTGGAACGGTTTGGTGTGTCCTGGGCGCAGGGCTTGCGTGCTGGAGGAGAGCAGGAGAGGGAAAGAAGGAGCGGTGGTGTGTCATTTGTGGCTTCCTTTGCAGGTGTTGCGTCGTCCGCAGGAGCGGAGCAGGAGGACGAGAGCGACTCTCCCTGGGATTCCGAGGTGCTTGGTGTGAGGGGCGCAGTGGGTTGCCCGAGGGGGGAAGTGCGCGGGAGCTTGCCTTGGACGTGGGCCCTAGCAGGGATGAGGCTCAGTTGCCGCTTGTGGTGGCTGCGCCACAGGTTTGTTCCTGTGACCTGGAGCCGCTTGTGCTCTGTGCAAGCGGTTTGGTGAGGACTGTGCCTAAGTGGGGTGTGCTAATGTCCTGGGAGTGGCAGCAAGTGGCCTTTGAGTTGTATTTCTAGAGTCCTACTGCAAGAGAGAAGGTTCTGGTTCTGTGCGTGCTTGGAAGGGTTGCTGCTGCTTTGCCGGGTTATGCAGTGAAAGGAGCGTGTTTGGGACGGTGCAGCCAAGTACTAAGGACAGCAGCAGAGTGGGTGTAGGCTTGGAGGGAGCGCAGTTGGGGGTTGGAGAGTGGAAGCGAGGGCCCAGGGGGAGGTTTGCCTCAGGTTGTTGGAGAAGCAGGCAGCTGGCGGTGTTTGTTGGTGCAAAGGAGGGGGGAAGGATGTGTGTGCTGCTGAGTATTGCCGTGTAGGGGAAGCTGGAGTGTGGGTAGTGCTTCTCAGGGGCTTTAGGGGAAGGGAGCAGGGCGTTTGTGAGCTTCGGCATTGCCGTCCCTTCACATACGTTCTCGTGGAGGCTGCTTGTTTCTGTTCTTTCTAAGTGTGCGGGCCGATCTCTTTTAGGACGACTCACCGGAAAGGAAGGGAGAGGAGGCTCCTGGTGGTGCCCAAGTGGCGGCTGCTGCAGGAGCCCCTGCTGGTGTGAGAGGTGAGTTTCTAGACATGGAGGGGCTTTGTTTCTCTGCTCTTTGGGCTGGGTGAATGAACTGAAATGGCGATCTGCCTGTGAGAGGGTAGAGCAGGCAGGTAGGCGCTGGGCAGGCAATGGCGGGGAGGGGGGGAGGGAACGTAGCTGGAGGGAGATGTTTTGTGGTAGTGCTAGGGAAGGAGGGTTGTTTCTTGGTGACTTCCTGCGGGTGGGAGGGTGTTTGGCTAGTGCTTTGCGGGTCGCTCCTGTAGCGTGCCGAGGGATTGTGAAGGGCCAACTCTGGAGCTGTAGTTTGGAGGGGAGATGCCGTCAGAGCTGCGTAGTCGGCGACTGTGGCATGGCAGAGCCTTGTTTGGATGCTCGCCGAGCATGTGTTGGGCGTTCTTGGTAGGGGCGTGAGCTGTGCTGCTGGGCTTGGGCCTGTGGTGCTGGCAAGAAGGCGGCAGGAAGTGGCGATGGCGTGGTGGTGCGGCTGGGGGTGCAGGCGCCCTTAAATGACGCTGCTTTGTTTTTCCTGGGGAGTGGAACGGTTTGGTGTGTCCTGGGCGCAGGGCTTGCGTGCTGGAGGAGAGCAGGAGAGGGAAAGAAGGAGCGGTGGTGTGTCATTTGTGGCTTCCTTTGCAGGTGTTGCGTCGTCCGCAGGAGCGGAGCAGGAGGACGAGAGCGACTCTCCCTGGGATTCCGAGGTGCTTGGTGTGAGGGGCGCAGTGGGTTGCCCGAGGGGGGAAGTGCGCGGGAGCTTGCCTTGGACGTGGGCCCTAGCAGGGATGAGGCTCAGTTGCCGCTTGTGGTGGCTGCGCCACAGGTTTGTTCCTGTGACCTGGAGCCGCTTGTGCTCTGTGCAAGCGGTTTGGTGAGGACTGTGCCTAAGTGGGGTGTGCTAATGTCCTGGGAGTGGCAGCAAGTGGCCTTTGAGTTGTATTTCTAGAGTCCTACTGCAAGAGAGAAGGTTCTGGTTCTGTGCGTGCTTGGAAGGGCTGCTGCTGCTTTGCCAGGTTATGCAGTGAAAGGAGCGTGTTTGGGACGGTGCAGCCAAGTACTAAGGACAGCAGCAGAGTGGGTGTAGGCTTGGAGGGAGCGCAGTTGGGGGTTGGAGAGTGGAAGCGAGGGCCCAGGGGGAGGTTTGCCTCAGGTTGTTGGAGAAGCAGGCAGCTGGCGGTGTTTGTTGGTGCAAAGGAGGGGGGAAGGATGTGTGTGCTGCTGAGTATTGCCGTGTAGGGGAAGCTGGAGTGTGGGTAGTGCTTCTCAGGGGCTTTAGGGGAAGGGAGCAGGGCGTTTGTGAGCTTCGGCATTGCCGTCCCTTCACATACGTTCTCGTGGAGGCTGCTTGTTTCTGTTCTTTCTAAGTGTGCGGGCCGATCTCTTTTAGGACGACTCACCGGAAAGGAAGGGAGAGGAGGCTCCTGGTGGTGCCCAAGTGGCGGCTGCTGCAGGAGCCCCTGCTGGTGTGAGAGGTGAGTTTCTAGACATGGAGGGGCTTTGTTTCTCTGCTCTTTGGGCTGGGTGAATGAACTGAAATGGCGATCTGCCTGTGAGAGGGTAGAGCAGGCAGGTAGGCGCTGGGCAGGCAATGGCGGGGAGGGGGGGAGGGAACGTAGCTGGAGGGAGATGTTTTGTGGTAGTGCTAGGGAAGGAGGGTTGTTTCTTGGTGACTTCCTGCGGGTGGGAGGGTGTTTGGCTAGTGCTTTGCGGGTCGCTCCTGTAGCGTGCCGAGGGATTGTGAAGGGCCAACTCTGGAGCTGTAGTTTGGAGGGGAGATGCCGTCAGAGCTGCGTAGTCGGCGACTGTGGCATGGCAGAGCCTTGTTTGGATGCTCGCCGAGCATGTGTTGGGCGTTCTTGGTAGGGGCGTGAGCTGTGCTGCTGGGCTTGGGCCTGTGGTGCTGGCAAGAAGGCGGCAGGAAGTGGTGATGGCGTGGTGGTGCGGCTGGGGGTGCAGGCGCCCTTAAATGACGCTGCTTTGTTTTTCCTGGGGAGTGGAACGGTTTGGTGTGTCCTGGGCGCAGGGCTTGCGTGCTGGAGGAGAGCAGGAGAGGGAAAGAAGGAGCGGTGGTGTGTCATTTGTGGCTTCCTTTGCAGGTGTTGCGTCGTCCGCAGGAGCGGAGCAGGAGGACGAGAGCGACTCTCCCTGGGATTCCGAGGTGCTTGGTGTGAGGGGCGCAGTGGGTTGCCCGAGGGGGGAAGTGCGCGGGAGCTTGCCTTGGACGTGGGCCCTAGCAGGGATGAGGCTCAGTTGCCGCTTGTGGTGGCTGCGCCACAGGTTTGTTCCTGTGACCTGGAGCCGCTTGTGCTCTGTGCAAGCGGTTTGGTGAGGACTGTGCCTAAGTGGGGTGTGCTAATGTCCTGGGAGTGGCAGCAAGTGGCCTTGGAGTTGTATTTCTAGAGTCCTACTGCAAGAGAGAAGGTTCTGGTTCTGTGCGTGCTTGGAAGGGTTGCTGCTGCTTTGCCGGGTTATGCAGTGAAAGGAGCGTGTTTGGGACGGTGCAGCCAAGTACTAAGGACAGCAGCAGAGTGGGTGTAGGCTTGGAGGGAGCGCAGTTGGGGGTTGGAGAGTGGAAGCGAGGGCCCAGGGGGAGGTTTGCCTCAGGTTGTTGGAGAAGCAGGCAGCTGGCGGTGTTTGTTGGTGCAAAGGAGGGGGGAAGGATGTGTGTGCTGCTGAGTATTGCCGTGTAGGGGAAGCTGGAGTGTGGGTAGTGCTTCTCAGGGGCTTTAGGGGAAGGGAGCAGGGCGTTTGTGAGCTTCGGCATTGCCGTCCCTTCACATACGTTCTCGTGGAGGCTGCTTGTTTCTGTTCTTTCTAAGTGTGCGGGCCGATCTCTTTTAGGACGACTCACCGGAAAGGAAGGGAGAGGAGGCTCCTGGTGGTGCCCAAGTGGCGGCTGCTGCAGGAGCCCCTGCTGGTGTGAGAGGTGAGTTTCTAGACATGGAGGGGCTTTGTTTCTCTGCTCTTTGGGCTGGGTGAATGAACTGAAATGGCGATCTGCCTGTGAGAGGGTAGAGCAGGCAGGTAGGCGCTGGGCAGGCAATGGCGGGGAGGGGGGGAGGGAACGTAGCTGGAGGGAGATGTTTTGTGGTAGTGCTAGGGAAGGAGGGTTGTTTCTTGGTGACTTCCTGCGGGTGGGAGGGTGTTTGGCTAGTGCTTTGCGGGTCGCTCCTGTAGCGTGCCGAGGGATTGTGAAGGGCCAACTCTGGAGCTGTAGTTTGGAGGGGAGATGCCGTCAGAGCTGCGTAGTCGGCGACTGTGGCATGGCAGAGCCTTGTTTGGATGCTCGCCGAGCATGTGTTGGGCGTTCTTGGTAGGGGCGTGAGCTGTGCTGCTGGGCTTGGGCCTGTGGTGCTGGCAAGAAGGCGGCAGGAAGTGGCGATGGCGTGGTGGTGCGGCTGGGGGTGCAGGCGCCCTTAAATGACGCTGCTTTGTTTTTCCTGGGGAGTGGAACGGTTTGGTGTGTCCTGGGCGCAGGGCTTGCGTGCTGGAGGAGAGCAGGAGAGGGAAAGAAGGAGCGGTGGTGTGTCATTTGTGGCTTCCTTTGCAGGTGTTGCGTCGTCCGCAGGAGCGGAGCAGGAGGACGAGAGCGACTCTCCCTGGGATTCCGAGGTGCTTGGTGTGAGGGGCGCAGTGGGTTGCCCGAGGGGGGAAGTGCGCGGGAGCTTGCCTTGGACGTGGGCCCTAGCAGGGATGAGGCTCAGTTGCCGCTTGTGGTGGCTGCGCCACAGGTTTGTTCCTGTGACCTGGAGCCGCTTGTGCTCTGTGCAAGCGGTTTGGTGAGGACTGTGCCTAAGTGGGGTGTGCTAATGTCCTGGGAGTGGCAGCAAGTGGCCTTTGAGTTGTATTTCTAGAGTCCTACTGCAAGAGAGAAGGTTCTGGTTCTGTGCGTGCTTGGAAGGGTTGCTGCTGCTTTGCCAGGTTATGCAGTGAAAGGAGCGTGTTTGGGACGGTGCAGCCAAGTACTAAGGACAGCAGCAGAGTGGGTGTAGGCTTGGAGGGAGCGCAGTTGGGGGTTGGAGAGTGGAAGCGAGGGCCCAGGGGGAGGTTTGCCTCAGGTTGTTGGAGAAGCAGGCAGCTGGCGGTGTTTGTTGGTGCAAAGGAGGGGGGAAGGATGTGTGTGCTGCTGAGTATTGCCGTGTAGGGGAAGCTGGAGTGTGGGTAGTGCTTCTCAGGGGCTTTAGGGGAAGGGAGCAGGGCGTTTGTGAGCTTCGGCATTGCCGTCCCTTCACATACGTTCTCGTGGAGGCTGCTTGTTTCTGTTCTTTCTAAGTGTGCGGGCCGATCTCTTTTAGGACGACTCACCGGAAAGGAAGGGAGAGGAGGCTCCTGGTGGTGCCCAAGTGGCGGCTGCTGCAGGAGCCCCTGCTGGTGTGAGAGGTGAGTTTCTAGACATGGAGGGGCTTTGTTTCTCTGCTCTTTGGGCTGGGTGAATGAACTGAAATGGCGATCTGCCTGTGAGAGGGTAGAGCAGGCAGGTAGGCGCTGGGCAGGCAATGGCGGGGAGGGGGGGAGGGAACGTAGCTGGAGGGAGATGTTTTGTGGTAGTGCTAGGGAAGGAGGGTTGTTTCTTGGTGACTTCCTGCGGGTGGGAGGGTGTTTGGCTAGTGCTTTGCGGGTCGCTCCTGTAGCGTGCCGAGGGATTGTGAAGGGCCAACTCTGGAGCTGTAGTTTGGAGGGGAGATGCCGTCAGAGCTGCGTAGTCGGCGACTGTGGCATGGCAGAGCCTTGTTTGGATGCTCGCCGAGCATGTGTTGGGCGTTCTTGGTAGGGGCGTGAGCTGTGCTGCTGGGCTTGGGCCTGTGGTGCTGGCAAGAAGGCGGCAGGAAGTGGCGATGGCGTGGTGGTGCGGCTGGGGGTGCAGGCGCCCTTAAATGACGCTGCTTTGTTTTTCCTGGGGAGTGGAACGGTTTGGTGTGTCCTGGGCGCAGGGCTTGCGTGCTGGAGGAGAGCAGGAGAGGGAAAGAAGGAGCGGTGGTGTGTCATTTGTGGCTTCCTTTGCAGGTGTTGCGTCGTCCGCAGGAGCGGAGCAGGAGGACGAGAGCGACTCTCCCTGGGATTCCGAGGTGCTTGGTGTGAGGGGCGCAGTGGGTTGCCCGAGGGGGGAAGTGCGCGGGAGCTTGCCTTGGACGTGGGCCCTAGCAGGGATGAGGCTCAGTTGCCGCTTGTGGTGGCTGCGCCACAGGTTTGTTCCTGTGACCTGGAGCCGCTTGTGCTCTGTGCAAGCGGTTTGGTGAGGACTGTGCCTAAGTGGGGTGTGCTAATGTCCTGGGAGTGGCAGCAAGTGGCCTTTGAGTTGTATTTCTAGAGTCCTACTGCAAGAGAGAAGGTTCTGGTTCTGTGCGTGCTTGGAAGGGTTGCTGCTGCTTTGCCAGGTTATGCAGTGAAAGGAGCGTGTTTGGGACGGTGCAGCCAAGTACTAAGGACAGCAGCAGAGTGGGTGTAGGCTTGGAGGGAGCGCAGTTGGGGGTTCTGAAAGGGCTGTTCTACTTCCAGAGCCTGCGTTCCTTGACGGCCTGCCAAAGTCCCGAAGCAGCAGTGAATCTGCAGGTAATGCTTGAGCGACAATCCGAGTTGTGCTTGGGTAGTCCTGCATTTGAAATGCAGTTTGTGGGTGAAGCGTTTCTGGAGATTGCTTGCACCACTCTCTGCTTGTTTGTGTTCTCGCTCACCTAGGTGTCTGCAAAGGAGGGAGGAGAGCGTGAAGGACGCGAGGCTGCTGCAACACAGACTGATTTTCAGTGTGACGGACAGGTGAGGAGCTGTGTTGAAGAGCTGTGGAGATGTTAGCCTAGAGCGAGGTGTTATTGCCAAAAGAGCGCAGGCGGAAGACCGCAGAGAGTGGCAGATGTGAAATATACTTTAGATGTATGTTATCTTTGGGCTCCCTCTGAAGAAGGCTGTCGTGAGTGAAAAGAAGGTGGTAGTGCATGTTCGTGCCCTTTTTGTGAGGCTCACGGCACAATCTTTCCTTAGGCGATGGCCGCAGAGCTGCCGGCGGAGGTTGCTGAAGCTCCTGGAAAGCAGTTGCTTCCAGAAGGTTCACTTGAAGTTCCAAAGGTTTCCTGCGGTGAGCTGCAGGGAGACAAGTTGCGGTTGCAAGAGGAACTGGCCAGGGTGAAAGCCAAGGTAGGCAAAGCCTGTAGCGGCCTGCATGACTGTGAGGAGGTGGTTTTCCCCTGTAAACGATGGGGAAAAGCCCTTGTTGAGGCTGTAGGGTAGTAGTGCAGTGGTGTCCCTTCTGTTGCCTTCCCTTCTTCCCGCCGCTGCCCCATGGTGGCAAACAGACCAAGCGCGTCAGGGAGCTGCCCTTTCAAGCGTGAGGGGCCAAGCAGTGTGTTGGGGGTCACACCTACCCACGAGGAGGCTGCTCAAGCAGCTTGTTGTCTCTCCGAACCCGCCTGAGCTTTGAGGTGGACCTGAAGGTGACAGTGGGTGAGCTCCGGGTGCCCTGAGAGTGCTGCGTGTTTTCCTGTTGAGGCTGTTGTACTCTTTCTCTATATTTGGCTGTGTGTGTAGAGCTTTGGTTCCTTCTTTGTAGCTGGTCAAATGCCTGCGAAGGTGACAGTCTGTGTTCTGGGGGGGGGGGCAGCACTTGAAAGGGTGCGATCCTTCTTCATGGTTTGCGCTCGCACACGCAGCGCTGGTTGCTAGGTGGGGTTTTTGCACTGTATACGGGAAGCAGCATGTCAGGCAGGTGCTGTGACTTGTCCTGTTCCCTGACTGTAGGAGGAACTTGACCTCCTAACCTAGCTGCCCGGAGAAGGCCGTGGGTTGGCCCTAGTGCTGAGCTTTTTCTGTAGAAAACATCTTGGCCATCTTGTGGCTGCATGATGCAAATGTGCCGCAAAGTGCTATAGTTCCTGCAGGGCCCTGGGGATGAACCTGTAGTTAGTAAGCATTAGGATCCCGAAATGCTAATTCACTTCCAAGTTGTTTTTGGAGAGAGCTACGTTCAGAGCTACTGACTTGCTTTCCGTTCACTACGCCCACCGCTGCCACCAACGCAAGTACGGAGTTGAAGGAAGGAGTGTAGGGACCGGCTTTCCACCATTTGTGTAAGAATAAGGTAGAGCAGCGTGGGCAGCGTTGGACTAGAAGTCTTTGTGATTGTGGTCGTTATCCTGGAGTTGGGAAGTGCCAGCAGGAGAAGGGAGAGCCTTTGCAGTAATGCTTCCCGTGGGGGAGCGAGCAGCTGGATGCTAGGAGGGTCCCGAGTCACGGGAAGGAGTAGGATTGGTGTTGCAGCTGCGTTTGGGCAGCTGGTAGGAAATTGAGATGGGGATGGGAGAGGCCGGTATGAAAGCGGAAGGAGCAACGTGGTTTTGGAGAGTCGAAGCAGTGGAGTCGTCTGTCTGAAAGCGAAGCTGACTAGCGTGGGTCCTGACTAGCGTGGTTTTACAGTTGCAGGCGTTGGAAGAGCAGCATGTTCAGGCTGAGCGTTGTGTTCAGGATTTGAAGACGGCCCTGGCAGAGAAACAGAGGGAAGCGACAGCTTCTTCCCGGCAACTGCAAGACCTTCTGGAAGCCTCTTTGGGAGGCGTTAGCCTAAAAGACCTGGAGGAACGAGTGGGACGGTAAGGAAGTGGCACAGTGAAGCAAGGCTTTGCTTTGTGGGCTGGTGTAATAGCAGCAGGATGGCCTTGTTGCATCTCAGCAAGTCAGTACACGATTTTGGGAGAGGCTTTTGCTTTGGACTGTGTGATTTGGCGCTGTTGTGCCAGTGTTGGTGCTCCTGTGGATTTCCATGACGAGGCCTGTGTTTCTTTTCAAGACTTGAACTGGAAAACGCCCGGCTGGAAGACACAGGGCAGCAGCAGGCAGCTAGACTCGAAGCTCTTCAGAAAGAGCTGCACGCCTCTGCCTCTGTAAGCTAGTCATAGCCTTCCTGTTTCATGAGCTACTGTGCGCAGTTGTGTGTGTATGTATGCGGGGGCGTTTTCGGAAGAGATTTTCCTGGGGAGCCTCGGGGAAATCATTCCCTGCAGGCTGCAGGCGATCGGCTGCTGTTGGTCCGCTCGCAGGCTTTCTGGTTTTGTGCGCTACTCTGCTGAGTCTTACTTAACAGTGTTTGAGGTAAGGGCACTTACGGCACTTGTGCGCCGGTGTGAATGGTTGCTGCTTTGTACCGGTTGTGGTGCTTAAGCCGTGTGGCAGCAGCACTTCAGCTGTTGCCGCCTTAAAGGCGTTCTGCAAGTGAACTTGTGGAACGTCCTTGGTGCCAAGCACGTCGTTGCCAAGTCTTAAGCGGCCTCCTCAGGCTGTGCCAGGAATTCCATTCGCCGCTGGTCGCTGAAGATCCCCCTGGAGCTTTAAATTAAGCTGTGCTCTGCCCGGATGGGGATACCTAAGTACCGTCGGCTATTAGCGGAGGGCCTGAGGAAGGTGTTCTCCAGTGTGCGTGGCACCTTTGCCCCCGTGAGCCCCTCGCTAGTAGCGGGTGGTCTTTGCTTTAGTGGGGGTCGGGGGGAGGGTGGTGTGGGGGGAGAGAGGGGTGGCAGGCACCAGTTTCTGTCCCTCGGTCTTAGCCTGGGTGGTGGAAATATTGAAGTGCTGCAGTTTGCGTGGGATTCTGTCCCCTGGAGTTGTGGGGCCGGCCCTCGGCTAGCAGAGAGAGATGTCCTGCCGCACCTTTGTGAGGAAGGCTGTGCGCACCTAGTGCCTCTAGGTGCCGTGAGTGAGTCGTGTGTGCCATTTCTTCTTCCTGTCCGGAAAGCGTGAGAGCGGAAGAAAGCCAGGGAAGGAGCTGGCAGAGTGGAAACAACCCGCAGAAGCCCGCCTGGAGGAAGAAATGAAGAAAAACGTTGCACTGCAGAAAGAATGCAACAGGTACAGCCGTTGAGTACTTGTAAGAGCTGTCGAATGAGCGGGGAGTCAGGCGTTATGTACCTTGCCCCTGAGACTCCGAGTACGTATCTGTTGGTGAGCGAGCTCAAGGCTTGCGTTAGGTCTTGCAAGTGGCTTCTGTAGGGGAGCGTGCGGTTTTAGGTAGGTGGAAGTGCAGGCAGGAGGGCAGTTGTCCTGGGAAGAGAGGGAGGGCGGGAGGGCAGGAAGAAGTCGCTTGTGTCTTGTGCCTGTTGTCAGGCAGAGGGAGAAGCTTCATGGGAGCAGATGAAATGTTGACTGGGCAAGTGATGTGTGGGAGGGGAATGATGTGGGTGGGTGGGTTGGTGTGGTGTTTTGGCTTGGTGTCTTGTTCTGGAAGTCCTGGCCTGTCCGCCATGGTACAAATGAAGTAAGCCCCGCACCGTATGCGTGGTGCTTAGGGAAGTGCATGCGTAAAGGCGGACTGTGCTTGGGCTTCCTACTTTACTTGCTAATGTGCTGTGCAGGTCGAAGAGGCTTCTGGAGAAAGCTATGAAGAAAGTGAGGGCGTATGAGAGGCGGGCGCGAGAGTCCCAGATGAATTTCCCGGGCGAAAGGGAGGACCCGTGTTCGGGAAGGGGCAGAGAAGTTGCTAAATTACGAACAAAGGTGAGCTTTGGCTGGCTTGTTGTGGTGCTTGTTTTGGAAAGCTGTAAGATTCTTTTCCTGGCTGTTGGGTTGTGGTGTTAATTATGTGGTGGCCGTGTTTGAAAAGAACGGCTGTCTCTTATGGTCCCTGAAAAAGCCTGTGTAATCCTTTGGGAAGTGAAGAGGCGTTGCGATAGCGGGGCACTTGTGAGCCTGGGTCTTTCTGGGCGAGAGCCCAGCTTGAAAGCTTGAGGCCCTGGCAGCATCTTTGAGGTCTGACAGATGAATTTGTGCTCTGGAAGACCGGTAAGTAGGACCATTATAAGCCTAACCACAGTATGAAAGGCAAGGACATCGGAAGCATAGGTGTGAGAGGTGTGGAAAAGGTGCGTTTCTGCGGAGAGAAGACGACGACGACGACGACGGCGGCAGAGTTTTAGTTGACCTTTGGGGCCTACTGAAACCCTGGCACTTCTTTGTTGATTGTCTTCTAAACTCAAACCTGTGTGTGTGTGCGCGTGTGTGTGCGTGTATGTAGAAAGAGATAATCATTTCTGTTTCCTCTTTCCTGAAGCTTCAGGTATACCACTGTAAACAAGTGAATACCTTGTGATTATTGTATATTGTTGTCAATATGATTACAGTTGTTATCGTTCCCGTTCATTAGTTCATTACACTCGGTTACTTACCTGTTACAATAGTAAATTCATTCCTAAGGAGCAGGGACACCTACACTACCAGCCGACCCTGTTTAGTGTCGGGAGCCCGCCGAATTACCTTACCAGGGCAAAATGCCTCTCAACTGGTTCGGTCGTTCTGCGGAGGCCTCCCGGCACAAAGGGACACGCTCGGTGGATTGTCACAGAACTGCGTACGCTTAGACCTCTGGGTCTGCTTAGGTGAGTGAGTCCTTTCCCTGTGTGCAGGTCCGTGAGCTGTGCTGCTCCCTGGAGGCAGAGCGGAGGAAGTCGAGGCAGCTAGAGAAAGCAAACGAAGGTGCGCGAGAAGAGTTGGCTTGGCTGCATGGGAGCCGTGACAAACTGCGGAAGAGCAAGCGGCAGCTGGAAGAAGAGGTGGTTGCGCTGAGGTGTCGCTTAGAGGCCAAGATGAGGGATCAGAGGCACAGAGAAGAGGATAAAAGGGAGATTGAGCAAAAGGCTGGGCAAGAGCTAAGGCAAAAACTACAGGAAGTCAATCTCTTTCTGCAGGTGAGCTCCCTTACCGCTAGTACACGCAGTCCGTTTGTGGCTTGTCATTCATTCTTTACTGTTGTCATTTCTCGGTATGTTATGCTTGTGCCGGTCAGTGCTGTGGGGTCATGGGCTCGTTATAGCTTCAGGAGGTTGCTGAAGGGTGCGAGCTTGTTGGATGCTTGTCCTCAGGCATTCTGAGATGTGGTGAATAATCTTCTTTACGCACCTCGGTCACTGGCGAATCTGTAACAGCGCCAAGAAAGACGAGAATTGCAAGTGGACTAGTGTCTTAGAGAGACAGAGGTGGCTTAGTACTAGCTCTGATTCAAAACAAAACAAAGCAAAGCAAAAAGTTGCGCTGAGAGAGCCGGTTTCTTTCTGAACCAAAAGGATGATGTAATGGGGTGCTTTTGGGTTTTGCCCTTGATTGTAGAGGGCAGTGAGGAGGCCCAGTTGGCTCCCTGGGTGAGGTTGTGCTCTTCAAAGTGGGTGTGTGAAAGGGCCTGGGGGGAATGATCTCTTTTTCTTTCCTGGGGGTTGAAACTGCATTATCTGCTTCAGGCACAGGCAGCCGCCCAAGACCGAGCGGAACAACTAAGAGCCGCTTCTGCAGCTTCCGCGGTAGGCCGACTGCAGCAGAGAGTTAGGCATTTAGAATATGAATTGGCTCTCACAAAACGCCTGCAGTGAGAGAGCGCTAACGAGAGGCTTGCGGAAGCTGCTGCTGCTGCGCAATGCTATGAGCCCTGCAGAAGCCACTCTCTGGCAACGAACCCGGTGGGCAGCGCTTCCTCTGTGACGGAGAGAGTGGAAGCTCATATGGCTGAGGTAAGGCATTGGGAATACCTGTTATTCTCAAGCTGAAAATGAGCATCCGTTCCTAGCTCCACCGCGCCCAATCTAGGAGTCTAGACACGCCTGCTGACCCTCAGAGCGCTGCAACCTCGGCAAAAGCTCTGGTCCGGGCGCGCCCCAGAATTAGCAGTCCGTGTGACGGCATGTTCCTCACAGCGTGGTGAGCAGTGTGCCCTGAGGTTTGGGAAGCGCATGCCGAGAGTGGGGCAAGGGAGCACGTGATTCTTCACAAAATGCCGTGATCCGTTCCCGCCTTTGCACAGAGTGGGGGTGTGGAGAAGCTCTCGAGTTGGGGATTGCTTTGTGAGACGGTTAATGCCATAGAGCAATGGGAACGCTGGGCCTTGGTGGACAAAGACTTTCTCTGTAGTGGGGGTGATGTTTCCAGTGTTTATTCCCATGTTGCAGTTGGCTTGAGAAGCTAATGCTACAAGAATGTAGCTACTGAGGCCTTAAGGGTATCTTGTCTGTACTTGCAGGTGCGGCGGGAATGGTCAAAAATATCGCTGAAGAACTTGAGCAAGGTAATCTGTCAGGATCTGTTAGCGGTGTTACCAAGGAAGAGGACGGTTCCTCCATTTTGAACACAACTACTGGAAAGCTGCCAAGCTCCTGTGCTAAGCACAGTTGTTTTCTACTAGCTTTCCAACCTAGAGCTCTGCGAGGCAACTTGCTGCTTATGCAAATAATAGTCGTACAGAGTCGTATGCAGTTGCCTTTAGATCACAGAGAGGAAAAGCGGCCTATGCGCACGTTCAGCCCCTGCCCCCGAGCCCTGAGCAATTCCACCTCTTCAGGATAATTGTTTCTCCAGAGTTGTGGCTTGGCGGTGACTGGGCCTGTTGCAAAGCAGGTAGCCCCTGAGAGCAATTCCTTCTGTCCCAGTAGCCTTTACTCTCCTAGCGAGTGGCCAGCCGTTGCGCTAGAGCTCTTTCCGTTTGCTAGGACGGACACAAATCCGTGGCATTGAATCCGTTTGCATTGTGACTGGAGTTGCCTGTCTCCTGGGAGTAATAAGGTTTGTTTGCTTTGGGGACCTTTTCCTACTGCAACACTAACATAGGGCATTTTCTCCCCTCCCGCTCTCGCCCCGCCCCTTCCCCAGCAATGGCTGAGCTGAACGTTGGATCGGCTGGAGCTTCTCCCTGGGCATCTACTGAAGGATCTTCAGAAAACGTAGACCAGGAGCCACTTTCCAGGGCAACGCAAGAGTGCCGCGATGTTTTGACAGCCCCGTTCCAGAGAGCTAAGAGTGGTTATCCTGAGACTACTACCTCCTGACAGAGGGACTCGCGTTACCAGGCTGTGAGGAAAAGCAACCCTTGCCACTGTTTTTGTACGAGTGCAACAGTGCGGTGTAGCCAATAATAATAACGTGCGGTCTTTAACTGCAAGTATTGTGTTCCAACTTGGTATTTAATAAATGTTGTAATCTAGTAGGTCTCTCCGTTTTATTCTGTTCCCCTTCCTGACTTTGCCTGCCCTGCGCATATGACTGTCCCCTCTGCTCGTGTCTCTTATGGAGTAGTACGTGTTGCATTGCTGCCAAATGGTGGATGCTGGTGGAAGTCTGGCCTGCTGCGGCATTTGCGGGCAAGGGCTGCGTTTTGTCCCTGCGTTTTGCGAGTTGTTCAGCGCTAGCCAGCACGGATGATGGAAGTCATGTTTTTGAAGGCCTAGCCAGGCTTTCTTCCTGGGCAGGCGCTTAGCCCTTCTGCCTCGCGCTGGTCTGACCAAAAGTCACTTATGCAGACAGCTCCAGGCCTGAGGGCAGAGAGGCCGTTTGTCCAAGGGAGAGCTCAGCTCTGCTCTGCTCTGCTCCCTTCAGCTGGCTTCCCAGCTGCTCCTTCAGCCTGTCCTGGCAGCCAGGCCAAGGGCCAGCATGCAGACTGTGTGTTTTTCCTCAGCGGGGGCTGGAAGCACGAGTGTGTGAAGACAGGGGCCTCGATCGTCCCCAGGTGCAGCCCTTGGCGGTTCCCCTTGTTGAACTTGACAAGGTGCCCGGTTGCCTCACGTCTCGCTCGTAGCGGGGCACTGGCCTCTTGCTGCCTTTGAGAACGATGCTTCCTGTGGTCTGGGCAGAAGGGAGGGCGAGAGCTTCTGGTAGCCAGGAAAGGTCGCAAAGCCCGCCGGTCTGGAAGGCTGTTGGATCCGCTTGCAGTCTGCAAAGGGGAAAGGGGTTATGGAAGTTCTCTGCCCTGCAGCGTGACTGGCAAAGCGGAACCGCTGTCCAGTGCTGGGCACTTGCTCTTCTCTCTGCAAAGCAAAAGCAGGTGCGGAACGCCTCTGAAGTGCCTTCGCTTTGGGTTGTCCTGTTGCCAAACTCTGAGAGGAACTGTTTTCCAGTGGTTCCCTGCCTGCTTCTGTCCTGCTGGGTGTCAGGGAGAGGTGAAAGTTCTTGGCCGCCGGAGCAGCAGCACTGAAATTCAGCGCTGGCATCTGGCATGACAGGAGCTGGTAGCGCTTACAAGGCGGGTAGAGCAAAGTCCCGTCTGTTCTGGCCCCTGCACTAGAGGAGAGGGATGGAGCTACTGGAGCGAGTCCAGCGAAGGGCTACTAAGATGATTAAGGGACTGGAGTAGCTCTCATACGAGGAAAGGCTGAGAGAGCTGGGATTGTTCAGCCTGCAGAAGAGAAGACCGCGGATCAGGGTGTAGGCAGGATGCGAAGGGAGGGTGTAAAGAAGTCGGAGGCAGACTCTTCTCAGCGGTGCCTAGCGGTAGGACGAGGGGCAAGGGGCACAAACTGAAACACAGGCCGTCCTGTCTGAACAGGAGGAAAAAGTTCTTTGCTGTGAGGGGTGACTGAGCCCTGGAAGAGGTTGCCCAGAGAGCTTGGGGAGTCTCCGTCCTCGGAGATGTTCCCAAGCCGTCTGGCTAGGGTCCTGGGCCGACTACTTGAGGTGATCCTGCTTGAGTAGGGGGGGCTGGACGAGACGATCTCCAGAGGTGCCTTCCAACCTCAAACGTCCGGTGATTCTGTGACAAGCAGGAGAAGCGGGCGACCGGGCATCTAGTCAAGTTCGACAAGGGGAACTGTCAAGGGCTGCACCTGGGGACAAATAGCCCCTGTGCCCTGGGGCAGGCTGGGGGCTACTGCCAGGAAAGCAGCTGGGCAGAGGAAGGCCTGGGGGTGCAGGTGGGCAGCAAGGAGTCAGCAATGGTTAGAGAAAGAAATCGTAACCACATTTTAATCGTTTTGATAATAACTTTCTGCCAAAGGGAGCAATCGCCCTCCAGCCTCTCGCTGTGGTCTCTGCTAACAGCTGGAGCGATCCACTTTCGGTGAGAGTCGCTCACCTCGGTGAGAGTCGCGACTCGCGGCCAATTTGGCTCCCTCCGGCACTTGGGCTTCCTACGGCGCAGGCGCAGAGCTGGGAGCCCAGAAGGACCGGCACGCTCGCGGCCTGGCCGGGCAGCAGCCAGAGCAGCCAGCTGCGGGGCTCAACCTAAGCAGTCGCCGTCTCTTCAGGCGCAACGAGCTACTTCAGCCCTGCGAGCTCGGCCAAGCGCTCGCGACGCCCGCGCCCTTAGGGAAACAGTGGGAGCGCAGGTTTGCGAGGAGCACAGTGTCCCGCACCTGGAGCAGCAGCAGCATGAATTCTTCAGGGAAATGACGGCACAGCAGAGTAAGAGCTGGAGCTGGGGGCCGCCGGGGAGGGACCCCCAACAAAGACGTCCTTCGGCCGGCCGCAGCCACCCGCCGCCGCCGCCGCCGCCGCCCCCCGGCCCGGCCCGGCAGCGCCGCGAAGGAGGCGGCAGCGCCCCCCCCCGCCCCGCCCCGGGCCCGCCCCGGCCGCAGCCCCGCCCCCTCGCTGCACAGCCCCGCCCCTCGGCGCGTCACCCCGCTGCCCTGTGACGCCCCCCCCCGCGCCCTCGCCGCGGCTGTTGCGCATGCGCGGCGCGCCCGCCACCGCCTCCGGAGCCGGTGGTCCTCGGTGCTGTTGCGGCCGTGTGCCTCGCTGCCAGCGTCGCTGCGTCGCTGTCCTCGGCCGGCGCCTCTGCCCCCGGCCCGGGGGCTCCGAGCTCGCCGGGACTCAGCCCCGCAGCAGCTGGCCCGGGCCGCGGCCCCTGCTCGGGGCTGTCCGCCGCCCGCGTGCCCGCCGCAGCATGAAGAGGCTCTTGGGGCTCTTCGGCCAGGGCCAGGGGCAGCCGCCTTCGCCGTCGCCGTCGCGGTCGCGGTCGCGGTCGCGGTGGGCGTGCGGCGGCAGCGCGCCCCTGCGCTGCGTCGGCGCTGCCTACGAGCTCCGGGAGAAGGAGCTGGGCAAGCTGCACCGCGCGGCCGCCAGCGGCGACCTGGCGCGGGTGCGGCGGCGGCGGTGGCTGCCGAGAGTCGGCCTCGACGGGCGGGACAAGGCGAAGCGGTGAGGGGCGGCGGGGGGGCCGGGGCGGCGCGGGGGGTGGGGGGGGCGGCGGCGAGGGCCGGGCTGCTGCGTCGGTGCCGGCGGGGGCGGCGGCTGGTGGGTTGGAGCTGGCGTGCAGCTGGCAGGAGCGCCTTTGTGCCGGGAAGGCAGGGCCGTTTGCTTGGGCTGGCGAGGGAGTGCGGGAGGGCAGTCGGCCTTGCGCGCGCGGGGTGGGCTCGGGGCTCGGGGCTCGGGGCTCGGGGCTCGGAGGCCGGTTGCGTGTGTGGCCAGGCCGGAGCGGGACTTTGTTGCTGGGAGCGTGACAGGGTCGAGGGGGAAGGTTTCTGCTGTCGGGTTTGGTAGGTGTTGTGGAGGGCCCTTGGGAGCGAGCGCGTGCTGGTGCTTGCTGCAGCAGTAAGGCCGGGAAGAGGCCAGAGGGCGCGACTTCCCGGCAAGGCCAGCAGCGAGGGGATGTTCTGGTGTTATAAAAGGCACGTGCTGGGCCTGCGGCCCGCTGCTGTGGCGTGAGTGGTCCTGGCAGCAGGTGGAGGTTGCCTTGCCGTAGGCTGGAGGTGCGCAAGCCTTGCTCTTGCTTGCTGGGCTGCGTGCGTAGTGGTGTTGGAGGCAGGGAGGAGGTGCCGGGGCGGAGGGCAGCAGTTGCAGAGCGGAAGCCGGAGGCTGGCTGGGAGAAATGGGGGGCCTGGGCGCAGGGATGCACGCGCAGGGAAGGGAGCGCGGAGCTGAGGCAACGTTGTCTTCCTAAGTGGGGGCTGGGGCTGGGGCTGGGGCTGGGGCTGGGAGGGGCTTTTTCCTAGCCCCGGCGTCTCGGGCTTTGGGTGTGCAGCGGTCACCCGCGTGACATGGGCAGGCGCGGTCTCTTCAGCTGTCTGGCCTGCGCTAAGGTAACATGCTCAATTTTTAGGACACCTCTGCATCTGGCTTGCGCTAACGGACATGCGGAGGTTGTCTTGTACTTAGTAGAGAGGAAGTGCAAGCTAAATCCTCGTGACAACTTCAAGAGATCGCCACTGATGAAGGTACGTGGGTGCTGCGGTGAGGCAGGGCTTCTAAATTGCGCCCCGAGCGATCGAGCTCTTGGGTGATTCTGGAGGTAGGTCTGGGTGGAGCTTGTGGTGCGCTGGGCGCTGGCTAGGCGTGCGTTGCCTAATGTTTGGGCGCGTTATTGTTGTCCGAGGTCGGCAAGCTGTGGGAATTCTGCCAGAGGGAAGCGTAATTGCTGGCAACGTTTCCTTGTTTCCCGTGTGGTTGGCAGGCAGTGCAGTGCCAGCACGAAGGCTGCGTCGCCATTCTGCTAGCGCATGGCGCCGACGCTAACCTTGCGGATGCTAACGGCAACACTGCCCTTCACCTGGCTGCCCTTGCTCCTAACACCTGCCTAGCAGGGCAGTTACTGGCGCACAACGCCCATCTTGATGCGCAGAATAAGGTAAGCGTGGAATTTGGGTCAGGCCGCTCCTGAGAAGAAAAAGTTGCTTTGCTTCTCTGTGTTTTTCTAACTGGAGAGGGGCGTTATGCTTTCAGATGGGATACACGCCCCTTTCTCTGGCCGTGTCCGCGCATCACGTAGAGATGGTGGAGTTCCTGCTTAGCAAAGGAGCCGACGTGCACGCTCGAGATCAGTCGGAAAGGTGAAGGGTTTGTCAAAACGGGGCGTGGGTCTCCTGAGCATTGGTGAAGTTTGCCTGGTCTGGCCGGGTAGCCGAGGGTGCTTAGCGGGGGAGACGTTTGGCCCAGGGACGTGCTGCGGCCCCTTGCAACCCGAGTTCTCGTGGGCTTCCGTGTGGTTGGCTTTGCTTTCCTCCTGGCTGTAGGAAAGGGGGAGGTGTAATTGTTTTGGGAGCAAATAGGGATGAAAGGAACACCAGTGAAACGTCGGTGTCTCCTGATAGCTTTTGTCTCGTCTTGTGGCTGCTTTAGGACCCCTCTGATGCTTGCCGCCTCTGCCGGGGACGTGAGCATGATAGAAGTTCTTCTTGGCTATGGTGCTGACCTTTGCCAGAAAGACGTTCTTGGATGGACAGCGGAGGCTTATGCTAGGAGGTCTGGACACACTGGGTAAGTGCTTTAGGTCACGGTGAGAGTCGCTAAGCGGTCCGAATGTCCGTGTTGGTGTGCGGACGTGTTTGGTAAGAGGCGCAAGGTTTAATGATGCGTGGAGACCTTTGTTGAAGGTGGGCTCAGTGGAATCTTCCGGGACGTAGCGTTCCCTGTGTCAAGTGTGAGTTGGGGAGTTGAGGAAAGCTTCCCCCGCAAATCGTCTTGTTTGGTAAGTGGTGTTATGCAAGGATGTAGTTGATTATAGTGACAGTGTTCCCTTTCTTTCCGCACCTCCCTAGTGTTAGTGAACAGCTGGCAGACCGCGCAGCCGAGAAAAACGTGGGAGAAGCTTGTGCAGGCAGCGCAGAAAGCACGCCAGTGCTTAGCACTCGTTGCGAGGCAGGAGCTGCTGCGTTTGCGTTGGGCACACCTGCTGCGGACCGAGGAGGTAGGAGGCTTAACTGTGGAGGAGCTGAGGAGGAGAATGCCTACGGCCTTTTCTTGTGGTGGCTTGTATTGAAGCTTGGCAGGGTTCCGTCCCTCTTGCCTGTTGAGTACCCTTGCTAGGGACGGAGTAGAGACGCGCTGGTGATCCTCCTCCGTGAGGATAGTCCTTTGGTTTTGAGGCTGGCTTTTGGTTTTGGGGGTGATGGGTGGGAGGCTGGGTAGAGCAGGAAATACAGCGTAGTCTCTGGCATTTTGAAGCACAGGTTGGCGGGGGTGGGGGTAGAGGCAAAGAGAGCACGAGAGAGAGACCGATCTCTGCCTGTGTGGTATGAAGAGCTCGGCAGTTTGTTTCCTTCTTGTCCTGTTCAACCGCTACCAGCATTTGCTCGCTGCCTGCTCACATAGCATATTCATGCCATGGCAGGTTTGAGGTTTGGAACGTTCGAAGGAAAGACAAGGGCGGTGTGGAATTCTTGTCCTTTTTTATTTTGCGGGGGGTGGGGGGGGGCAGCGAGAATTGAGTAGGATGGGAGAAATTGGTGGTTTGGGGCATGCTTTCGTTCATGCTGTCTGGCATGACTGCTTCACTCTAGTCTGGCCTGTAGAATTGTCCGTGTAACATGCTTGTCTGCATTGCTGAAAGTCGAAGGTCCGACATGCTAAGAATTAATCCTGTCAATTAATATTTGAACAGTGAGAGGTGGCTTTTCCCACGAATACTTCACGAGGTGAGCCTCGAACAGTAGCTTTTGCCAACGACCTTAACCTGCCGAAAAAGAGGGGAGATTTGAGCGAGACGGTCCTTCTTGCCTTTGCCTTTGCCTTTGCCTTTGAAGAGTGTTGGAGGCAGAGGAGAGCGATGACAGCTGTCCTGCTTCTGAGGAAGAAAAAAGCAGTTTAGCTGCCAAGGTAAAGTGCCTCCAGAAGGAGAACTGCCCGTGGAGCGACTCGTTTGCAGGGCAGAGCTGTCTAGATTTGGGCAAAAGCGCGTGTCCAGGCAGGGTGGTTTTCTCCTGCCCCGCGGTCTCCTGCCTGCCAGTCTTTCAGCTGCGGTGAGCTGTTTGCTCCAAGCCTTGTAGCCGTCCGTGGCAGAGCATGCAGCAGGCTTGCGGTTGCGGGTGGGAAGAGCAGTAGGTGACAAGAAAAGCGACCGCATGGTTTTCTTCACCTGAGTCAGAGTTCTCGTCCCAAAGCTGATCAGCCTCTAGATGGCCTGTTCTTTTGTCCTCCAAGCCTTGCTGTTTGTTTCCAGTAACTTTGGTGATAGAATTCAGGCTGATATGGGGAAAAGGGCACTTGCTGTTCAAGATCTGCTGCAATGCTTCATCTCCTGGCTCTCCTTTCTTTCGTCCTTGTCAGGTTGCCCAAGAGTGCTTGGGGGCGGGGGGAGTGGCTCAAGAGGGTCTTTTTTTCCTCCTGGGGGATGGCATTGCGGGCTTGCATGGGATCTCACAGCACCTGTTTCCCCTTCCTTTTGTTTCTTTTGTTTTGTTTTGGTTTGTTTTTCAGTTGAGGTGTGTGGCATTGGGGCTGTGCCATGATGAAGAAGCTGAAGAAGCCGAGTGTGGTGCAGGAACGCACCCCGTAGTGCTGGAGATGCAGGCATGTTTATTTGCAACCTGGTTGCCCTTGTCTCAGTGGCCTGTCAGAGACTGTGGCAGCTGTTGTGTGAGAAGAGCTAGTGTGGCATAGTAAGATGTGATGGTGGTTGGAGGAGTGAAAGTGAGGAAAGAGGGGGAGGTGAGACTACGGTAGTTTGAGAAGCAGGCAGCTGGTGGTCTCGTGAGCCCAAGGGAGGGGGAAAGGGTGTGTGTGCTGCTGGATAAGGTAACGTAGGTGAAGGCAGAGCCTGACTGTGTGCGGGCAGTGCTTCTCGGGGGGCTTTATGGAATGGGAGCAGGACGTTAGTGACATTAGGTATTGCTGTGTACATAAAGACATCTGCAGGCCTTGTAAAAGAGGAGCGAGAAGGTTTTTCTCTGTGGCTCGAGAGAGGAGAAGTATTTGGCAAGGTGTGGATGGCCTGGGCAGAGGCTGCTGTCCTGGGAGTGGCAGCAAGTGGCCTTTGAGTTGTATTTCTAGAGTCCTACTGCAAGAGAGAAGGTTCTGGTTCTGTGCGTGCTTGGAAGGGTTGCTGCTGCTTTGCCAGGTTATGCAGTGAAAGGAGCGTGTTTGGGACGGTGCAGCCAAGTACTAAGGACAGCAGCAGAGTGGGTGTAGGCTTGGAGGGAGCGCAGTTGGGGGTTGGAGAGTGGAAGCGAGGGCCCAGGGGGAGGTTTGCCTCAGGTTGTTGGAGAAGCAGGCAGCTGGCGGTGTTTGTTGGTGCAAAGGAGGGGGGAAGGATGTGTGTGCTGCTGAGTATTGCCGTGTAGGGGAAGCTGGAGTGTGGGTAGTGCTTCTCAGGGGCTTTAGGGGAAGGGAGCAGGGCGTTTGTGAGCTTCGGCATTGCCGTCCCTTCACATACGTTCTCGTGGAGGCTGCTTGTTTCTGTTCTTTCTAAGTGTGCGGGCCGATCTCTTTTAGGACGACTCACCGGAAAGGAAGGGAGAGGAGGCTCCTGGTGGTGCCCAAGTGGCGGCTGCTGCAGGAGCCCCTGCTGGTGTGAGAGGTGAGTTTCTAGACATGGAGGGGCTTTGTTTCTCTGCTCTTTGGGCTGGGTGAATGAACTGAAATGGCGATCTGCCTGTGAGAGGGTAGAGCAGGCAGGTAGGCGCTGGGCAGGCAATGGCGGGGAGGGGGGGAGGGAACGTAGCTGGAGGGAGATGTTTTGTGGTAGTGCTAGGGAAGGAGGGTTGTTTCTTGGTGACTTCCTGCGGGTGGGAGGGTGTTTGGCTAGTGCTTTGCGGGTCGCTCCTGTAGCGTGCCGAGGGATTGTGAAGGGCCAACTCTGGAGCTGTAGTTTGGAGGGGAGATGCCGTCAGAGCTGCGTAGTCGGCGACTGTGGCATGGCAGAGCCTTGTTTGGATGCTCGCCGAGCATGTGTTGGGCGTTCTTGGTAGGGGCGTGAGCTGTGCTGCTGGGCTTGGGCCTGTGGTGCTGGCAAGAAGGCGGCAGGAAGTGGCGATGGCGTGGTGGTGCGGCTGGGGGTGCAGGCGCCCTTAAATGACGCTGCTTTGTTTTTCCTGGGGAGTGGAACGGTTTGGTGTGTCCTGGGCGCAGGGCTTGCGTGCTGGAGGAGAGCAGGAGAGGGAAAGAAGGAGCGGTGGTGTGTCATTTGTGGCTTCCTTTGCAGGTGTTGCGTCGTCCGCAGGAGCGGAGCAGGAGGACGAGAGCGACTCTCCCTGGGATTCCGAGGTGCTTGGTGTGAGGGGCGCAGTGGGTTGCCCGAGGGGGGAAGTGCGCGGGAGCTTGCCTTGGACGTGGGCCCTAGCAGGGATGAGGCTCAGTTGCCGCTTGTGGTGGCTGCGCCACAGGTTTGTTCCTGTGACCTGGAGCCGCTTGTGCTCTGTGCAAGCGGTTTGGTGAGGACTGTGCCTAAGTGGGGTGTGCTAATGTCCTGGGAGTGGCAGCAAGTGGCCTTTGAGTTGTATTTCTAGAGTCCTACTGCAAGAGAGAAGGTTCTGGTTCTGTGCGTGCTTGGAAGGGTTGCTGCTGCTTTGCCAGGTTATGCAGTGAAAGGAGCGTGTTTGGGACGGTGCAGCCAAGTACTAAGGACAGCAGCAGAGTGGGTGTAGGCTTGGAGGGAGCGCAGTTGGGGGTTCTGAAAGGGCTGTTCTACTTCCAGAGCCTGCGTTCCTTGACGGCCTGCCAAAGTCCCGAAGCAGCAGTGAATCTGCAGGTAATGCTTGATCGACAATCCGAGTTGTGCTTGGGTAGTCCTGCATTTGAAATGCAGTTTGTGGGTGAAGCGTTTCTGGAGATTGCTTGCACCACTCTCTGCTTGTTTGTGTTCTCGCTCACCTAGGTGTCTGCAAAGGAGGGAGGAGAGCGTGAAGGACGCGAGGCTGCTGCAACACAGACTGATTTTCAGTGTGACGGACAGGTGAGGAGCTGTGTTGAAGAGCTGTGGAGATGTTAGCCTAGAGCGAGGTGTTATTGCCAAAAGAGCGCAGGCGGAAGACCGCAGAGAGTGGCAGATGTGAAATATACTTTAGATGTATGTTATCTTTGGGCTCCCTCTGAAGAAGGCTGTCGTGAGTGAAAAGAAGGTGGTAGTGCATGTTCGTGCCCTTTTTGTGAGGCTCACGGCACAATCTTTCCTTAGGCGATGGCCGCAGAGCTGCCGGCGGAGGTTGCTGAAGCTCCTGGAAAGCAGTTGCTTCCAGAAGGTTCACTTGAAGTTCCAAAGGTTTCCTGCGGTGAGCTGCAGGGAGACAAGTTGCGGTTGCAAGAGGAACTGGCCAGGGTGAAAGCCAAGGTAGGCAAAGCCTGTAGCGGCCTGCATGACTGTGAGGAGGTGGTTTTCCCCTGTAAACGATGGGGAAAAGCCCTTGTTGAGGCTGTAGGGTAGTAGTGCAGTGGTGTCCCTTCTGTTGCCTTCCCTTCTTCCCGCCGCTGCCCCATGGTGGCAAACAGACCAAGCGCGTCAGGGAGCTGCCCTTTCAAGCGTGAGGGGCCAAGCAGTGTGTTGGGGGTCACACCTACCCACGAGGAGGCTGCTCAAGCAGCTTGTTGTCTCTCCGAACCCGCCTGAGCTTTGAGGTGGACCTGAAGGTGACAGTGGGTGAGCTCCGGGTGCCCTGAGAGTGCTGCGTGTTTTCCTGTTGAGGCTGTTGTACTCTTTCTCTATATTTGGCTGTGTGTGTAGAGCTTTGGTTCCTTCTTTGTAGCTGGTCAAATGCCTGCGAAGGTGACAGTCTGTGTTCTGGGGGGGGGGCAGCACTTGAAAGGGTGCGATCCTTCTTCATGGTTTGCGCTCGCACACGCAGCGCTGGTTGCTAGGTGGGGTTTTTGCACTGTATACGGGAAGCAGCATGTCAGGCAGGTGCTGTGACTTGTCCTGTTCCCTGACTGTAGGAGGAACTTGACCTCCTAACCTAGCTGCCCGGAGAAGGCCGTGGGTTGGCCCTAGTGCTGAGCTTTTTCTGTAGAAAACATCTTGGCCATCTTGTGGCTGCATGATGCAAATGTGCCGCAAAGTGCTATAGTTCCTGCAGGGCCCTGGGGATGAACCTGTAGTTAGTAAGCATTAGGATCCCGAAATGCTAATTCACTTCCAAGTTGTTTTTGGAGAGAGCTACGTTCAGAGCTACTGACTTGCTTTCCGTTCACTACGCCCACCGCTGCCACCAACGCAAGTACGGAGTTGAAGGAAGGAGTGTAGGGACCGGCTTTCCACCATTTGTGTAAGAATAAGGTATAGCAGCGTGGGCAGCGTTGGACTAGAAGTCTTTGTGATTGTGGTCGTTATCCTGGAGTTGGGAAGTGCCAGCAGGAGAAGGGAGAGCCTTTGCAGTAATGCTTCCCGTGGGGGAGCGAGCAGCTGGATGCTAGGAGGGTCCCGAGTCACGGGAAGGAGTAGGATTGGTGTTGCAGCTGCGTTTGGGCAGCTGGTAGGAAATTGAGATGGGGATGGGAGAGGCCGGTATGAAAGCGGAAGGAGCAACGTGGTTTTGGAGAGTCG
Organism: Struthio camelus; assembly: GCF_040807025.1. Lineage (NCBI taxonomy): Eukaryota > Metazoa > Chordata > Aves > Struthioniformes > Struthionidae > Struthio > Struthio camelus. The sequence continues at coordinate 28,186,772 of NC_090942.1, forward strand.
AAGCAGTGGAGTCGTCTGTCTGAAAGCGAAGCTGACTAGCGTGGGTCCTGACTAGCGTGGTTTTACAGTTGCAGGCGTTGGAAGAGCAGCATGTTCAGGCTGAGCGTTGTGTTCAGGATTTGAAGACGGCCCTGGCAGAGAAACAGAGGGAAGCGACAGCTTCTTCCCGGCAACTGCAAGACCTTCTGGAAGCCTCTTTGGGAGGCGTTAGCCTAAAAGACCTGGAGGAACGAGTGGGACGGTAAGGAAGTGGCACAGTGAAGCAAGGCTTTGCTTTGTGGGCTGGTGTAATAGCAGCAGGATGGCCTTGTTGCATCTCAGCAAGTCAGTACACGATTTTGGGAGAGGCTTTTGCTTTGGACTGTGTGATTTGGCGCTGTTGTGCCAGTGTTGGTGCTCCTGTGGATTTCCATGACGAGGCCTGTGTTTCTTTTCAAGACTTGAACTGGAAAACGCCCGGCTGGAAGACACAGGGCAGCAGCAGGCAGCTAGACTCGAAGCTCTTCAGAAAGAGCTGCACGCCTCTGCCTCTGTAAGCTAGTCATAGCCTTCCTGTTTCATGAGCTACTGTGCGCAGTTGTGTGTGTATGTATGCGGGGGCGTTTTCGGAAGAGATTTTCCTGGGGAGCCTCGGGGAAATCATTCCCTGCAGGCTGCAGGCGATCGGCTGCTGTTGGTCCGCTCGCAGGCTTTCTGGTTTTGTGCGCTACTCTGCTGAGTCTTACTTAACAGTGTTTGAGGTAAGGGCACTTACGGCACTTGTGCGCCGGTGTGAATGGTTGCTGCTTTGTACCGGTTGTGGTGCTTAAGCCGTGTGGCAGCAGCACTTCAGCTGTTGCCGCCTTAAAGGCGTTCTGCAAGTGAACTTGTGGAACGTCCTTGGTGCCAAGCACGTCGTTGCCAAGTCTTAAGCGGCCTCCTCAGGCTGTGCCAGGAATTCCATTCGCCGCTGGTCGCTGAAGATCCCCCTGGAGCTTTAAATTAAGCTGTGCTCTGCCCGGATGGGGATACCTAAGTACCGTCGGCTATTAGCGGAGGGCCTGAGGAAGGTGTTCTCCAGTGTGCGTGGCACCTTTGCCCCCGTGAGCCCCTCGCTAGTAGCGGGTGGTCTTTGCTTTAGTGGGGGTCGGGGGGAGGGTGGTGTGGGGGGAGAGAGGGGTGGCAGGCACCAGTTTCTGTCCCTCGGTCTTAGCCTGGGTGGTGGAAATATTGAAGTGCTGCAGTTTGCGTGGGATTCTGTCCCCTGGAGTTGTGGGGCCGGCCCTCGGCTAGCAGAGAGAGATGTCCTGCCGCACCTTTGTGAGGAAGGCTGTGCGCACCTAGTGCCTCTAGGTGCCGTGAGTGAGTCGTGTGTGCCATTTCTTCTTCCTGTCCGGAAAGCGTGAGAGCGGAAGAAAGCCAGGGAAGGAGCTGGCAGAGTGGAAACAACCCGCAGAAGCCCGCCTGGAGGAAGAAATGAAGAAAAACGTTGCACTGCAGAAAGAATGCAACAGGTACAGCCGTTGAGTACTTGTAAGAGCTGTCGAATGAGCGGGGAGTCAGGCGTTATGTACCTTGCCCCTGAGACTCCGAGTACGTATCTGTTGGTGAGCGAGCTCAAGGCTTGCGTTAGGTCTTGCAAGTGGCTTCTGTAGGGGAGCGTGCGGTTTTAGGTAGGTGGAAGTGCAGGCAGGAGGGCAGTTGTCCTGGGAAGAGAGGGAGGGCGGGAGGGCAGGAAGAAGTCGCTTGTGTCTTGTGCCTGTTGTCAGGCAGAGGGAGAAGCTTCAAGGGAGCAGATGAAATGTTGACTGGGCAAGTGATGTGTGGGAGGGGAATGATGTGGGTGGGTGGGTTGGTGTGGTGTTTTGGCTTGGTGTCTTGTTCTGGAAGTCCTGGCCTGTCCGCCATGGTACAAATGAAGTAAGCCCCGCACCGTATGCGTGGTGCTTAGGGAAGTGCATGCGTAAAGGCGGACTGTGCTTGGGCTTCCTACTTTACTTGCTAATGTGCTGTGCAGGTCGAAGAGGCTTCTGGAGAAAGCTATGAAGAAAGTGAGGGCGTATGAGAGGCGGGCGCGAGAGTCCCAGATGAATTTCCCGGGCGAAAGGGAGGACCCGTGTTCGGGAAGGGGCAGAGAAGTTGCTAAATTACGAACAAAGGTGAGCTTTGGCTGGCTTGTTGTGGTGCTTGTTTTGGAAAGCTGTAAGATTCTTTTCCTGGCTGTTGGGTTGTGGTGTTAATTATGTGGTGGCCGTGTTTGAAAAGAACGGCTGTCTCTTATGGTCCCTGAAAAAGCCTGTGTAATCCTTTGGGAAGTGAAGAGGCGTTGCGATAGCGGGGCACTTGTGAGCCTGGGTCTTTCTGGGCGAGAGCCCAGCTTGAAAGCTTGAGGCCCTGGCAGCATCTTTGAGGTCTGACAGATGAATTTGTGCTCTGGAAGACCGGTAAGTAGGACCATTATAAGCCTAACCACAGTATGAAAGGCAAGGACATCGGAAGCATAGGTGTGAGAGGTGTGGAAAAGGTGCGTTTCTGCGGAGAGAAGACGACGACGACGACGGCGGCAGAGTTTTAGTTGACCTTTGGGGCCTACTGAAACCCTGGCACTTCTTTGTTGATTGTCTTCTAAACTCAAACCTGTGTGTGTGTGTGTGTGTGTGTGTGTGTGTGCGCGTGTGTGTGCGTGTATGTAGAAAGAGATAATCATTTCTGTTTCCTCTTTCCTGAAGCTTCAGGTATACCACTGTAAACAAGTGAATACCTTGTGATTATTGTATATTGTTGTCAATATGATTACAGTTGTTATCGTTCCCGTTCATTAGTTCATTACACTCGGTTACTTACCTGTTACAATAGTAAACTCATTCCTAAGGAGCAGGGACACCTACACTACCAGCCGACCCTGTTTAGTGTCGGGAGCCCGCCGAATTACCTTACCAGGGCAAAATGCCTCTCAACTGGTTCGGTCGTTCTGCGGAGGCCTCCCGGCACAAAGGGACACGCTCGGTGGATTGTCACAGAACTGCGTACGCTTAGACCTCTGGGTCTGCTTAGGTGAGTGAGTCCTTTCCCTGTGTGCAGGTCCGTGAGCTGTGCTGCTCCCTGGAGGCAGAGCGGAGGAAGTCGAGGCAGCTAGAGAAAGCAAACGAAGGTGCGCGAGAAGAGTTGGCTTGGCTGCATGGGAGCCGTGACAAACTGCGGAAGAGCAAGCGGCAGCTGGAAGAAGAGGTGGTTGCGCTGAGGTGTCGCTTAGAGGCCAAGATGAGGGATCAGAGGCACAGAGAAGAGGATAAAAGGGAGATTGAGCAAAAGGCTGGGCAAGAGCTAAGGCAAAAACTACAGGAAGTCAATCTCTTTCTGCAGGTGAGCTCCCTTACCGCTAGTACGCGCAGTCCGTTTGTGGCTTGTCATTCATTCTTTACTGTTGTCATTTCTCGGTATGTTATGCTTGTGCCGGTCAGTGCTGTGGGGTCATGGGCTCGTTATAGCTTCAGGAGGTTGCTGAAGGGTGCGAGCTTGTTGGATGCTTGTCCTCAGGCATTCTGAGATGTGGTGAATAATCTTCTTTACGCACCTCGGTCACTGGCGAATCTGTAACAGCGCCAAGAAAGACGAGAATTGCAAGTGGACTAGTGTCTTAGAGAGACAGAGGTGGCTTAGTACTAGCTCTGATTCAAAACAAAACAAAGCAAAGCAAAAAGTTGCGCTGAGAGAGCCGGTTTCTTTCTGAACCAAAAGGATGATGTAATGGGGTGCTTTTGGGTTTTGCCCTTGATTGTAGAGGGCAGTGAGGAGGCCCAGTTGGCTCCCTGGGTGAGGTTGTGCTCTTCAAAGTGGGTGTGTGAAAGGGCCTGGGGGGAATGATCTCTTTTTCTTTCCTGGGGGTTGAAACTGCATTATCTGCTTCAGACACAGGCAGCCGCCCAGGACCGAGCGGAACAACTAAGAGCCGCTTCTGCAGCTTCCGCGGTAGGCCGACTGCAGCAGAGAGTTAGGCATTTAGAATATGAATTGGCTCTCACAAAACGCCTGCAGTGAGAGAGCGCTAACGAGAGGCTTGCGGAAGCTGCTGCTGCTGCGCAATGCTATGAGCCCTGCAGAAGCCACTCTCTGGCAACGAACCCGGTGGGCAGCGCTTCCTCTGTGACGGAGAGAGTGGAAGCTCATATGGCTGAGGTAAGGCATTGGGAATACCTGTTATTCTCAAGCTGAAAATGAGCATCCGTTCCTAGCTCCACCGCGCCCAATCTAGGAGTCTAGACACGCCTGCTGACCCTCAGAGCGCTGCAACCTCGGCAAAAGCTCTGGTCCGGGCGCGCCCCAGAATTAGCAGTCCGTGTGACGGCATGTTCCTCACAGCGTGGTGAGCAGCGTGCCCTGAGGTTTGGGAAGCGCATGCCGAGAGTGGGGCAAGGGAGCACGTGATTCTTCACAAAATGCCGTGATCCGTTCCCGCCTTTGCACAGAGTGGGGGTGTGGAGAAGCTCTCGAGTTGGGGATTGCTTTGTGAGACGGTTAATGCCATAGAGTAATGGGAACGCTGGGCCTTGGTGGACAAAGACTTTCTCTGTAGTGGGGGTGATGTTTCCAGTGTTTATTCCCATGTTGCAGTTGGCTTGAGAAGCTAATGCTACAAGAATGTAGCTACTGAGGCCTTAAGGGTATCTTGTCTGTACTTGCAGGTGCGGCGGGAATGGTCAAAAATATCGCTGAAGAACTTGAGCAAGGTAATCTGTCAGGATCTGTTAGCGGTGTTACCAAGGAAGAGGACGGTTCCTCCATTTTGAACACAACTACTGGAAAGCTGCCAAGCTCCTGTGCTAAGCACAGTTGTTTTCTACTAGCTTTCCAACCTAGAGCTCTGCGAGGCAACTTGCTGCTTATGCAAATAATAGTCGTACAGAGTCGTATGCAGTTGCCTTTAGATCACAGAGAGGAAAAGCGGCCTATGCGCACGTTCAGCCCCTGCCCCCGAGCCCTGAGCAATTCCACCTCTTCAGGATAATTGTTTCTCCAGAGTTGTGGCTTGGCAGTGACTGGGCCTGTTGCAAAGCAGGTAGCCCCTGAGAGCAATTCCTTCTGTCCCAGTAGCCTTTACTCTCCTAGCGAGTGGCCAGCCGTTGCGCTAGAGCTCTTTCCGTTTGCTAGGACGGACACAAATCCGTGGCATTGAATCCGTTTGCATTGTGACTGGAGTTGCCTGTCTCCTGGGAGTAATAAGGTTTGTTTGCTTTGGGGACCTTTTCCTACTGCAACACTAACATAGGGCATTTTCTCCCCTCCCGCTCTCGCCCCGCCCCTTCCCCAGCAATGGCTGAGCTGAACGTTGGATCGGCTGGAGCTTCTCCCTGGGCATCTACTGAAGGATCTTCAGAAAACGTAGACCAGGAGCCGCTTTCCAGGGCAACGCAAGAGTGCCGCGATGTTTTGACAGCCCCGTTCCAGAGAGCTAAGAGTGGTTATCCTGAGACTACTACCTCCTGACAGAGGGACTCGCGTTACCAGGCTGTGAGGAAAAGCAACCCTTGCCACTGTTTTTGTACGAGTGCAACAGTGCGGTGTAGCCAATAATAACAACGTGCGGTCTTTAACTGCAAGTATTGTGTTCCAACTTGGTATTTAATAAATGTTGTAATCTAGTAGGTCTCTCCGTTTTATTCTGTTCCCCTTCCTGACTTTGCCTGCCCTGCGCATATGACTGTCCCCTCTGCTCGTGTCTCTTATGGAGTAGTACGTGTTGCATTGCTGCCAAATGGTGGATGCTGGTGGAAGTCTGGCCTGCTGCGGCATTTGCGGGCAAGGGCTGCGTTTTGTCCCTGCGTTTTGCGAGTTGTTCAGCGCTAGCCAGCACGGATGATGGAAGTCATGTTTTTGAAGGCCTAGCCAGGCTTTCTTCCTGGGCAGGCGCTTAGCCCTTCTGCCTCGCGCTGGTCTGACCAAAAGTCACTTATGCAGACAGCTCCAGGCCTGAGGGCAGAGAGGCCGTTTGTCCAAGGGAGAGCTCAGCTCTGCTCTGCTCTGCTCCCTTCAGCTGGCTTCCCAGCTGCTCCTTCAGCCTGTCCTGGCAGCCAGGCCAAGGGCCAGCATGCAGACTGTGTGTTTTTCCTCAGCGGGGGCTGGAAGCACGAGTGTGTGAAGACAGGGGCCTCGATCGTCCCCAGGTGCAGCCCTTGGCGGTTCCCCTTGTTGAACTTGACAAGGTGCCCGGTTGCCTCACGTCTCGCTCGTAGCGGGGCACTGGCCTCTTGCTGCCTTTGAGAACGATGCTTCCTGTGGTCTGGGCAGAAGGGAGGGCGAGAGCTTCTGGTAGCCAGGAAAGGTCGCAAAGCCCGCCGGTCTGGAAGGCTGTTGGATCCGCTTGCAGTCTGCAAAGGGGAAAGGGGTTATGGAAGTTCTCTGCCCTGCAGCGTGACTGGCAAAGCGGAACCGCTGTCCAGTGCTGGGCACTTGCTCTTCTCTCTGCAAAGCAAAAGCAGGTGCGGAACGCCTCTGAAGTGCCTTCGCTTTGGGTTGTCCTGTTGCCAAACTCTGAGAGGAACTGTTTTCCAGTGGTTCCCTGCCTGCTTCTGTCCTGCTGGGTGTCAGGGAGAGGTGAAAGTTCTTGGCCGCCGGAGCAGCAGCACTGAAATTCAGCGCTGGCATCTGGCATGACAGGAGCTGGTAGCGCTTACCAGGCGGGTAGAGCAAAGTCCCGTCTGTTCTGGCCCCTGCACTAGAGGAGAGGGATGGAGCTACTGGAGCGAGTCCAGCGAAGGGCTACTAAGATGATTAAGGGACTGGAGTAGCTCTCATACGAGGAAAGGCTGAGAGAGCTGGGATTGTTCAGCCTGCAGAAGAGAAGACCGCGGATCAGGGTGTAGGCAGGATGCGAAGGGAGGGTGTAAAGAAGTCGGAGGCAGACTCTTCTCAGCGGTGCCTAGCGGTAGGACGAGGGGCAAGGGGCACAAACTGAAACACAGGCCGTCCTGTCTGAACAGGAGGAAAAAGTTCTTTGCTGTAAGGGGTGACTGAGCCCTGGAAGAGGTTGCCCAGAGAGCTTGGGGAGTCTCCGTCCTCGGAGATGTTCCCAAGCCGTCTGGCTAGGGTCCTGGGCCGACTACTTGAGGTGATCCTGCTTGAGTAGGGGGGGCTGGACGAGACGATCTCCAGAGGTGCCTTCCAACCTCAAACGTCCGGTGATTCTGTGACAAGCAGGAGAAGCGGGCGACCGGGCATCTAGTCAAGTTCGACAAGGGGAACTGTCAAGGGCTGCACCTGGGGACAAATAGCCCCTGTGCCCTGGGGCAGGCTGGGGGCTACTGCCAGGAAAGCAGCTGGGCAGAGGAAGGCCTGGGGGTGCAGGTGGGCAGCAAGGAGTCAGCAATGGTTAGAGAAAGAAATCGTAACCACATTTTAATCGTTTTGATAATAACTTTCTGCCAAAGGGAGCAATCGCCCTCCAGCCTCTCGCTGTGGTCTCTGCTAACAGCTGGAGCGATCCGCTTTCGGTGAGAGTCGCTCACCTCGGTGAGAGTCGCGACTCGCGGCCAATTTGGCTCCCTCCGGCACTTGGGCTTCCTACGGCGCAGGCGCAGAGCTGGGAGCCCAGAAGGACTGGCACGCTCGCGGCCTGGCCGGGCAGCAGCCAGAGCAGCCAGCTGCGGGGCTCAACCTAAGCAGTCGCCGTCTCTTCAGGCGCAACGAGCTACTTCAGCCCTGCGAGCTCGGCCAAGCGCTCGCGACGCCCGCGCCCTTAGGGAAACAGTGGGAGCGCAGGTTTGCGAGGAGCACAGTGTCCCGCACCTGGAGCAGCAGCAGCATGAATTCTTCAGGGAAATGACGGCACAGCAGAGTAAGAGCTGGAGCTGGGGGCCGCCGGGGAGGGACCCCCAACAAAGACGTCCTTCGGCCGGCCGCAGCCACCCGCCGCCGCCGCCGCCGCCGCCCCCCGGCCCGGCCCGGCAGCGCCGCGAAGGAGGCGGCAGCGCCCCCCCCCGCCCCGCCCCGGGCCCGCCCCGGCCGCAGCCCCGCCCCCTCGCTGCACAGCCCCGCCCCTCGGCGCGTCACCCCGCTGCCCTGTGACGCCCCCCCCCGCGCCCTCGCCGCGGCTGTTGCGCATGCGCGGCGCGCCCGCCACCGCCTCCGGAGCCGGTGGTCCTCGGTGCTGTTGCGGCCGTGTGCCTCGCTGCCAGCGTCGCTGCGTCGCTGTCCTCGGCCGGCGCCTCTGCCCCCGGCCCGGGGGCTCCGAGCTCGCCGGGACTCAGCCCCGCAGCAGCTGGCCCGGGCCGCGGCCCCTGCTCGGGGCTGTCCGCCGCCCGCGTGCCCGCCGCAGCATGAAGAGGCTCTTGGGGCTCTTCGGCCAGGGCCAGGGGCAGCCGCCTTCGCCGTCGCCGTCGCGGTCGCGGTCGCGGTCGCGGTGGGCGTGCGGCGGCAGCGCGCCCCTGCGCTGCGTCGGCGCTGCCTACGAGCTCCGGGAGAAGGAGCTGGGCAAGCTGCACCGCGCGGCCGCCAGCGGCGACCTGGCGCGGGTGCGGCGGCGGCGGTGGCTGCCGAGAGTCGGCCTCGACGGGCGGGACAAGGCGAAGCGGTGAGGGGCGGCGGGGGGGCCGGGGCGGCGCGGGGGGTGGGGGGGGCGGCGGCGAGGGCCGGGCTGCTGCGTCGGTGCCGGCGGGGGCGGCGGCTGGTGGGTTGGAGCTGGCGTGCAGCTGGCAGGAGCGCCTTTGTGCCGGGAAGGCAGGGCCGTTTGCTTGGGCTGGCGAGGGAGTGCGGGAGGGCAGTCGGCCTTGCGCGCGCGGGGTGGGCTCGGGGCTCGGGGCTCGGGGCTCGGGGCTCGGAGGCCGGTTGCGTGTGTGGCCAGGCCGGAGCGGGACTTTGTTGCTGGGAGCGTGACAGGGTCGAGGGGGAAGGTTTCTGCTGTCGGGTTTGGTAGGTGTTGTGGAGGGCCCTTGGGAGCGAGCGCGTGCTGGTGCTTGCTGCAGCAGTAAGGCCGGGAAGAGGCCAGAGGGCGCGACTTCCCGGCAAGGCCAGCAGCGAGGGGATGTTCTGGTGTTATAAAAGGCACGTGCTGGGCCTGCGGCCCGCTGCTGTGGCGTGAGTGGTCCTGGCAGCAGGTGGAGGTTGCCTTGCCGTAGGCTGGAGGTGCGCAAGCCTTGCTCTTGCTTGCTGGGCTGCGTGCGTAGTGGTGTTGGAGGCAGGGAGGAGGTGCCGGGGCGGAGGGCAGCAGTTGCAGAGCGGAAGCCGGAGGCTGGCTGGGAGAAATGGGGGGCCTGGGCGCAGGGATGCACGCGCAGGGAAGGGAGCGCGGAGCTGAGGCAACGTTGTCTTCCTAAGTGGGGGCTGGGGCTGGGGCTGGGGCTGGGGCTGGGAGGGGCTTTTTCCTAGCCCCGGCGTCTCGGGCTTTGGGTGTGCAGCGGTCACCCGCGTGACATGGGCAGGCGCGGTCTCTTCAGCTGTCTGGCCTGCGCTAAGGTAACATGCTCAATTTTTAGGACACCTCTGCATCTGGCTTGCGCTAACGGACATGCGGAGGTTGTCTTGTACTTAGTAGAGAGGAAGTGCAAGCTAAATCCTCGTGACAACTTCAAGAGATCGCCACTGATGAAGGTACGTGGGTGCTGCGGTGAGGCAGGGCTTCTAAATTGCGCCCCGAGCGATCGAGCTCTTGGGTGATTCTGGAGGTAGGTCTGGGTGGAGCTTGTGGTGCGCTGGGCGCTGGCTAGGCGTGCGTTGCCTAATGTTTGGGCGCGTTATTGTTGTCCGAGGTCGGCAAGCTGTGGGAATTCTGCCAGAGGGAAGCGTAATTGCTGGCAACGTTTCCTTGTTTCCCGTGTGGTTGGCAGGCAGTGCAGTGCCAGCACGAAGGCTGCGTCGCCATTCTGCTAGCGCATGGCGCCGACGCTAACCTTGCGGATGCTAACGGCAACACTGCCCTTCACCTGGCTGCCCTTGCTCCTAACACCTGCCTAGCAGGGCAGTTACTGGCGCACAACGCCCATCTTGATGCGCAGAATAAGGTAAGCGTGGAATTTGGGTCAGGCCGCTCCTGAGAAGAAAAAGTTGCTTTGCTTCTCTGTGTTTTTCTAACTGGAGAGGGGCGTTATGCTTTCAGATGGGATACACGCCCCTTTCTCTGGCCGTGTCCGCGCATCACGTAGAGATGGTGGAGTTCCTGCTTAGCAAAGGAGCCGACGTGCACGCTCGAGATCAGTCGGAAAGGTGAAGGGTTTGTCAAAACGGGGCGTGGGTCTCCTGAGCATTGGTGAAGTTTGCCTGGTCTGGCCGGGTAGCCGAGGGTGCTTAGCGGGGGAGACGTTTGGCCCAGGGACGTGCTGCGGCCCCTTGCAACCCGAGTTCTCGTGGGCTTCCGTGTGGTTGGCTTTGCTTTCCTCCTGGCTGTAGGAAAGGGGGAGGTGTAATTGTTTTGGGAGCAAATAGGGATGAAAGGAACACCAGTGAAACGTCGGTGTCTCCTGATAGCTTTTGTCTCGTCTTGTGGCTGCTTTAGGACCCCTCTGATGCTTGCCGCCTCTGCCGGGGACGTGAGCATGATAGAAGTTCTTCTTGGCTATGGTGCTGACCTTTGCCAGAAAGACGTTCTTGGATGGACAGCGGAGGCTTATGCTAGGAGGTCTGGACACACTGGGTAAGTGCTTTAGGTCACGGTGAGAGTCGCTAAGCGGTCCGAATGTCCGTGTTGGTGTGCGGACGTGTTTGGTAAGAGGCGCAAGGTTTAATGATGCGTGGAGACCTTTGTTGAAGGTGGGCTCAGTGGAATCTTCCGGGACGTAGCGTTCCCTGTGTCAAGTGTGAGTTGGGGAGTTGAGGAAAGCTTCCCCCGCAAATCGTCTTGTTTGGTAAGTGGTGTTATGCAAGGATGTAGTTGATTATAGTGACAGTGTTCCCTTTCTTTCCGCACCTCCCTAGTGTTAGTGAACAGCTGGCAGACCGCGCAGCCGAGAAAAACGTGGGAGAAGCTTGTGCAGGCAGCGCAGAAAGCACGCCAGTGCTTAGCACTCGTTGCGAGGCAGGAGCTGCTGCGTTTGCGTTGGGCACACCTGCTGCGGACCGAGGAGGTAGGAGGCTTAACTGTGGAGGAGCTGAGGAGGAGAATGCCTACGGCCTTTTCTTGTGGTGGCTTGTATTGAAGCTTGGCAGGGTTCCGTCCCTCTTGCCTGTTGAGTACCCTTGCTAGGGACGGAGTAGAGACGCGCTGGTGATCCTCCTCCGTGAGGATAGTCCTTTGGTTTTGAGGCTGGCTTTTGGTTTTGGGGGTGATGGGTGGGAGGCTGGGTAGAGCAGGAAATACAGCGTAGTCTCTGGCATTTTGAAGCACAGGTTGGCGGGGGTGGGGGTAGAGGCAAAGAGAGCACGAGAGAGAGACCGATCTCTGCCTGTGTGGTATGAAGAGCTCGGCAGTTTGTTTCCTTCTTGTCCTGTTCAACCGCTACCAGCATTTGCTCGCTGCCTGCTCACATAGCATATTCATGCCATGGCAGGTTTGAGGTTTGGAACGTTCGAAGGAAAGACAAGGGCGGTGTGGAATTCTTGTCCTTTTTTATTTTGCGGGGGGTGGGGGGGGGCAGCGAGAATTGAGTAGGATGGGAGAAATTGGTGGTTTGGGGCATGCTTTCGTTCATGCTGTCTGGCATGACTGCTTCACTCTAGTCTGGCCTGTAGAATTGTCCGTGTAACATGCTTGTCTGCATTGCTGAAAGTCGAAGGTCCGACATGCTAAGAATTAATCCTGTCAATTAATATTTGAACAGTGAGAGGTGGCTTTTCCCACGAATACTTCACGAGGTGAGCCTCGAACAGTAGCTTTTGCCAACGACCTTAACCTGCCGAAAAAGAGGGGAGATTTGAGCGAGACGGTCCTTCTTGCCTTTGCCTTTGCCTTTGCCTTTGAAGAGTGTTGGAGGCAGAGGAGAGCGATGACAGCTGTCCTGCTTCTGAGGAAGAAAAAAGCAGTTTAGCTGCCAAGGTAAAGTGCCTCCAGAAGGAGAACTGCCCGTGGAGCGACTCGTTTGCAGGGCAGAGCTGTCTAGATTTGGGCAAAAGCGCGTGTCCAGGCAGGGTGGTTTTCTCCTGCCCCGCGGTCTCCTGCCTGCCAGTCTTTCAGCTGCGGTGAGCTGTTTGCTCCAAGCCTTGTAGCCGTCCGTGGCAGAGCATGCAGCAGGCTTGCGGTTGCGGGTGGGAAGAGCAGTAGGTGACAAGAAAAGCGACCGCATGGTTTTCTTCACCTGAGTCAGAGTTCTCGTCCCAAAGCTGATCAGCCTCTAGATGGCCTGTTCTTTTGTCCTCCAAGCCTTGCTGTTTGTTTCCAGTAACTTTGGTGATAGAATTCAGGCTGATATGGGGAAAAGGGCACTTGCTGTTCAAGATCTGCTGCAATGCTTCATCTCCTGGCTCTCCTTTCTTTCGTCCTTGTCAGGTTGCCCAAGAGTGCTTGGGGGCGGGGGGAGTGGCTCAAGAGGGTCTTTTTTTCCTCCTGGGGGATGGCATTGCGGGCTTGCATGGGATCTCACAGCACCTGTTTCCCCTTCCTTTTGTTTCTTTTGTTTTGTTTTGGTTTGTTTTTCAGTTGAGGTGTGTGGCATTGGGGCTGTGCCATGATGAAGAAGCTGAAGAAGCCGAGTGTGGTGCAGGAACGCACCCCGTAGTGCTGGAGATGCAGGCATGTTTATTTGCAACCTGGTTGCCCTTGTCTCAGTGGCCTGTCAGAGACTGTGGCAGCTGTTGTGTGAGAAGAGCTAGTGTGGCATAGTAAGATGTGATGGTGGTTGGAGGAGTGAAAGTGAGGAAAGAGGGGGAGGTGAGACTACGGTAGTTTGAGAAGCAGGCAGCTGGTGGTCTCGTGAGCCCAAGGGAGGGGGAAAGGGTGTGTGTGCTGCTGGATAAGGTAACGTAGGTGAAGGCAGAGCCTGACTGTGTGCGGGCAGTGCTTCTCGGGGGGCTTTATGGAATGGGAGCAGGACGTTAGTGACATTAGGTATTGCTGTGTACATAAAGACATCTGCAGGCCTTGTAAAAGAGGAGCGAGAAGGTTTTTCTCTGTGGCTCGAGAGAGGAGAAGTATTTGGCAAGGTGTGGATGGCCTGGGCAGAGGCTGCTGTCCTGGGAGTGGCAGCAAGTGGCCTTTGAGTTGTATTTCTAGAGTCCTACTGCAAGAGAGAAGGTTCTGGTTCTGTGCGTGCTTGGAAGGGTTGCTGCTGCTTTGCCAGGTTATGCAGTGAAAGGAGCGTGTTTGGGACGGTGCAGCCAAGTACTAAGGACAGCAGCAGAGTGGGTGTAGGCTTGGAGGGAGCGCAGTTGGGGGTTGGAGAGTGGAAGCGAGGGCCCAGGGGGAGGTTTGCCTCAGGTTGTTGGAGAAGCAGGCAGCTGGCGGTGTTTGTTGGTGCAAAGGAGGGGGGAAGGATGTGTGTGCTGCTGAGTATTGCCGTGTAGGGGAAGCTGGAGTGTGGGTAGTGCTTCTCAGGGGCTTTAGGGGAAGGGAGCAGGGCGTTTGTGAGCTTCGGCATTGCCGTCCCTTCACATACGTTCTCGTGGAGGCTGCTTGTTTCTGTTCTTTCTAAGTGTGCGGGCCGATCTCTTTTAGGACGACTCACCGGAAAGGAAGGGAGAGGAGGCTCCTGGTGGTGCCCAAGTGGCGGCTGCTGCAGGAGCCCCTGCTGGTGTGAGAGGTGAGTTTCTAGACATGGAGGGGCTTTGTTTCTCTGCTCTTTGGGCTGGGTGAATGAACTGAAATGGCGATCTGCCTGTGAGAGGGTAGAGCAGGCAGGTAGGCGCTGGGCAGGCAATGGCGGGGAGGGGGGGAGGGAACGTAGCTGGAGGGAGATGTTTTGTGGTAGTGCTAGGGAAGGAGGGTTGTTTCTTGGTGACTTCCTGCGGGTGGGAGGGTGTTTGGCTAGTGCTTTGCGGGTCGCTCCTGTAGCGTGCCGAGGGATTGTGAAGGGCCAACTCTGGAGCTGTAGTTTGGAGGGGAGATGCCGTCAGAGCTGCGTAGTCGGCGACTGTGGCATGGCAGAGCCTTGTTTGGATGCTCGCCGAGCATGTGTTGGGCGTTCTTGGTAGGGGCGTGAGCTGTGCTGCTGGGCTTGGGCCTGTGGTGCTGGCAAGAAGGCGGCAGGAAGTGGCGATGGCGTGGTGGTGCGGCTGGGGGTGCAGGCGCCCTTAAATGACGCTGCTTTGTTTTTCCTGGGGAGTGGAACGGTTTGGTGTGTCCTGGGCGCAGGGCTTGCGTGCTGGAGGAGAGCAGGAGAGGGAAAGAAGGAGCGGTGGTGTGTCATTTGTGGCTTCCTTTGCAGGTGTTGCGTCGTCCGCAGGAGCGGAGCAGGAGGACGAGAGCGACTCTCCCTGGGATTCCGAGGTGCTTGGTGTGAGGGGCGCAGTGGGTTGCCCGAGGGGGGAAGTGCGCGGGAGCTTGCCTTGGACGTGGGCCCTAGCAGGGATGAGGCTCAGTTGCCGCTTGTGGTGGCTGCGCCACAGGTTTGTTCCTGTGACCTGGAGCCGCTTGTGCTCTGTGCAAGCGGTTTGGTGAGGACTGTGCCTAAGTGGGGTGTGCTAATGTCCTGGGAGTGGCAGCAAGTGGCCTTTGAGTTGTATTTCTAGAGTCCTACTGCAAGAGAGAAGGTTCTGGTTCTGTGCGTGCTTGGAAGGGTTGCTGCTGCTTTGCCAGGTTATGCAGTGAAAGGAGCGTGTTTGGGACGGTGCAGCCAAGTACTAAGGACAGCAGCAGAGTGGGTGTAGGCTTGGAGGGAGCGCAGTTGGGGGTTCTGAAAGGGCTGTTCTACTTCCAGAGCCTGCGTTCCTTGACGGCCTGCCAAAGTCCCGAAGCAGCAGTGAATCTGCAGGTAATGCTTGATCGACAATCCGAGTTGTGCTTGGGTAGTCCTGCATTTGAAATGCAGTTTGTGGGTGAAGCGTTTCTGGAGATTGCTTGCACCACTCTCTGCTTGTTTGTGTTCTCGCTCACCTAGGTGTCTGCAAAGGAGGGAGGAGAGCGTGAAGGACGCGAGGCTGCTGCAACACAGACTGATTTTCAGTGTGACGGACAGGTGAGGAGCTGTGTTGAAGAGCTGTGGAGATGTTAGCCTAGAGCGAGGTGTTATTGCCAAAAGAGCGCAGGCGGAAGACCGCAGAGAGTGGCAGATGTGAAATATACTTTAGATGTATGTTATCTTTGGGCTCCCTCTGAAGAAGGCTGTCGTGAGTGAAAAGAAGGTGGTAGTGCATGTTCGTGCCCTTTTTGTGAGGCTCACGGCACAATCTTTCCTTAGGCGATGGCCGCAGAGCTGCCGGCGGAGGTTGCTGAAGCTCCTGGAAAGCAGTTGCTTCCAGAAGGTTCACTTGAAGTTCCAAAGGTTTCCTGCGGTGAGCTGCAGGGAGACAAGTTGCGGTTGCAAGAGGAACTGGCCAGGGTGAAAGCCAAGGTAGGCAAAGCCTGTAGCGGCCTGCATGACTGTGAGGAGGTGGTTTTCCCCTGTAAACGATGGGGAAAAGCCCTTGTTGAGGCTGTAGGGTAGTAGTGCAGTGGTGTCCCTTCTGTTGCCTTCCCTTCTTCCCGCCGCTGCCCCATGGTGGCAAACAGACCAAGCGCGTCAGGGAGCTGCCCTTTCAAGCGTGAGGGGCCAAGCAGTGTGTTGGGGGTCACACCTACCCACGAGGAGGCTGCTCAAGCAGCTTGTTGTCTCTCCGAACCCGCCTGAGCTTTGAGGTGGACCTGAAGGTGACAGTGGGTGAGCTCCGGGTGCCCTGAGAGTGCTGCGTGTTTTCCTGTTGAGGCTGTTGTACTCTTTCTCTATATTTGGCTGTGTGTGTAGAGCTTTGGTTCCTTCTTTGTAGCTGGTCAAATGCCTGCGAAGGTGACAGTCTGTGTTCTGGGGGGGGGGCAGCACTTGAAAGGGTGCGATCCTTCTTCATGGTTTGCGCTCGCACACGCAGCGCTGGTTGCTAGGTGGGGTTTTTGCACTGTATACGGGAAGCAGCATGTCAGGCAGGTGCTGTGACTTGTCCTGTTCCCTGACTGTAGGAGGAACTTGACCTCCTAACCTAGCTGCCCGGAGAAGGCCGTGGGTTGGCCCTAGTGCTGAGCTTTTTCTGTAGAAAACATCTTGGCCATCTTGTGGCTGCATGATGCAAATGTGCCGCAAAGTGCTATAGTTCCTGCAGGGCCCTGGGGATGAACCTGTAGTTAGTAAGCATTAGGATCCCGAAATGCTAATTCACTTCCAAGTTGTTTTTGGAGAGAGCTACGTTCAGAGCTACTGACTTGCTTTCCGTTCACTACGCCCACCGCTGCCACCAACGCAAGTACGGAGTTGAAGGAAGGAGTGTAGGGACCGGCTTTCCACCATTTGTGTAAGAATAAGGTATAGCAGCGTGGGCAGCGTTGGACTAGAAGTCTTTGTGATTGTGGTCGTTATCCTGGAGTTGGGAAGTGCCAGCAGGAGAAGGGAGAGCCTTTGCAGTAATGCTTCCCGTGGGGGAGCGAGCAGCTGGATGCTAGGAGGGTCCCGAGTCACGGGAAGGAGTAGGATTGGTGTTGCAGCTGCGTTTGGGCAGCTGGTAGGAAATTGAGATGGGGATGGGAGAGGCCGGTATGAAAGCGGAAGGAGCAACGTGGTTTTGGAGAGTCGAAGCAGTGGAGTCGTCTGTCTGAAAGCGAAGCTGACTAGCGTGGGTCCTGACTAGCGTGGTTTTACAGTTGCAGGCGTTGGAAGAGCAGCATGTTCAGGCTGAGCGTTGTGTTCAGGATTTGAAGACGGCCCTGGCAGAGAAACAGAGGGAAGCGACAGCTTCTTCCCGGCAACTGCAAGACCTTCTGGAAGCCTCTTTGGGAGGCGTTAGCCTAAAAGACCTGGAGGAACGAGTGGGACGGTAAGGAAGTGGCACAGTGAAGCAAGGCTTTGCTTTGTGGGCTGGTGTAATAGCAGCAGGATGGCCTTGTTGCATCTCAGCAAGTCAGTACACGATTTTGGGAGAGGCTTTTGCTTTGGACTGTGTGATTTGGCGCTGTTGTGCCAGTGTTGGTGCTCCTGTGGATTTCCATGACGAGGCCTGTGTTTCTTTTCAAGACTTGAACTGGAAAACGCCCGGCTGGAAGACACAGGGCAGCAGCAGGCAGCTAGACTCGAAGCTCTTCAGAAAGAGCTGCACGCCTCTGCCTCTGTAAGCTAGTCATAGCCTTCCTGTTTCATGAGCTACTGTGCGCAGTTGTGTGTGTATGTATGCGGGGGCGTTTTCGGAAGAGATTTTCCTGGGGAGCCTCGGGGAAATCATTCCCTGCAGGCTGCAGGCGATCGGCTGCTGTTGGTCCGCTCGCAGGCTTTCTGGTTTTGTGCGCTACTCTGCTGAGTCTTACTTAACAGTGTTTGAGGTAAGGGCACTTACGGCACTTGTGCGCCGGTGTGAATGGTTGCTGCTTTGTACCGGTTGTGGTGCTTAAGCCGTGTGGCAGCAGCACTTCAGCTGTTGCCGCCTTAAAGGCGTTCTGCAAGTGAACTTGTGGAACGTCCTTGGTGCCAAGCACGTCGTTGCCAAGTCTTAAGCGGCCTCCTCAGGCTGTGCCAGGAATTCCATTCGCCGCTGGTCGCTGAAGATCCCCCTGGAGCTTTAAATTAAGCTGTGCTCTGCCCGGATGGGGATACCTAAGTACCGTCGGCTATTAGCGGAGGGCCTGAGGAAGGTGTTCTCCAGTGTGCGTGGCACCTTTGCCCCCGTGAGCCCCTCGCTAGTAGCGGGTGGTCTTTGCTTTAGTGGGGGTCGGGGGGAGGGTGGTGTGGGGGGAGAGAGGGGTGGCAGGCACCAGTTTCTGTCCCTCGGTCTTAGCCTGGGTGGTGGAAATATTGAAGTGCTGCAGTTTGCGTGGGATTCTGTCCCCTGGAGTTGTGGGGCCGGCCCTCGGCTAGCAGAGAGAGATGTCCTGCCGCACCTTTGTGAGGAAGGCTGTGCGCACCTAGTGCCTCTAGGTGCCGTGAGTGAGTCGTGTGTGCCATTTCTTCTTCCTGTCCGGAAAGCGTGAGAGCGGAAGAAAGCCAGGGAAGGAGCTGGCAGAGTGGAAACAACCCGCAGAAGCCCGCCTGGAGGAAGAAATGAAGAAAAACGTTGCACTGCAGAAAGAATGCAACAGGTACAGCCGTTGAGTACTTGTAAGAGCTGTCGAATGAGCGGGGAGTCAGGCGTTATGTACCTTGCCCCTGAGACTCCGAGTACGTATCTGTTGGTGAGCGAGCTCAAGGCTTGCGTTAGGTCTTGCAAGTGGCTTCTGTAGGGGAGCGTGCGGTTTTAGGTAGGTGGAAGTGCAGGCAGGAGGGCAGTTGTCCTGGGAAGAGAGGGAGGGCGGGAGGGCAGGAAGAAGTCGCTTGTGTCTTGTGCCTGTTGTCAGGCAGAGGGAGAAGCTTCAAGGGAGCAGATGAAATGTTGACTGGGCAAGTGATGTGTGGGAGGGGAATGATGTGGGTGGGTGGGTTGGTGTGGTGTTTTGGCTTGGTGTCTTGTTCTGGAAGTCCTGGCCTGTCCGCCATGGTACAAATGAAGTAAGCCCCGCACCGTATGCGTGGTGCTTAGGGAAGTGCATGCGTAAAGGCGGACTGTGCTTGGGCTTCCTACTTTACTTGCTAATGTGCTGTGCAGGTCGAAGAGGCTTCTGGAGAAAGCTATGAAGAAAGTGAGGGCGTATGAGAGGCGGGCGCGAGAGTCCCAGATGAATTTCCCGGGCGAAAGGGAGGACCCGTGTTCGGGAAGGGGCAGAGAAGTTGCTAAATTACGAACAAAGGTGAGCTTTGGCTGGCTTGTTGTGGTGCTTGTTTTGGAAAGCTGTAAGATTCTTTTCCTGGCTGTTGGGTTGTGGTGTTAATTATGTGGTGGCCGTGTTTGAAAAGAACGGCTGTCTCTTATGGTCCCTGAAAAAGCCTGTGTAATCCTTTGGGAAGTGAAGAGGCGTTGCGATAGCGGGGCACTTGTGAGCCTGGGTCTTTCTGGGCGAGAGCCCAGCTTGAAAGCTTGAGGCCCTGGCAGCATCTTTGAGGTCTGACAGATGAATTTGTGCTCTGGAAGACCGGTAAGTAGGACCATTATAAGCCTAACCACAGTATGAAAGGCAAGGACATCGGAAGCATAGGTGTGAGAGGTGTGGAAAAGGTGCGTTTCTGCGGAGAGAAGACGACGACGACGACGGCGGCAGAGTTTTAGTTGACCTTTGGGGCCTACTGAAACCCTGGCACTTCTTTGTTGATTGTCTTCTAAACTCAAACCTGTGTGTGTGTGTGTGTGTGTGTGTGTGTGTGCGCGTGTGTGTGCGTGTATGTAGAAAGAGATAATCATTTCTGTTTCCTCTTTCCTGAAGCTTCAGGTATACCACTGTAAACAAGTGAATACCTTGTGATTATTGTATATTGTTGTCAATATGATTACAGTTGTTATCGTTCCCGTTCATTAGTTCATTACACTCGGTTACTTACCTGTTACAATAGTAAACTCATTCCTAAGGAGCAGGGACACCTACACTACCAGCCGACCCTGTTTAGTGTCGGGAGCCCGCCGAATTACCTTACCAGGGCAAAATGCCTCTCAACTGGTTCGGTCGTTCTGCGGAGGCCTCCCGGCACAAAGGGACACGCTCGGTGGATTGTCACAGAACTGCGTACGCTTAGACCTCTGGGTCTGCTTAGGTGAGTGAGTCCTTTCCCTGTGTGCAGGTCCGTGAGCTGTGCTGCTCCCTGGAGGCAGAGCGGAGGAAGTCGAGGCAGCTAGAGAAAGCAAACGAAGGTGCGCGAGAAGAGTTGGCTTGGCTGCATGGGAGCCGTGACAAACTGCGGAAGAGCAAGCGGCAGCTGGAAGAAGAGGTGGTTGCGCTGAGGTGTCGCTTAGAGGCCAAGATGAGGGATCAGAGGCACAGAGAAGAGGATAAAAGGGAGATTGAGCAAAAGGCTGGGCAAGAGCTAAGGCAAAAACTACAGGAAGTCAATCTCTTTCTGCAGGTGAGCTCCCTTACCGCTAGTACGCGCAGTCCGTTTGTGGCTTGTCATTCATTCTTTACTGTTGTCATTTCTCGGTATGTTATGCTTGTGCCGGTCAGTGCTGTGGGGTCATGGGCTCGTTATAGCTTCAGGAGGTTGCTGAAGGGTGCGAGCTTGTTGGATGCTTGTCCTCAGGCATTCTGAGATGTGGTGAATAATCTTCTTTACGCACCTCGGTCACTGGCGAATCTGTAACAGCGCCAAGAAAGACGAGAATTGCAAGTGGACTAGTGTCTTAGAGAGACAGAGGTGGCTTAGTACTAGCTCTGATTCAAAACAAAACAAAGCAAAGCAAAAAGTTGCGCTGAGAGAGCCGGTTTCTTTCTGAACCAAAAGGATGATGTAATGGGGTGCTTTTGGGTTTTGCCCTTGATTGTAGAGGGCAGTGAGGAGGCCCAGTTGGCTCCCTGGGTGAGGTTGTGCTCTTCAAAGTGGGTGTGTGAAAGGGCCTGGGGGGAATGATCTCTTTTTCTTTCCTGGGGGTTGAAACTGCATTATCTGCTTCAGACACAGGCAGCCGCCCAGGACCGAGCGGAACAACTAAGAGCCGCTTCTGCAGCTTCCGCGGTAGGCCGACTGCAGCAGAGAGTTAGGCATTTAGAATATGAATTGGCTCTCACAAAACGCCTGCAGTGAGAGAGCGCTAACGAGAGGCTTGCGGAAGCTGCTGCTGCTGCGCAATGCTATGAGCCCTGCAGAAGCCACTCTCTGGCAACGAACCCGGTGGGCAGCGCTTCCTCTGTGACGGAGAGAGTGGAAGCTCATATGGCTGAGGTAAGGCATTGGGAATACCTGTTATTCTCAAGCTGAAAATGAGCATCCGTTCCTAGCTCCACCGCGCCCAATCTAGGAGTCTAGACACGCCTGCTGACCCTCAGAGCGCTGCAACCTCGGCAAAAGCTCTGGTCCGGGCGCGCCCCAGAATTAGCAGTCCGTGTGACGGCATGTTCCTCACAGCGTGGTGAGCAGCGTGCCCTGAGGTTTGGGAAGCGCATGCCGAGAGTGGGGCAAGGGAGCACGTGATTCTTCACAAAATGCCGTGATCCGTTCCCGCCTTTGCACAGAGTGGGGGTGTGGAGAAGCTCTCGAGTTGGGGATTGCTTTGTGAGACGGTTAATGCCATAGAGTAATGGGAACGCTGGGCCTTGGTGGACAAAGACTTTCTCTGTAGTGGGGGTGATGTTTCCAGTGTTTATTCCCATGTTGCAGTTGGCTTGAGAAGCTAATGCTACAAGAATGTAGCTACTGAGGCCTTAAGGGTATCTTGTCTGTACTTGCAGGTGCGGCGGGAATGGTCAAAAATATCGCTGAAGAACTTGAGCAAGGTAATCTGTCAGGATCTGTTAGCGGTGTTACCAAGGAAGAGGACGGTTCCTCCATTTTGAACACAACTACTGGAAAGCTGCCAAGCTCCTGTGCTAAGCACAGTTGTTTTCTACTAGCTTTCCAACCTAGAGCTCTGCGAGGCAACTTGCTGCTTATGCAAATAATAGTCGTACAGAGTCGTATGCAGTTGCCTTTAGATCACAGAGAGGAAAAGCGGCCTATGCGCACGTTCAGCCCCTGCCCCCGAGCCCTGAGCAATTCCACCTCTTCAGGATAATTGTTTCTCCAGAGTTGTGGCTTGGCAGTGACTGGGCCTGTTGCAAAGCAGGTAGCCCCTGAGAGCAATTCCTTCTGTCCCAGTAGCCTTTACTCTCCTAGCGAGTGGCCAGCCGTTGCGCTAGAGCTCTTTCCGTTTGCTAGGACGGACACAAATCCGTGGCATTGAATCCGTTTGCATTGTGACTGGAGTTGCCTGTCTCCTGGGAGTAATAAGGTTTGTTTGCTTTGGGGACCTTTTCCTACTGCAACACTAACATAGGGCATTTTCTCCCCTCCCGCTCTCGCCCCGCCCCTTCCCCAGCAATGGCTGAGCTGAACGTTGGATCGGCTGGAGCTTCTCCCTGGGCATCTACTGAAGGATCTTCAGAAAACGTAGACCAGGAGCCGCTTTCCAGGGCAACGCAAGAGTGCCGCGATGTTTTGACAGCCCCGTTCCAGAGAGCTAAGAGTGGTTATCCTGAGACTACTACCTCCTGACAGAGGGACTCGCGTTACCAGGCTGTGAGGAAAAGCAACCCTTGCCACTGTTTTTGTACGAGTGCAACAGTGCGGTGTAGCCAATAATAACAACGTGCGGTCTTTAACTGCAAGTATTGTGTTCCAACTTGGTATTTAATAAATGTTGTAATCTAGTAGGTCTCTCCGTTTTATTCTGTTCCCCTTCCTGACTTTGCCTGCCCTGCGCATATGACTGTCCCCTCTGCTCGTGTCTCTTATGGAGTAGTACGTGTTGCATTGCTGCCAAATGGTGGATGCTGGTGGAAGTCTGGCCTGCTGCGGCATTTGTGGGCAAGGGCTGCGTTTTGTCCCTGCGTTTTGCGAGTTGTTCAGCGCTAGCCAGCACGGATGATGGAAGTCATGTTTTTGAAGGCCTAGCCAGGCTTTCTTCCTGGGCAGGCGCTTAGCCCTTCTGCCTCGCGCTGGTCTGACCAAAAGTCACTTATGCAGACAGCTCCAGGCCTGAGGGCAGAGAGGCCGTTTGTCCAAGGGAGAGCTCAGCTCTGCTCTGCTCTGCTCCCTTCAGCTGGCTTCCCAGCTGCTCCTTCAGCCTGTCCTGGCAGCCAGGCCAAGGGCCAGCATGCAGACTGTGTGTTTTTCCTCAGCGGGGGCTGGAAGCACGAGTGTGTGAAGACAGGGGCCTCGATCGTCCCCAGGTGCAGCCCTTGGCGGTTCCCCTTGTTGAACTTGACAAGGTGCCCGGTTGCCTCACGTCTCGCTCGTAGCGGGGCACTGGCCTCTTGCTGCCTTTGAGAACGATGCTTCCTGTGGTCTGGGCAGAAGGGAGGGCGAGAGCTTCTGGTAGCCAGGAAAGGTCGCAAAGCCCGCCGGTCTGGAAGGCTGTTGGATCCGCTTGCAGTCTGCAAAGGGGAAAGGGGTTATGGAAGTTCTCTGCCCTGCAGCGTGACTGGCAAAGCGGAACCGCTGTCCAGTGCTGGGCACTTGCTCTTCTCTCTGCAAAGCAAAAGCAGGTGCGGAACGCCTCTGAAGTGCCTTCGCTTTGGGTTGTCCTGTTGCCAAACTCTGAGAGGAACTGTTTTCCAGTGGTTCCCTGCCTGCTTCTGTCCTGCTGGGTGTCAGGGAGAGGTGAAAGTTCTTGGCCGCCGGAGCAGCAGCACTGAAATTCAGCGCTGGCATCTGGCATGACAGGAGCTGGTAGCGCTTACAAGGCGGGTAGAGCAAAGTCCCGTCTGTTCTGGCCCCTGCACTAGAGGAGAGGGATGGAGCTACTGGAGCGAGTCCAGCGAAGGGCTACTAAGATGATTAAGGGACTGGAGTAGCTCTCATACGAGGAAAGGCTGAGAGAGCTGGGATTGTTCAGCCTGCAGAAGAGAAGACCGCGGATCAGGGTGTAGGCAGGATGCGAAGGGAGGGTGTAAAGAAGTCGGAGGCAGACTCTTCTCAGCGGTGCCTAGCGGTAGGACGAGGGGCAAGGGGCACAAACTGAAACACAGGCCGTCCTGTCTGAACAGGAGGAAAAAGTTCTTTGCTGTGAGGGGTGACTGAGCCCTGGAAGAGGTTGCCCAGAGAGCTTGGGGAGTCTCCGTCCTCGGAGATGTTCCCAAGCCGTCTGGCTAGGGTCCTGGGCCGACTACTTGAGGTGATCCTGCTTGAGTAGGGGGGGCTGGACGAGACGATCTCCAGAGGTGCCTTCCAACCTCAAACGTCCGGTGATTCTGTGACAAGCAGGAGAAGCGGGCGACCGGGCATCTAGTCAAGTTCGACAAGGGGAACTGTCAAGGGCTGCACCTGGGGACAAATAGCCCCTGTGCCCTGGGGCAGGCTGGGGGCTACTGCCAGGAAAGCAGCTGGGCAGAGGAAGGCCTGGGGGTGCAGGTGGGCAGCAAGGAGTCAGCAATGGTTAGAGAAAGAAATCGTAACCACATTTTAATCGTTTTGATAATAACTTTCTGCCAAAGGGAGCAATCGCCCTCCAGCCTCTCGCTGTGGTCTCTGCTAACAGCTGGAGCGATCCGCTTTCGGTGAGAGTCGCTCACCTCGGTGAGAGTCGCGACTCGCGGCCAATTTGGCTCCCTCCGGCACTTGGGCTTCCTACGGCGCAGGCGCAGAGCTGGGAGCCCAGAAGGACCGGCACGCTCGCGGCCTGGCCGGGCAGCAGCCAGAGCAGCCAGCTGCGGGGCTCAACCTAAGCAGTCGCCGTCTCTTCAGGCGCAACGAGCTACTTCAGCCCTGCGAGCTCGGCCAAGCGCTCGCGACGCCCGCGCCCTTAGGGAAACAGTGGGAGCGCAGGTTTGCGAGGAGCACAGTGTCCCGCACCTGGAGCAGCAGCAGCATGAATTCTTCAGGGAAATGACGGCACAGCAGAGTAAGAGCTGGAGCTGGGGGCCGCCGGGGAGGGACCCCCAACAAAGACGTCCTTCGGCCGGCCGCAGCCACCCGCCGCCGCCGCCGCCGCCGCCCCCCGGCCCGGCCCGGCAGCGCCGCGAAGGAGGCGGCAGCGCCCCCCCCCGCCCCGCCCCGGGCCCGCCCCGGCCGCAGCCCCGCCCCCTCGCTGCACAGCCCCGCCCCTCGGCGCGTCACCCCGCTGCCCTGTGACGCCCCCCCCCGCGCCCTCGCCGCGGCTGTTGCGCATGCGCGGCGCGCCCGCCACCGCCTCCGGAGCCGGTGGTCCTCGGTGCTGTTGCGGCCGTGTGCCTCGCTGCCAGCGTCGCTGCGTCGCTGTCCTCGGCCGGCGCCTCTGCCCCCGGCCCGGGGGCTCCGAGCTCGCCGGGACTCAGCCCCGCAGCAGCTGGCCCGGGCCGCGGCCCCTGCTCGGGGCTGTCCGCCGCCCGCGTGCCCGCCGCAGCATGAAGAGGCTCTTGGGGCTCTTCGGCCAGGGCCAGGGGCAGCCGCCTTCGCCGTCGCCGTCGCGGTCGCGGTCGCGGTCGCGGTGGGCGTGCGGCGGCAGCGCGCCCCTGCGCTGCGTCGGCGCTGCCTACGAGCTCCGGGAGAAGGAGCTGGGCAAGCTGCACCGCGCGGCCGCCAGCGGCGACCTGGCGCGGGTGCGGCGGCGGCGGTGGCTGCCGAGAGTCGGCCTCGACGGGCGGGACAAGGCGAAGCGGTGAGGGGCGTCGGGGGGGCCGGGGCGGCGCGGGGGGTGGGGGGGGCGGCGGCGAGGGCCGGGCTGCTGCGTCGGTGCCGGCGGGGGCGGCGGCTGGTGGGTTGGAGCTGGCGTGCAGCTGGCAGGAGCGCCTTTGTGCCGGGAAGGCAGGGCCGTTTGCTTGGGCTGGCGAGGGAGTGCGGGAGGGCAGTCGGCCTTGCGCGCGCGGGGTGGGCTCGGGGCTCGGGGCTCGGGGCTCGGAGGCCGGTTGCGTGTGTGGCCAGGCCGGAGCGGGACTTTGTTGCTGGGAGCGTGACAGGGTCGAGGGGGAAGGTTTCTGCTGTCGGGTTTGGTAGGTGTTGTGGAGGGCCCTTGGGAGCGAGCGCGTGCTGGTGCTTGCTGCAGCAGTAAGGCCGGGAAGAGGCCAGAGGGCGCGACTTCCCGGCAAGGCCAGCAGCGAGGGGATGTTCTGGTGTTATAAAAGGCACGTGCTGGGCCTGCGGCCCGCTGCTGTGGCGTGAGTGGTCCTGGCAGCAGGTGGAGGTTGCCTTGCCGTAGGCTGGAGGTGCGCAAGCCTTGCTCTTGCTTGCTGGGCTGCGTGCGTAGTGGTGTTGGAGGCAGGGAGGAGGTGCCGGGGCGGAGGGCAGCAGTTGCAGAGCGGAAGCCGGAGGCTGGCTGGGAGAAATGGGGGGCCTGGGCGCAGGGATGCACGCGCAGGGAAGGGAGCGCGGAGCTGAGGCAACGTTGTCTTCCTAAGTGGGGGCTGGGGCTGGGGCTGGGGCTGGGGCGGGGAGGGGCTTTTTCCTAGCCCCGGCGTCTCGGGCTTTGGGTGTGCAGCGGTCACCCGCGTGACATGGGCAGGCGCGGTCTCTTCAGCTGTCTGGCCTGCGCTAAGGTAACATGCTCAATTTTTAGGACACCTCTGCATCTGGCTTGCGCTAACGGACATGCGGAGGTTGTCTTGTACTTAGTAGAGAGGAAGTGCAAGCTAAATCCTCGTGACAACTTCAAGAGATCGCCACTGATGAAGGTACGTGGGTGCTGCGGTGAGGCAGGGCTTCTAAATTGCGCCCCGAGCGATCGAGCTCTTGGGTGATTCTGGAGGTAGGTCTGGGTGGAGCTTGTGGTGCGCTGGGCGCTGGCTAGGCGTGCGTTGCCTAATGTTTGGGCGCGTTATTGTTGTCCGAGGTCGGCAAGCTGTGGGAATTCTGCCAGAGGGAAGCGTAATTGCTGGCAACGTTTCCTTGTTTCCCGTGTGGTTGGCAGGCAGTGCAGTGCCAGCACGAAGGCTGCGTCGCCATTCTGCTAGCGCATGGCGCCGACGCTAACCTTGCGGATGCTAACGGCAACACTGCCCTTCACCTGGCTGCCCTTGCTCCTAACACCTGCCTAGCAGGGCAGTTACTGGCGCACAACGCCCATCTTGATGCGCAGAATAAGGTAAGCGTGGAATTTGGGTCAGGCCGCTCCTGAGAAGAAAAAGTTGCTTTGCTTCTCTGTGTTTTTCTAACTGGAGAGGGGCGTTATGCTTTCAGATGGGATACACGCCCCTTTCTCTGGCCGTGTCCGCGCATCACGTAGAGATGGTGGAGTTCCTGCTTAGCAAAGGAGCCGACGTGCACGCTCGAGATCAGTCGGAAAGGTGAAGGGTTTGTCAAAACGGGGCGTGGGTCTCCTGAGCATTGGTGAAGTTTGCCTGGTCTGGCCGGGTAGCCGAGGGTGCTTAGCGGGGGAGACGTTTGGCCCAGGGACGTGCTGCAGCCCCTTGCAACCCGAGTTCTCGTGGGCTTCCGTGTGGTTGGCTTTGCTTTCCTCCTGGCTGTAGGAAAGGGGGAGGTGTAATTGTTTTGGGAGCAAATAGGGATGAAAGGAACGCCAGTGAAACGTCGGTGTCTCCTGATAGCTTTTGTCTCGTCTTGTGGCTGCTTTAGGACCCCTCTGATGCTTGCCGCCTCTGCCGGGGACGTGAGCATGATAGAAGTTCTTCTTGGCTATGGTGCTGACCTTTGCCAGAAAGACGTTCTTGGATGGACAGCGGAGGCTTATGCTAGGAGGTCTGGACACACTGGGTAAGTGCTTTAGGTCACGGTGAGAGTCGCTAAGCGGTCCGAATGTCCGTGTTGGTGTGCGGACGTGTTTGGTAAGAGGCGCAAGGTTTAATGATGCGTGGAGACCTTTGTTGAAGGTGGGCTCAGTGGAATCTTCCGGGACGTAGCGTTCCCTGTGTCAAGTGTGAGTTGGGGAGTTGAGGAAAGCTTCCCCCGCAAATCGTCTTGTTTGGTAAGTGGTGTTATGCAAGGATGTAGTTGATTATAGTGACAGTGTTCCCTTTCTTTCCGCACCTCCCTAGTGTTAGTGAACAGCTGGCAGACCGCGCAGCCGAGAAAAACGTGGGAGAAGCTTGTGCAGGCAGCGCAGAAAGCACGCCAGTGCTTAGCACTCGTTGCGAGGCAGGAGCTGCTGCGTTTGCGTTGGGCACACCTGCTGCGGACAGAGGAGGTAGGAGGCTTAACTGTGGAGGAGCTGAGGAGGAGAATGCCTACGGCCTTTTCTTGTGGTGGCTTGTATTGAAGCTTGGCAGGGTTCCGTCCCTCTTGCCTGTTGAGTACCCTTGCTAGGGACGGAGTAGAGACGCGCTGGTGATCCTCCTCCGTGAGGATAGTCCTTTGGTTTTGAGGCTGGCTTTTGGTTTTGGGGGTGATGGGTGGGAGGCTGGGTAGAGCAGGAAATACAGCGTAGTCTCTGGCATTTTGAAGCACAGGTTGGCGGGGGTGGGGGTAGAGGCAAAGAGAGCACGAGAGAGAGACCGATCTCTGCCTGTGTGGTATGAAGAGCTCGGCAGTTTGTTTCCTTCTTGTCCTGTTCAACCGCTACCAGCATTTGCTCGCTGCCTGCTCACATAGCATATTCATGCCATGGCAGGTTTGAGGTTTGGAACGTTCGAAGGAAAGACAAGGGCGGTGTGGAATTCTTGTCCTTTTTTATTTTGCGGGGGGTGGGGGGGGGCAGCGAGAATTGAGTAGGATGGGAGAAATTGGTGGTTTGGGGCATGCTTTCGTTCATGCTGTCTGGCATGACTGCTTCACTCTAGTCTGGCCTGTAGAATTGTCCGTGTAACATGCTTGTCTGCATTGCTGAAAGTCGAAGGTCCGACATGCTAAGAATTAATCCTGTCAATTAATATTTGAACAGTGAGAGGTGGCTTTTCCCACGAATACTTCACGAGGTGAGCCTCGAACAGTAGCTTTTGCCAACGACCTTAACCTGCCGAAAAAGAGGGGAGATTTGAGCGAGACGGTCCTTCTTGCCTTTGCCTTTGCCTTTGCCTTTGAAGAGTGTTGGAGGCAGAGGAGAGCGATGACAGCTGTCCTGCTTCTGAGGAAGAAAAAAGCAGTTTAGCTGCCAAGGTAAAGTGCCTCCAGAAGGAGAACTGCCCGTGGAGCGACTCGTTTGCAGGGCAGAGCTGTCTAGATTTGGGCAAAAGCGCGTGTCCAGGCAGGGTGGTTTTCTCCTGCCCCGCGGTCTCCTGCCTGCCAGTCTTTCAGCTGCGGTGAGCTGTTTGCTCCAAGCCTTGTAGCCGTCCGTGGCAGAGCATGCAGCAGGCTTGCGGTTGCGGGTGGGAAGAGCAGTAGGTGACAAGAAAAGCGACCGCATGGTTTTCTTCACCTGAGTCAGAGTTCTCGTCCCAAAGCTGATCAGCCTCTAGATGGCCTGTTCTTTTGTCCTCCAAGCCTTGCTGTTTGTTTCCAGTAACTTTGGTGATAGAATTCAGGCTGATATGGGGAAAAGGGCACTTGCTGTTCAAGATCTGCTGCAATGCTTCATCTCCTGGCTCTCCTTTCTTTCGTCCTTGTCAGGTTGCCCAAGAGTGCTTGGGGGCGGGGGGAGTGGCTCAAGAGGGTCTTTTTTTCCTCCTGGGGGATGGCATTGCGGGCTTGCATGGGATCTCACAGCACCTGTTTCCCCTTCCTTTTGTTTCTTTTGTTTTGTTTTGGTTTGTTTTTCAGTTGAGGTGTGTGGCATTGGGGCTGTGCCATGATGAAGAAGCTGAAGAAGCCGAGTGTGGTGCAGGAACGCACCCCGTAGTGCTGGAGATGCAGGCATGTTTATTTGCAACCTGGTTGCCCTTGTCTCAGTGGCCTGTCAGAGACTGTGGCAGCTGTTGTGTGAGAAGAGCTAGTGTGGCATAGTAAGATGTGATGGTGGTTGGAGGAGTGAAAGTGAGGAAAGAGGGGGAGGTGAGACTACGGTAGTTTGAGAAGCAGGCAGCTGGTGGTCTCGTGAGCCCAAGGGAGGGGGAAAGGGTGTGTGTGCTGCTGGATAAGGTAACGTAGGTGAAGGCAGAGCCTGACTGTGTGCGGGCAGTGCTTCTCGGGGGGCTTTATGGAATGGGAGCAGGACGTTAGTGACATTAGGTATTGCTGTGTACATAAAGACATCTGCAGGCCTTGTAAAAGAGGAGCGAGAAGGTTTTTCTCTGTGGCTCGAGAGAGGAGAAGTATTTGGCAAGGTGTGGATGGCCTGGGCAGAGGCTGCTGTCCTGGGAGTGGCAGCAAGTGGCCTTGGAGTTGTATTTCTAGAGTCCTACTGCAAGAGAGAAGGTTCTGGTTCTGTGCGTGCTTGGAAGGGTTGCTGCTGCTTTGCCAGGTTATGCAGTGAAAGGAGCGTGTTTGGGACGGTGCAGCCAAGTACTAAGGACAGCAGCAGAGTGGGTGTAGGCTTGGAGGGAGCGCAGTTGGGGGTTGGAGAGTGGAAGCGAGGGCCCAGGGGGAGGTTTGCCTCAGGTTGTTGGAGAAGCAGGCAGCTGGCGGTGTTTGTTGGTGCAAAGGAGGGGGGAAGGATGTGTGTGCTGCTGAGTATTGCCGTGTAGGGGAAGCTGGAGTGTGGGTAGTGCTTCTCAGGGGCTTTAGGGGAAGGGAGCAGGGCGTTTGTGAGCTTCGGCATTGCCGTCCCTTCACATACGTTCTCGTGGAGGCTGCTTGTTTCTGTTCTTTCTAAGTGTGCGGGCCGATCTCTTTTAGGACGACTCACCGGAAAGGAAGGGAGAGGAGGCTCCTGGTGGTGCCCAAGTGGCGGCTGCTGCAGGAGCCCCTGCTGGTGTGAGAGGTGAGTTTCTAGACATGGAGGGGCTTTGTTTCTCTGCTCTTTGGGCTGGGTGAATGAACTGAAATGGCGATCTGCCTGTGAGAGGGTAGAGCAGGCAGGTAGGCGCTGGGCAGGCAATGGCGGGGAGGGGGGGAGGGAACGTAGCTGGAGGGAGATGTTTTGTGGTAGTGCTAGGGAAGGAGGGTTGTTTCTTGGTGACTTCCTGCGGGTGGGAGGGTGTTTGGCTAGTGCTTTGCGGGTCGCTCCTGTAGCGTGCCGAGGGATTGTGAAGGGCCAACTCTGGAGCTGTAGTTTGGAGGGGAGATGCCGTCAGAGCTGCGTAGTCGGCGACTGTGGCATGGCAGAGCCTTGTTTGGATGCTCGCCGAGCATGTGTTGGGCGTTCTTGGTAGGGGCGTGAGCTGTGCTGCTGGGCTTGGGCCTGTGGTGCTGGCAAGAAGGCAGCAGGAAGTGGCGATGGCGTGGTGGTGCGGCTGGGGGTGCAGGCGCCCTTAAATGACGCTGCTTTGTTTTTCCTGGGGAGTGGAACGGTTTGGTGTGTCCTGGGCGCAGGGCTTGCGTGCTGGAGGAGAGCAGGAGAGGGAAAGAAGGAGCGGTGGTGTGTCATTTGTGGCTTCCTTTGCAGGTGTTGCGTCGTCCGCAGGAGCGGAGCAGGAGGACGAGAGCGACTCTCCCTGGGATTCCGAGGTGCTTGGTGTGAGGGGCGCAGTGGGTTGCCCGAGGGGGGAAGTGCGCGGGAGCTTGCCTTGGACGTGGGCCCTAGCAGGGATGAGGCTCAGTTGCCGCTTGTGGTGGCTGCGCCACAGGTTTGTTCCTGTGACCTGGAGCCGCTTGTGCTCTGTGCAAGCGGTTTGGTGAGGACTGTGCCTAAGTGGGGTGTGCTAATGTCCTGGGAGTGGCAGCAAGTGGCCTTGGAGTTGTATTTCTAGAGTCCTACTGCAAGAGAGAAGGTTCTGGTTCTGTGCGTGCTTGGAAGGGTTGCTGCTGCTTTGCCAGGTTATGCAGTGAAAGGAGCGTGTTTGGGACGGTGCAGCCAAGTACTAAGGACAGCAGCAGAGTGGGTGTAGGCTTGGAGGGAGCGCAGTTGGGGGTTGGAGAGTGGAAGCGAGGGCCCAGGGGGAGGTTTGCCTCAGGTTGTTGGAGAAGCAGGCAGCTGGCGGTGTTTGTTGGTGCAAAGGAGGGGGGAAGGATGTGTGTGCTGCTGAGTATTGCCGTGTAGGGGAAGCTGGAGTGTGGGTAGTGCTTCTCAGGGGCTTTAGGGGAAGGGAGCAGGGCGTTTGTGAGCTTCGGCATTGCCGTCCCTTCATATACGTTCTCGTGGAGGCTGCTTGTTTCTGTTCTTTCTAAGTGTGCGGGCCGATCTCTTTCAGGACGACTCACCGGAAAGGAAGGGAGAGGAGGCTCCTGGTGGTGCCCAAGTGGCGGCTGCTGCAGGAGCCCCTGCTGGTGTGAGAGGTGAGTTTCTAGACATGGAGGGGCTTTGTTTCTCTGCTCTTTGGGCTGGGTGAATGAACTGAAATGGCGATCTGCCTGTGAGAGGGTAGAGCAGGCAGGTAGGCGCTGGGCAGGCAATGGCGGGGAGGGGGGGAGGGAACGTAGCTGGAGGGAGATGTTTTGTGGTAGTGCTAGGGAAGGAGGGTTGTTTCTTGGTGACTTCCTGCGGGTGGGAGGGTGTTTGGCTAGTGCTTTGCGGGTCGCTCCTGTAGCGTGCCGAGGGATTGTGAAGGGCCAACTCTGGAGCTGTAGTTTGGAGGGGAGATGCCGTCAGAGCTGCGTAGTCGGCGACTGTGGCATGGCAGAGCCTTGTTTGGATGCTCGCCGAGCATGTGTTGGGCGTTCTTGGTAGGGGCGTGAGCTGTGCTGCTGGGCTTGGGCCTGTGGTGCTGGCAAGAAGGCGGCAGGAAGTGGCGATGGCGTGGTGGTGCGGCTGGGGGTGCAGGCGCCCTTAAATGACGCTGCTTTGTTTTTCCTGGGGAGTGGAACGGTTTGGTGTGTCCTGGGCGCAGGGCTTGCGTGCTGGAGGAGAGCAGGAGAGGGAAAGAAGGAGCGGTGGTGTGTCATTTGTGGCTTCCTTTGCAGGTGTTGCGTCGTCCGCAGGAGCGGAGCAGGAGGACGAGAGCGACTCTCCCTGGGATTCCGAGGTGCTTGGTGTGAGGGGCGCAGTGGGTTGCCCGAGGGGGGAAGTGCGCGGGAGCTTGCCTTGGACGTGGGCCCTAGCAGGGATGAGGCTCAGTTGCCGCTTGTGGTGGCTGCGCCACAGGTTTGTTCCTGTGACCTGGAGCCGCTTGTGCTCTGTGCAAGCGGTTTGGTGAGGACTGTGCCTAAGTGGGGTGTGCTAATGTCCTGGGAGTGGCAGCAAGTGGCCTTTGAGTTGTATTTCTAGAGTCCTACTGCAAGAGAGAAGGTTCTGGTTCTGTGCGTGCTTGGAAGGGTTGCTGCTGCTTTGCCAGGTTATGCAGTGAAAGGAGCGTGTTTGGGACGGTGCAGCCAAGTACTAAGGACAGCAGCAGAGTGGGTGTAGGCTTGGAGGGAGCGCAGTTGGGGGTTCTGAAAGGGCTGTTCTACTTCCAGAGCCTGCGTTCCTTGACGGCCTGCCAAAGTCCCGAAGCAGCAGTGAATCTGCAGGTAATGCTTGAGCGACAATCCGAGTTGTGCTTGGGTAGTCCTGCATTTGAAATGCAGTTTGTGGGTGAAGCGTTTCTGGAGATTGCTTGCACCACTCTCTGCTTGTTTGTGTTCTCGCTCACCTAGGTGTCTGCAAAGGAGGGAGGAGAGCGTGAAGGACGCGAGGCTGCTGCAACACAGACTGATTTTCAGTGTGACGGACAGGTGAGGAGCTGTGTTGAAGAGCTGTGGAGATGTTAGCCTAGAGCGAGGTGTTATTGCCAAAAGAGCGCAGGCGGAAGACCGCAGAGAGTGGCAGATGTGAAATATACTTTAGATGTATGTTATCTTTGGGCTCCCTCTGAAGAAGGCTGTCGTGAGTGAAAAGAAGGTGGTAGTGCATGTTCGTGCCCTTTTTGTGAGGCTCACGGCACAATCTTTCCTTAGGCGATGGCCGCAGAGCTGCCGGCGGAGGTTGCTGAAGCTCCTGGAAAGCAGTTGCTTCCAGAAGGTTCACTTGAAGTTCCAAAGGTTTCCTGCGGTGAGCTGCAGGGAGACAAGTTGCGGTTGCAAGAGGAACTGGCCAGGGTGAAAGCCAAGGTAGGCAAAGCCTGTAGCGGCCTGCATGACTGTGAGGAGGTGGTTTTCCCCTGTAAACGATGGGGAAAAGCCCTTGTTGAGGCTGTAGGGTAGTAGTGCAGTGGTGTCCCTTCTGTTGCCTTCCCTTCTTCCCGCCGCTGCCCCATGGTGGCAAACAGACCAAGCGCGTCAGGGAGCTGCCCTTTCAAGCGTGAGGGGCCAAGCAGTGTGTTGGGGGTCACACCTACCCACGAGGAGGCTGCTCAAGCAGCTTGTTGTCTCTCCGAACCCGCCTGAGCTTTGAGGTGGACCTGAAGGTGACAGTGGGTGAGCTCCGGGTGCCCTGAGAGTGCTGCGTGTTTTCCTGTTGAGGCTGTTGTACTCTTTCTCTATATTTGGCTGTGTGTGTAGAGCTTTGGTTCCTTCTTTGTAGCTGGTCAAATGCCTGCGAAGGTGACAGTCTGTGTTCTGGGGGGGGGGCAGCACTTGAAAGGGTGCGATCCTTCTTCATGGTTTGCGCTCGCACACGCAGCGCTGGTTGCTAGGTGGGGTTTTTGCACTGTATACGGGAAGCAGCATGTCAGGCAGGTGCTGTGACTTGTCCTGTTCCCTGACTGTAGGAGGAACTTGACCTCCTAACCTAGCTGCCCGGAGAAGGCCGTGGGTTGGCCCTAGTGCTGAGCTTTTTCTGTAGAAAACATCTTGGCCATCTTGTGGCTGCATGATGCAAATGTGCCGCAAAGTGCTATAGTTCCTGCAGGGCCCTGGGGATGAACCTGTAGTTAGTAAGCATTAGGATCCCGAAATGCTAATTCACTTCCAAGTTGTTTTTGGAGAGAGCTACGTTCAGAGCTACTGACTTGCTTTCCGTTCACTACGCCCACCGCTGCCACCAACGCAAGTACGGAGTTGAAGGAAGGAGTGTAGGGACCGGCTTTCCACCATTTGTGTAAGAATAAGGTATAGCAGCGTGGGCAGCGTTGGACTAGAAGTCTTTGTGATTGTGGTCGTTATCCTGGAGTTGGGAAGTGCCAGCAGGAGAAGGGAGAGCCTTTGCAGTAATGCTTCCCGTGGGGGAGCGAGCAGCTGGATGCTAGGAGCGTCCCGAGTCACGGGAAGGAGTAGGATTGGTGTTGCAGCTGCGTTTGGGCAGCTGGTAGGAAATTGAGATGGGGATGGGAGAGGCCGGTATGAAAGCGGAAGGAGCAACGTGGTTTTGGAGAGTCGAAGCAGTGGAGTCGTCTGTCTGAAAGCGAAGCTGACTAGCGTGGGTCCTGACTAGCGTGGTTTTACAGTTGCAGGCGTTGGAAGAGCAGCATGTTCAGGCTGAGCGTTGTGTTCAGGATTTGAAGACGGCCCTGGCAGAGAAACAGAGGGAAGCGACAGCTTCTTCCCGGCAACTGCAAGACCTTCTGGAAGCCTCTTTGGGAGGCGTTAGCCTAAAAGACCTGGAGGAACGAGTGGGACGGTAAGGAAGTGGCACAGTGAAGCAAGGCTTTGCTTTGTGGGCTGGTGTAATAGCAGCAGGATGGCCTTGTTGCATCTCAGCAAGTCAGTACACGATTTTGGGAGAGGCTTTTGCTTTGGACTGTGTGATTTGGCGCTGTTGTGCCAGTGTTGGTGCTCCTGTGGATTTCCATGACGAGGCCTGTGTTTCTTTTCAAGACTTGAACTGGAAAACGCCCGGCTGGAAGACACAGGGCAGCAGCAGGCAGCTAGACTCGAAGCTCTTCAGAAAGAGCTGCACGCCTCTGCCTCTGTAAGCTAGTCATAGCCTTCCTGTTTCATGAGCTACTGTGCGCAGTTGTGTGTGTATGTATGCGGGGGCGTTTTCGGAAGAGATTTTCCTGGGGAGCCTCGGGGAAATCATTCCCTGCAGGCTGCAGGCGATCGGCTGCTGTTGGTCCGCTCGCAGGCTTTCTGGTTTTGTGCGCTACTCTGCTGAGTCTTACTTAACAGTGTTTGAGGTAAGGGCACTTACGGCACTTGTGCGCCGGTGTGAATGGTTGCTGCTTTGTACCGGTTGTGGTGCTTAAGCCGTGTGGCAGCAGCACTTCAGCTGTTGCCGCCTTAAAGGCGTTCTGCAAGTGAACTTGTGGAACGTCCTTGGTGCCAAGCACGTCGTTGCCAAGTCTTAAGCGGCCTCCTCAGGCTGTGCCAGGAATTCCATTCGCCGCTGGTCGCTGAAGATCCCCCTGGAGCTTTAAATTAAGCTGTGCTCTGCCCGGATGGGGATACCTAAGTACCGTCGGCTATTAGCGGAGGGCCTGAGGAAGGTGTTCTCCAGTGTGCGTGGCACCTTTGCCCCCGTGAGCCCCTCGCTAGTAGCGGGTGGTCTTTGCTTTAGTGGGGGTCGGGGGGAGGGTGGTGTGGGGGGAGAGAGGGGTGGCAGGCACCAGTTTCTGTCCCTCGGTCTTAGCCTGGGTGGTGGAAATATTGAAGTGCTGCAGTTTGCGTGGGATTCTGTCCCCTGGAGTTGTGGGGCCGGCCCTCGGCTAGCAGAGAGAGATGTCCTGCCGCACCTTTGTGAGGAAGGCTGTGCGCACCTAGTGCCTCTAGGTGCCGTGAGTGAGTCGTGTGTGCCATTTCTTCTTCCTGTCCGGAAAGCGTGAGAGCGGAAGAAAGCCAGGGAAGGAGCTGGCAGAGTGGAAACAACCCGCAGAAGCCCGCCTGGAGGAAGAAATGAAGAAAAACGTTGCACTGCAGAAAGAATGCAACAGGTACAGCCGTTGAGTACTTGTAAGAGCTGTCGAATGAGCGGGGAGTCAGGCGTTATGTACCTTGCCCCTGAGACTCCGAGTACGTATCTGTTGGTGAGCGAGCTCAAGGCTTGCGTTAGGTCTTGCAAGTGGCTTCTGTAGGGGAGCGTGCGGTTTTAGGTAGGTGGAAGTGCAGGCAGGAGGGCAGTTGTCCTGGGAAGAGAGGGAGGGCGGGAGGGCAGGAAGAAGTCGCTTGTGTCTTGTGCCTGTTGTCAGGCAGAGGGAGAAGCTTCATGGGAGCAGATGAAATGTTGACTGGGCAAGTGATGTGTGGGAGGGGAATGATGTGGGTGGGTGGGTTGGTGTGGTGTTTTGGCTTGGTGTCTTGTTCTGGAAGTCCTGGCCTGTCCGCCATGGTACAAATGAAGTAAGCCCCGCACCGTATGCGTGGTGCTTAGGGAAGTGCATGCGTAAAGGCGGACTGTGCTTGGGCTTCCTACTTTACTTGCTAATGTGCTGTGCAGGTCGAAGAGGCTTCTGGAGAAAGCTATGAAGAAAGTGAGGGCGTATGAGAGGCGGGCGCGAGAGTCCCAGATGAATTTCCCGGGCGAAAGGGAGGACCCGTGTTCGGGAAGGGGCAGAGAAGTTGCTAAATTACGAACAAAGGTGAGCTTTGGCTGGCTTGTTGTGGTGCTTGTTTTGGAAAGCTGTAAGATTCTTTTCCTGGCTGTTGGGTTGTGGTGTTAATTATGTGGTGGCCGTGTTTGAAAAGAACGGCTGTCTCTTATGGTCCCTGAAAAAGCCTGTGTAATCCTTTGGGAAGTGAAGAGGCGTTGCGATAGCGGGGCACTTGTGAGCCTGGGTCTTTCTGGGCGAGAGCCCAGCTTGAAAGCTTGAGGCCCTGGCAGCATCTTTGAGGTCTGACAGATGAATTTGTGCTCTGGAAGACCGGTAAGTAGGACCATTATAAGCCTAACCACAGTATGAAAGGCAAGGACATCGGAAGCATAGGTGTGAGAGGTGTGGAAAAGGTGCGTTTCTGCGGAGAGAAGACGACGACGACGACGACGGCGGCAGAGTTTTAGTTGACCTTTGGGGCCTACTGAAACCCTGGCACTTCTTTGTTGATTGTCTTCTAAACTCAAACCTGTGTGTGTGTGTGTGTGCGCGTGTGTGTGCGTGTATGTAGAAAGAGATAATCATTTCTGTTTCCTCTTTCCTGAAGCTTCAGGTATACCACTGTAAACAAGTGAATACCTTGTGATTATTGTATATTGTTGTCAATATGATTACAGTTGTTATCGTTCCCGTTCATTAGTTCATTACACTCGGTTACTTACCTGTTACAATAGTAAATTCATTCCTAAGGAGCAGGGACACCTACACTACCAGCCGACCCTGTTTAGTGTCGGGAGCCCGCCGAATTACCTTACCAGGGCAAAATGCCTCTCAACTGGTTCGGTCGTTCTGCGGAGGCCTCCCGGCACAAAGGGACACGCTCGGTGGATTGTCACAGAACTGCGTACGCTTAGACCTCTGGGTCTGCTTAGGTGAGTGAGTCCTTTCCCTGTGTGCAGGTCCGTGAGCTGTGCTGCTCCCTGGAGGCAGAGCGGAGGAAGTCGAGGCAGCTAGAGAAAGCAAACGAAGGTGCGCGAGAAGAGTTGGCTTGGCTGCATGGGAGCCGTGACAAACTGCGGAAGAGCAAGCGGCAGCTGGAAGAAGAGGTGGTTGCGCTGAGGTGTCGCTTAGAGGCCAAGATGAGGGATCAGAGGCACAGAGAAGAGGATAAAAGGGAGATTGAGCAAAAGGCTGGGCAAGAGCTAAGGCAAAAACTACAGGAAGTCAATCTCTTTCTGCAGGTGAGCTCCCTTACCGCTAGTACGCGCAGTCCGTTTGTGGCTTGTCATTCATTCTTTACTGTTGTCATTTCTCGGTATGTTATGCTTGTGCCGGTCAGTGCTGTGGGGTCATGGGCTCGTTATAGCTTCAGGAGGTTGCTGAAGGGTGCGAGCTTGTTGGATGCTTGTCCTCAGGCATTCTGAGATGTGGTGAATAATCTTCTTTACGCACCTCGGTCACTGGCGAATCTGTAACAGCGCCAAGAAAGACGAGAATTGCAAGTGGACTAGTGTCTTAGAGAGACAGAGGTGGCTTAGTACTAGCTCTGATTCAAAACAAAACAAAGCAAAGCAAAAAGTTGCGCTGAGAGAGCCGGTTTCTTTCTGAACCAAAAGGATGATGTAATGGGGTGCTTTTGGGTTTTGCCCTTGATTGTAGAGGGCAGTGAGGAGGCCCAGTTGGCTCCCTGGGTGAGGTTGTGCTCTTCAAAGTGGGTGTGTGAAAGGGCCTGGGGGGAATGATCTCTTTTTCTTTCCTGGGGGTTGAAACTGCATTATCTGCTTCAGGCACAGGCAGCCGCCCAAGACCGAGCGGAACAACTAAGAGCCGCTTCTGCAGCTTCCGCGGTAGGCCGACTGCAGCAGAGAGTTAGGCATTTAGAATATGAATTGGCTCTCACAAAACGCCTGCAGTGAGAGAGCGCTAACGAGAGGCTTGCGGAAGCTGCTGCTGCTGCGCAATGCTATGAGCCCTGCAGAAGCCACTCTCTGGCAACGAACCCGGTGGGCAGCGCTTCCTCTGTGACGGAGAGAGTGGAAGCTCATATGGCTGAGGTAAGGCATTGGGAATACCTGTTATTCTCAAGCTGAAAATGAGCATCCGTTCCTAGCTCCACCGCGCCCAATCTAGGAGTCTAGACACGCCTGCTGACCCTCAGAGCGCTGCAACCTCGGCAAAAGCTCTGGTCCGGGCGCGCCCCAGAATTAGCAGTCCGTGTGACGGCATGTTCCTCACAGCGTGGTGAGCAGTGTGCCCTGAGGTTTGGGAAGCGCATGCCGAGAGTGGGGCAAGGGAGCACGTGATTCTTCACAAAATGCCGTGATCCGTTCCCGCCTTTGCACAGAGTGGGGGTGTGGAGAAGCTCTCGAGTTGGGGATTGCTTTGTGAGACGGTTAATGCCATAGAGCAATGGGAACGCTGGGCCTTGGTGGACAAAGACTTTCTCTGTAGTGGGGGTGATGTTTCCAGTGTTTATTCCCATGTTGCAGTTGGCTTGAGAAGCTAATGCTACAAGAATGTAGCTACTGAGGCCTTAAGGGTATCTTGTCTGTACTTGCAGGTGCGGCGGGAATGGTCAAAAATATCGCTGAAGAACTTGAGCAAGGTAATCTGTCAGGATCTGTTAGCGGTGTTACCAAGGAAGAGGACGGTTCCTCCATTTTGAACACAACTACTGGAAAGCTGCCAAGCTCCTGTGCTAAGCACAGTTGTTTTCTACTAGCTTTCCAACCTAGAGCTCTGCGAGGCAACTTGCTGCTTATGCAAATAATAGTCGTACAGAGTCGTATGCAGTTGCCTTTAGATCACAGAGAGGAAAAGCAGCCTATGCGCACGTTCAGCCCCTGCCCCCGAGCCCTGAGCAATTCCACCTCTTCAGGATAATTGTTTCTCCAGAGTTGTGGCTTGGCAGTGACTGGGCCTGTTGCAAAGCAGGTAGCCCCTGAGAGCAATTCCTTCTGTCCCAGTAGCCTTTACTCTCCTAGCGAGTGGCCAGCCGTTGCGCTAGAGCTCTTTCCGTTTGCTAGGACGGACACAAATCCGTGGCATTGAATCCGTTTGCATTGTGACTGGAGTTGCCTGTCTCCTGGGAGTAATAAGGTTTGTTTGCTTTGGGGACCTTTTCCTACTGCAACACTAACATAGGGCATTTTCTCCCCTCCCGCTCTCGCCCCGCCCCTTCCCCAGCAATGGCTGAGCTGAACGTTGGATCGGCTGGAGCTTCTCCCTGGGCATCTACTGAAGGATCTTCAGAAAACGTAGACCAGGAGCCACTTTCCAGGGCAACGCAAGAGTGCCGCGATGTTTTGACAGCCCCGTTCCAGAGAGCTAAGAGTGGTTATCCTGAGACTACTACCTCCTGACAGAGGGACTCGCGTTACCAGGCTGTGAGGAAAAGCAACCCTTGCCACTGTTTTTGTACGAGTGCAACAGTGCGGTGTAGCCAATAATAATAACGTGCGGTCTTTAACTGCAAGTATTGTGTTCCAACTTGGTATTTAATAAATGTTGTAATCTAGTAGGTCTCTCCGTTTTATTCTGTTCCCCTTCCTGACTTTGCCTGCCCTGCGCATATGACTGTCCCCTCTGCTCGTGTCTCTTATGGAGTAGTACGTGTTGCATTGCTGCCAAATGGTGGATGCTGGTGGAAGTCTGGCCTGCTGCGGCATTTGCGGGCAAGGGCTGCGTTTTGTCCCTGCGTTTTGCGAGTTGTTCAGCGCTAGCCAGCACGGATGATGGAAGTCATGTTTTTGAAGGCCTAGCCAGGCTTTCTTCCTGGGCAGGCGCTTAGCCCTTCTGCCTCGCGCTGGTCTGACCAAAAGTCACTTATGCAGACAGCTCCAGGCCTGAGGGCAGAGAGGCCGTTTGTCCAAGGGAGAGCTCAGCTCTGCTCTGCTCTGCTCCCTTCAGCTGGCTTCCCAGCTGCTTCTTCAGCCTGTCCTGGCAGCCAGGCCAAGGGCCAGCATGCAGACTGTGTGTTTTTCCTCAGCGGGGGCTGGAAGCACGAGTGTGTGAAGACAGGGGCCTCGATCGTCCCCAGGTGCAGCCCTTGGCGGTTCCCCTTGTTGAACTTGACAAGGTGCCCGGTTGCCTCACGTCTCGCTCGTAGCGGGGCACTGGCCTCTTGCTGCCTTTGAGAACGATGCTTCCTGTGGTCTGGGCAGAAGGGAGGGCGAGAGCTTCTGGTAGCCAGGAAAGGTCGCAAAGCCCGCCGGTCTGGAAGGCTGTTGGATCCGCTTGCAGTCTGCAAAGGGGAAAGGGGTTATGGAAGTTCTCTGCCCTGCAGCGTGACTGGCAAAGCGGAACCGCTGTCCAGTGCTGGGCACTTGCTCTTCTCTCTGCAAAGCAAAAGCAGGTGCGGAACGCCTCTGAAGTGCCTTCGCTTTGGGTTGTCCTGTTGCCAAACTCTGAGAGGAACTGTTTTCCAGTGGTTCCCTGCCTGCTTCTGTCCTGCTGGGTGTCAGGGAGAGGTGAAAGTTCTTGGCCGCCGGAGCAGCAGCACTGAAATTCAGCGCTGGCATCTGGCATGACAGGAGCTGGTAGCGCTTACAAGGCGGGTAGAGCAAAGTCCCGTCTGTTCTGGCCCCTGCACTAGAGGAGAGGGATGGAGCTACTGGAGCGAGTCCAGCGAAGGGCTACTAAGATGATTAAGGGACTGGAGTAGCTCTCATACGAGGAAAGGCTGAGAGAGCTGGGATTGTTCAGCCTGCAGAAGAGAAGACCGCGGATCAGGGTGTAGGCAGGATGCGAAGGGAGGGTGTAAAGAAGTCGGAGGCAGACTCTTCTCAGCGGTGCCTAGCGGTAGGACGAGGGGCAAGGGGCACAAACTGAAACACAGGCCGTCCTGTCTGAACAGGAGGAAAAAGTTCTTTGCTGTGAGGGGTGACTGAGCCCTGGAAGAGGTTGCCCAGAGAGCTTGGGGAGTCTCCGTCCTCGGAGATGTTCCCAAGCCGTCTGGCTAGGGTCCTGGGCCGACTACTTGAGGTGATCCTGCTTGAGTAGGGGGGGCTGGACGAGACGATCTCCAGAGGTGCCTTCCAACCTCAAACGTCCGGTGATTCTGTGACAAGCAGGAGAAGCGGGCGACCGGGCATCTAGTCAAGTTCGACAAGGGGAACTGTCAAGGGCTGCACCTGGGGACAAATAGCCCCTGTGCCCTGGGGCAGGCTGGGGGCTACTGCCAGGAAAGCAGCTGGGCAG
This sequence comes from Struthio camelus, assembly GCF_040807025.1. Taxonomy (NCBI): domain Eukaryota; kingdom Metazoa; phylum Chordata; class Aves; order Struthioniformes; family Struthionidae; genus Struthio; species Struthio camelus. Next base: position 28,228,692 of record NC_090942.1, read on the forward strand.
AGGAAGGCCTGGGGGTGCAGGTGGGCAGCAAGGAGTCAGCAATGGTTAGAGAAAGAAATCGTAACCACATTTTAATCGTTTTGATAATAACTTTCTGCCAAAGGGAGCAATCGCCCTCCAGCCTCTCGCTGTGGTCTCTGCTAACAGCTGGAGCGATCCGCTTTCGGTGAGAGTCGCTCACCTCGGTGAGAGTCGCGACTCGCGGCCAATTTGGCTCCCTCCGGCACTTGGGCTTCCTACGGCGCAGGCGCAGAGCTGGGAGCCCAGAAGGACCGGCACGCTCGCGGCCTGGCCGGGCAGCAGCCAGAGCAGCCAGCTGCGGGGCTCAACCTAAGCAGTCGCCGTCTCTTCAGGCGCAACGAGCTACTTCAGCCCTGCGAGCTCGGCCAAGCGCTCGCGACGCCCGCGCCCTTAGGGAAACAGTGGGAGCGCAGGTTTGCGAGGAGCACAGTGTCCCGCACCTGGAGCAGCAGCAGCATGAATTCTTCAGGGAAATGACGGCACAGCAGAGTAAGAGCTGGAGCTGGGGGCCGCCGGGGAGGGACCCCCAACAAAGACGTCCTTCGGCCGGCCGCAGCCACCCGCCGCCGCCGCCGCCGCCGCCCCCCGGCCCGGCCCGGCAGCGCCGCGAAGGAGGCGGCAGCGCCCCCCCCCGCCCCGCCCCGGGCCCGCCCCGGCCGCAGCCCCGCCCCCTCGCTGCACAGCCCCGCCCCTCGGCGCGTCACCCCGCTGCCCTGTGACGCCCCCCCCGCGCCCTCGCCGCGGCTGTTGCGCATGCGCGGCGCGCCCGCCACCGCCTCCGGAGCCGGTGGTCCTCGGTGCTGTTGCGGCCGTGTGCCTCGCTGCCAGCGTCGCTGCGTCGCTGTCCTCGGCCGGCGCCTCTGCCCCCGGCCCGGGGGCTCCGAGCTCGCCGGGACTCAGCCCCGCAGCAGCTGGCCCGGGCCGCGGCCCCTGCTCGGGGCTGTCCGCCGCCCGCGTGCCCGCCGCAGCATGAAGAGGCTCTTGGGGCTCTTCGGCCAGGGCCAGGGGCAGCCGCCTTCGCCGTCGCCGTCGCGGTCGCGGTCGCGGTCGCGGTGGGCGTGCGGCGGCAGCGCGCCCCTGCGCTGCGTCGGCGCTGCCTACGAGCTCCGGGAGAAGGAGCTGGGCAAGCTGCACCGCGCGGCCGCCAGCGGCGACCTGGCGCGGGTGCGGCGGCGGCGGTGGCTGCCGAGAGTCGGCCTCGACGGGCGGGACAAGGCGAAGCGGTGAGGGGCGGCGGGGGGGCCGGGGCGGCGCGGGGGGTGGGGGGGGCGGCGGCGAGGGCCGGGCTGCTGCGTCGGTGCCGGCGGGGGCGGCGGCTGGTGGGTTGGAGCTGGCGTGCAGCTGGCAGGAGCGCCTTTGTGCCGGGAAGGCAGGGCCGTTTGCTTGGGCTGGCGAGGGAGTGCGGGAGGGCAGTCGGCCTTGCGCGCGCGGGGTGGGCTCGGGGCTCGGGGCTCGGGGCTCGGGGCTCGGAGGCCGGTTGCGTGTGTGGCCAGGCCGGAGCGGGACTTTGTTGCTGGGAGCGTGACAGGGTCGAGGGGGAAGGTTTCTGCTGTCGGGTTTGGTAGGTGTTGTGGAGGGCCCTTGGGAGCGAGCGCGTGCTGGTGCTTGCTGCAGCAGTAAGGCCGGGAAGAGGCCAGAGGGCGCGACTTCCCGGCAAGGCCAGCAGCGAGGGGATGTTCTGGTGTTATAAAAGGCACGTGCTGGGCCTGCGGCCCGCTGCTGTGGCGTGAGTGGTCCTGGCAGCAGGTGGAGGTTGCCTTGCCGTAGGCTGGAGGTGCGCAAGCCTTGCTCTTGCTTGCTGGGCTGCGTGCGTAGTGGTGTTGGAGGCAGGGAGGAGGTGCCGGGGCGGAGGGCAGCAGTTGCAGAGCGGAAGCCGGAGGCTGGCTGGGAGAAATGGGGGGCCTGGGCGCAGGGATGCACGCGCAGGGAAGGGAGCGCGGAGCTGAGGCAACGTTGTCTTCCTAAGTGGGGGCTGGGGCTGGGGCTGGGGCTGGGGCGGGGAGGGGCTTTTTCCTAGCCCCGGCGTCTCGGGCTTTGGGTGTGCAGCGGTCACCCGCGTGACATGGGCAGGCGCGGTCTCTTCAGCTGTCTGGCCTGCGCTAAGGTAACATGCTCAATTTTTAGGACACCTCTGCATCTGGCTTGCGCTAACGGACATGCGGAGGTTGTCTTGTACTTAGTAGAGAGGAAGTGCAAGCTAAATCCTCGTGACAACTTCAAGAGATCGCCACTGATGAAGGTACGTGGGTGCTGCGGTGAGGCAGGGCTTCTAAATTGCGCCCCGAGCGATCGAGCTCTTGGGTGATTCTGGAGGTAGGTCTGGGTGGAGCTTGTGGTGCGCTGGGCGCTGGCTAGGCGTGCGTTGCCTAATGTTTGGGCGCGTTATTGTTGTCCGAGGTCGGCAAGCTGTGGGAATTCTGCCAGAGGGAAGCGTAATTGCTGGCAACGTTTCCTTGTTTCCCGTGTGGTTGGCAGGCAGTGCAGTGCCAGCACGAAGGCTGCGTCGCCATTCTGCTAGCGCATGGCGCCGACGCTAACCTTGCGGATGCTAACGGCAACACTGCCCTTCACCTGGCTGCCCTTGCTCCTAACACCTGCCTAGCAGGGCAGTTACTGGCGCACAACGCCCATCTTGATGCGCAGAATAAGGTAAGCGTGGAATTTGGGTCAGGCCGCTCCTGAGAAGAAAAAGTTGCTTTGCTTCTCTGTGTTTTTCTAACTGGAGAGGGGCGTTATGCTTTCAGATGGGATACACGCCCCTTTCTCTGGCCGTGTCCGCGCATCACGTAGAGATGGTGGAGTTCCTGCTTAGCAAAGGAGCCGACGTGCACGCTCGAGATCAGTCGGAAAGGTGAAGGGTTTGTCAAAACGGGGCGTGGGTCTCCTGAGCATTGGTGAAGTTTGCCTGGTCTGGCCGGGTAGCCGAGGGTGCTTAGCGGGGGAGACGTTTGGCCCAGGGACGTGCTGCGGCCCCTTGCAACCCGAGTTCTCGTGGGCTTCCGTGTGGTTGGCTTTGCTTTCCTCCTGGCTGTAGGAAAGGGGGAGGTGTAATTGTTTTGGGAGCAAATAGGGATGAAAGGAACACCAGTGAAACGTCGGTGTCTCCTGATAGCTTTTGTCTCGTCTTGTGGCTGCTTTAGGACCCCTCTGATGCTTGCCGCCTCTGCCGGGGACGTGAGCATGATAGAAGTTCTTCTTGGCTATGGTGCTGACCTTTGCCAGAAAGACGTTCTTGGATGGACAGCGGAGGCTTATGCTAGGAGGTCTGGACACACTGGGTAAGTGCTTTAGGTCACGGTGAGAGTCGCTAAGCGGTCCGAATGTCCGTGTTGGTGTGCGGACGTGTTTGGTAAGAGGCGCAAGGTTTAATGATGCGTGGAGACCTTTGTTGAAGGTGGGCTCAGTGGAATCTTCCGGGACGTAGCGTTCCCTGTGTCAAGTGTGAGTTGGGGAGTTGAGGAAAGCTTCCCCCGCAAATCGTCTTGTTTGGTAAGTGGTGTTATGCAAGGATGTAGTTGATTATAGTGACAGTGTTCCCTTTCTTTCCGCACCTCCCTAGTGTTAGTGAACAGCTGGCAGACCGCGCAGCCGAGAAAAACGTGGGAGAAGCTTGTGCAGGCAGCGCAGAAAGCACGCCAGTGCTTAGCACTCGTTGCGAGGCAGGAGCTGCTGCGTTTGCGTTGGGCACACCTGCTGCGGACAGAGGAGGTAGGAGGCTTAACTGTGGAGGAGCTGAGGAGGAGAATGCCTACGGCCTTTTCTTGTGGTGGCTTGTATTGAAGCTTGGCAGGGTTCCGTCCCTCTTGCCTGTTGAGTACCCTTGCTAGGGACGGAGTAGAGACGCGCTGGTGATCCTCCTCCGTGAGGATAGTCCTTTGGTTTTGAGGCTGGCTTTTGGTTTTGGGGGTGATGGGTGGGAGGCTGGGTAGAGCAGGAAATACAGCGTAGTCTCTGGCATTTTGAAGCACAGGTTGGCGGGGGTGGGGGTAGAGGCAAAGAGAGCACGAGAGAGAGACCGATCTCTGCCTGTGTGGTATGAAGAGCTCGGCAGTTTGTTTCCTTCTTGTCCTGTTCAACCGCTACCAGCATTTGCTCGCTGCCTGCTCACATAGCATATTCATGCCATGGCAGGTTTGAGGTTTGGAACGTTCGAAGGAAAGACAAGGGCGGTGTGGAATTCTTGTCCTTTTTTATTTTGCGGGGGGTGGGGGGGGGCAGCGAGAATTGAGTAGGATGGGAGAAATTGGTGGTTTGGGGCATGCTTTCGTTCATGCTGTCTGGCATGACTGCTTCACTCTAGTCTGGCCTGTAGAATTGTCCGTGTAACATGCTTGTCTGCATTGCTGAAAGTCGAAGGTCCGACATGCTAAGAATTAATCCTGTCAATTAATATTTGAACAGTGAGAGGTGGCTTTTCCCACGAATACTTCATGAGGTGAGCCTCGAACAGTAGCTTTTGCCAACGACCTTAACCTGCCGAAAAAGAGGGGAGATTTGAGCGAGACGGTCCTTCTTGCCTTTGCCTTTGCCTTTGAAGAGTGTTGGAGGCAGAGGAGAGCGATGACAGCTGTCCTGCTTCTGAGGAAGAAAAAAGCAGTTTAGCTGCCAAGGTAAAGTGCCTCCAGAAGGAGAACTGCCCGTGGAGCGACTCGTTTGCAGGGCAGAGCTGTCTAGATTTGGGCAAAAGCGCGTGTCCAGGCAGGGTGGTTTTCTCCTGCCCCGCGGTCTCCTGCCTGCCAGTCTTTCAGCTGCGGTGAGCTGTTTGCTCCAAGCCTTGTAGCCGTCCGTGGCAGAGCATGCAGCAGGCTTGCGGTTGCGGGTGGGAAGAGCAGTAGGTGACAAGAAAAGCGACCGCATGGTTTTCTTCACCTGAGTCAGAGTTCTCGTCCCAAAGCTGATCAGCCTCTAGATGGCCTGTTCTTTTGTCCTCCAAGCCTTGCTGTTTGTTTCCAGTAACTTTGGTGATAGAATTCAGGCTGATATGGGGAAAAGGGCACTTGCTGTTCAAGATCTGCTGCAATGCTTCATCTCCTGGCTCTCCTTTCTTTCGTCCTTGTCAGGTTGCCCAAGAGTGCTTGGGGGCGGGGGGAGTGGCTCAAGAGGGTCTTTTTTTCCTCCTGGGGGATGGCATTGCGGGCTTGCATGGGATCTCACAGCACCTGTTTCCCCTTCCTTTTGTTTCTTTTGTTTTGTTTTGGTTTGTTTTTCAGTTGAGGTGTGTGGCATTGGGGCTGTGCCATGATGAAGAAGCTGAAGAAGCCGAGTGTGGTGCAGGAACGCACCCCGTAGTGCTGGAGATGCAGGCATGTTTATTTGCAACCTGGTTGCCCTTGTCTCAGTGGCCTGTCAGAGAGTGTGGCAGCTGTTGTGTGAGAAGAGCTAGTGTGGCATAGTAAGATGTGATGGTGGTTGGAGGAGTGAAAGTGAGGAAAGAGGGGGAGGTGAGACTACGGTAGTTTGAGAAGCAGGCAGCTGGTGGTCTCGTGAGCCCAAGGGAGGGGGAAAGGGTGTGTGTGCTGCTGGATAAGGTAACGTAGGTGAAGGCAGAGCCTGACTGTGTGCGGGCAGTGCTTCTCGGGGGGCTTTATGGAATGGGAGCAGGACGTTAGTGACATTAGGTATTGCTGTGTACATAAAGACATCTGCAGGCCTTGTAAAAGAGGAGCGAGAAGGTTTTTCTCTGTGGCTCGAGAGAGGAGAAGTATTTGGCAAGGTGTGGATGGCCTGGGCAGAGGCTGCTGTCCTGGGAGTGGCAGCAAGTGGCCTTTGAGTTGTATTTCTAGAGTCCTACTGCAAGAGAGAAGGTTCTGGTTCTGTGCGTGCTTGGAAGGGTTGCTGCTGCTTTGCCAGGTTATGCAGTGAAAGGAGCGTGTTTGGGACGGTGCAGCCAAGTACTAAGGACAGCAGCAGAGTGGGTGTAGGCTTGGAGGGAGCGCAGTTGGGGGTTGGAGAGTGGAAGCGAGGGCCCAGGGGGAGGTTTGCCTCAGGTTGTTGGAGAAGCAGGCAGCTGGCGGTGTTTGTTGGTGCAAAGGAGGGGGGAAGGATGTGTGTGCTGCTGAGTATTGCCGTGTAGGGGAAGCTGGAGTGTGGGTAGTGCTTCTCAGGGGCTTTAGGGGAAGGGAGCAGGGCGTTTGTGAGCTTCGGCATTGCCGTCCCTTCACATACGTTCTCGTGGAGGCTGCTTGTTTCTGTTCTTTCTAAGTGTGCGGGCCGATCTCTTTTAGGACGACTCACCGGAAAGGAAGGGAGAGGAGGCTCCTGGTGGTGCCCAAGTGGCGGCTGCTGCAGGAGCCCCTGCTGGTGTGAGAGGTGAGTTTCTAGACATGGAGGGGCTTTGTTTCTCTGCTCTTTGGGCTGGGTGAATGAACTGAAATGGCGATCTGCCTGTGAGAGGGTAGAGCAGGCAGGTAGGCGCTGGGCAGGCAATGGCGGGGAGGGGGGGAGGGAACGTAGCTGGAGGGAGATGTTTTGTGGTAGTGCTAGGGAAGGAGGGTTGTTTCTTGGTGACTTCCTGCGGGTGGGAGGGTGTTTGGCTAGTGCTTTGCGGGTCGCTCCTGTAGCGTGCCGAGGGATTGTGAAGGGCCAACTCTGGAGCTGTAGTTTGGAGGGGAGATGCCGTCAGAGCTGCGTAGTCGGCGACTGTGGCATGGCAGAGCCTTGTTTGGATGCTCGCCGAGCATGTGTTGGGCGTTCTTGGTAGGGGCGTGAGCTGTGCTGCTGGGCTTGGGCCTGTGGTGCTGGCAAGAAGGCGGCAGGAAGTGGCGATGGCGTGGTGGTGCGGCTGGGGGTGCAGGCGCCCTTAAATGACGCTGCTTTGTTTTTCCTGGGGAGTGGAACGGTTTGGTGTGTCCTGGGCGCAGGGCTTGCGTGCTGGAGGAGAGCAGGAGAGGGAAAGAAGGAGCGGTGGTGTGTCATTTGTGGCTTCCTTTGCAGGTGTTGCGTCGTCCGCAGGAGCGGAGCAGGAGGACGAGAGCGACTCTCCCTGGGATTCCGAGGTGCTTGGTGTGAGGGGCGCAGTGGGTTGCCCGAGGGGGGAAGTGCGCGGGAGCTTGCCTTGGACGTGGGCCCTAGCAGGGATGAGGCTCAGTTGCCGCTTGTGGTGGCTGCGCCACAGGTTTGTTCCTGTGACCTGGAGCCGCTTGTGCTCTGTGCAAGCGGTTTGGTGAGGACTGTGCCTAAGTGGGGTGTGCTAATGTCCTGGGAGTGGCAGCAAGTGGCCTTTGAGTTGTATTTCTAGAGTCCTACTGCAAGAGAGAAGGTTCTGGTTCTGTGCGTGCTTGGAAGGGTTGCTGCTGCTTTGCCAGGTTATGCAGTGAAAGGAGCGTGTTTGGGACGGTGCAGCCAAGTACTAAGGACAGCAGCAGAGTGGGTGTAGGCTTGGAGGGAGCGCAGTTGGGGGTTGGAGAGTGGAAGCGAGGGCCCAGGGGGAGGTTTGCCTCAGGTTGTTGGAGAAGCAGGCAGCTGGCGGTGTTTGTTGGTGCAAAGGAGGGGGGAAGGATGTGTGTGCTGCTGAGTATTGCCGTGTAGGGGAAGCTGGAGTGTGGGTAGTGCTTCTCAGGGGCTTTAGGGGAAGGGAGCAGGGCGTTTGTGAGCTTCGGCATTGCCGTCCCTTCACATACGTTCTCGTGGAGGCTGCTTGTTTCTGTTCTTTCTAAGTGTGCGGGCCGATCTCTTTTAGGACGACTCACCGGAAAGGAAGGGAGAGGAGGCTCCTGGTGGTGCCCAAGTGGCGGCTGCTGCAGGAGCCCCTGCTGGTGTGAGAGGTGAGTTTCTAGACATGGAGGGGCTTTGTTTCTCTGCTCTTTGGGCTGGGTGAATGAACTGAAATGGCGATCTGCCTGTGAGAGGGTAGAGCAGGCAGGTAGGCGCTGGGCAGGCAATGGCGGGGAGGGGGGGAGGGAACGTAGCTGGAGGGAGATGTTTTGTGGTAGTGCTAGGGAAGGAGGGTTGTTTCTTGGTGACTTCCTGCGGGTGGGAGGGTGTTTGGCTAGTGCTTTGCGGGTCGCTCCTGTAGCGTGCCGAGGGATTGTGAAGGGCCAACTCTGGAGCTGTAGTTTGGAGGGGAGATGCCGTCAGAGCTGCGTAGTCGGCGACTGTGGCATGGCAGAGCCTTGTTTGGATGCTCGCCGAGCATGTGTTGGGCGTTCTTGGTAGGGGCGTGAGCTGTGCTGCTGGGCTTGGGCCTGTGGTGCTGGCAAGAAGGCGGCAGGAAGTGGCGATGGCGTGGTGGTGCGGCTGGGGGTGCAGGCGCCCTTAAATGACGCTGCTTTGTTTTTCCTGGGGAGTGGAACGGTTTGGTGTGTCCTGGGCGCAGGGCTTGCGTGCTGGAGGAGAGCAGGAGAGGGAAAGAAGGAGCGGTGGTGTGTCATTTGTGGCTTCCTTTGCAGGTGTTGCGTCGTCCGCAGGAGCGGAGCAGGAGGACGAGAGCGACTCTCCCTGGGATTCCGAGGTGCTTGGTGTGAGGGGCGCAGTGGGTTGCCCGAGGGGGGAAGTGCGCGGGAGCTTGCCTTGGACGTGGGCCCTAGCAGGGATGAGGCTCAGTTGCCGCTTGTGGTGGCTGCGCCACAGGTTTGTTCCTGTGACCTGGAGCCGCTTGTGCTCTGTGCAAGCGGTTTGGTGAGGACTGTGCCTAAGTGGGGTGTGCTAATGTCCTGGGAGTGGCAGCAAGTGGCCTTGGAGTTGTATTTCTAGAGTCCTACTGCAAGAGAGAAGGTTCTGGTTCTGTGCGTGCTTGGAAGGGCTGCTGCTGCTTTGCCAGGTTATGCAGTGAAAGGAGCGTGTTTGGGACGGTGCAGCCAAGTACTAAGGACAGCAGCAGAGTGGGTGTAGGCTTGGAGGGAGCGCAGTTGGGGGTTCTGAAAGGGCTGTTCTACTTCCAGAGCCTGCGTTCCTTGACGGCCTGCCAAAGTCCCGAAGCAGCAGTGAATCTGCAGGTAATGCTTGATCGACAATCCGAGTTGTGCTTGGGTAGTCCTGCATTTGAAATGCAGTTTGTGGGTGAAGCGTTTCTGGAGATTGCTTGCACCACTCTCTGCTTGTTTGTGTTCTCGCTCACCTAGGTGTCTGCAAAGGAGGGAGGAGAGCGTGAAGGACGCGAGGCTGCTGCAACACAGACTGATTTTCAGTGTGACGGACAGGTGAGGAGCTGTGTTGAAGAGCTGTGGAGATGTTAGCCTAGAGCGAGGTGTTATTGCCAAAAGAGCGCAGGCGGAAGACCGCAGAGAGTGGCAGATGTGAAATATACTTTAGATGTATGTTATCTTTGGGCTCCCTCTGAAGAAGGCTGTCGTGAGTGAAAAGAAGGTGGTAGTGCATGTTCGTGCCCTTTTTGTGAGGCTCACGGCACAATCTTTCCTTAGGCGATGGCCGCAGAGCTGCCGGCGGAGGTTGCTGAAGCTCCTGGAAAGCAGTTGCTTCCAGAAGGTTCACTTGAAGTTCCAAAGGTTTCCTGCGGTGAGCTGCAGGGAGACAAGTTGCGGTTGCAAGAGGAACTGGCCAGGGTGAAAGCCAAGGTAGGCAAAGCCTGTAGCGGCCTGCATGACTGTGAGGAGGTGGTTTTCCCCTGTAAACGATGGGGAAAAGCCCTTGTTGAGGCTGTAGGGTAGTAGTGCAGTGGTGTCCCTTCTGTTGCCTTCCCTTCTTCCCGCCGCTGCCCCATGGTGGCAAACAGACCAAGCGCGTCAGGGAGCTGCCCTTTCAAGCGTGAGGGGCCAAGCAGTGTGTTGGGGGTCACACCTACCCACGAGGAGGCTGCTCAAGCAGCTTGTTGTCTCTCCGAACCCGCCTGAGCTTTGAGGTGGACCTGAAGGTGACAGTGGGTGAGCTCCGGGTGCCCTGAGAGTGCTGCGTGTTTTCCTGTTGAGGCTGTTGTACTCTTTCTCTATATTTGGCTGTGTGTGTAGAGCTTTGGTTCCTTCTTTGTAGCTGGTCAAATGCCTGCGAAGGTGACAGTCTGTGTTCTGGGGGGGGGGGCAGCACTTGAAAGGGTGCGATCCTTCTTCATGGTTTGCGCTCGCACACGCAGCGCTGGTTGCTAGGTGGGGTTTTTGCACTGTATACGGGAAGCAGCATGTCAGGCAGGTGCTGTGACTTGTCCTGTTCCCTGACTGTAGGAGGAACTTGACCTCCTAACCTAGCTGCCCGGAGAAGGCCGTGGGTTGGCCCTAGTGCTGAGCTTTTTCTGTAGAAAACATCTTGGCCATCTTGTGGCTGCATGATGCAAATGTGCCGCAAAGTGCTATAGTTCCTGCAGGGCCCTGGGGATGAACCTGTAGTTAGTAAGCATTAGGATCCCGAAATGCTAATTCACTTCCAAGTTGTTTTTGGAGAGAGCTACGTTCAGAGCTACTGACTTGCTTTCCGTTCACTACGCCCACCGCTGCCACCAACGCAAGTACGGAGTTGAAGGAAGGAGTGTAGGGACCGGCTTTCCACCATTTGTGTAAGAATAAGGTATAGCAGCGTGGGCAGCGTTGGACTAGAAGTCTTTGTGATTGTGGTCGTTATCCTGGAGTTGGGAAGTGCCAGCAGGAGAAGGGAGAGCCTTTGCAGTAATGCTTCCCGTGGGGGAGCGAGCAGCTGGATGCTAGGAGCGTCCCGAGTCACGGGAAGGAGTAGGATTGGTGTTGCAGCTGCGTTTGGGCAGCTGGTAGGAAATTGAGATGGGGATGGGAGAGGCCGGTATGAAAGCGGAAGGAGCAACGTGGTTTTGGAGAGTCGAAGCAGTGGAGTCGTCTGTCTGAAAGCGAAGCTGACTAGCGTGGGTCCTGACTAGCGTGGTTTTACAGTTGCAGGCGTTGGAAGAGCAGCATGTTCAGGCTGAGCGTTGTGTTCAGGATTTGAAGACGGCCCTGGCAGAGAAACAGAGGGAAGCGACAGCTTCTTCCCGGCAACTGCAAGACCTTCTGGAAGCCTCTTTGGGAGGCGTTAGCCTAAAAGACCTGGAGGAACGAGTGGGACGGTAAGGAAGTGGCACAGTGAAGCAAGGCTTTGCTTTGTGGGCTGGTGTAATAGCAGCAGGATGGCCTTGTTGCATCTCAGCAAGTCAGTACACGATTTTGGGAGAGGCTTTTGCTTTGGACTGTGTGATTTGGCGCTGTTGTGCCAGTGTTGGTGCTCCTGTGGATTTCCATGACGAGGCCTGTGTTTCTTTTCAAGACTTGAACTGGAAAACGCCCGGCTGGAAGACACAGGGCAGCAGCAGGCAGCTAGACTCGAAGCTCTTCAGAAAGAGCTGCACGCCTCTGCCTCTGTAAGCTAGTCATAGCCTTCCTGTTTCATGAGCTACTGTGCGCAGTTGTGTGTGTATGTATGCGGGGGCGTTTTCGGAAGAGATTTTCCTGGGGAGCCTCGGGGAAATCATTCCCTGCAGGCTGCAGGCGATCGGCTGCTGTTGGTCCGCTCGCAGGCTTTCTGGTTTTGTGCGCTACTCTGCTGAGTCTTACTTAACAGTGTTTGAGGTAAGGGCACTTACGGCACTTGTGCGCCGGTGTGAATGGTTGCTGCTTTGTACCGGTTGTGGTGCTTAAGCCGTGTGGCAGCAGCACTTCAGCTGTTGCCGCCTTAAAGGCGTTCTGCAAGTGAACTTGTGGAACGTCCTTGGTGCCAAGCACGTCGTTGCCAAGTCTTAAGCGGCCTCCTCAGGCTGTGCCAGGAATTCCATTCGCCGCTGGTCGCTGAAGATCCCCCTGGAGCTTTAAATTAAGCTGTGCTCTGCCCGGATGGGGATACCTAAGTACCGTCGGCTATTAGCGGAGGGCCTGAGGAAGGTGTTCTCCAGTGTGCGTGGCACCTTTGCCCCCGTGAGCCCCTCGCTAGTAGCGGGTGGTCTTTGCTTTAGTGGGGGTCGGGGGGAGGGTGGTGTGGGGGGAGAGAGGGGTGGCAGGCACCAGTTTCTGTCCCTCGGTCTTAGCCTGGGTGGTGGAAATATTGAAGTGCTGCAGTTTGCGTGGGATTCTGTCCCCTGGAGTTGTGGGGCCGGCCCTCGGCTAGCAGAGAGAGATGTCCTGCCGCACCTTTGTGAGGAAGGCTGTGCGCACCTAGTGCCTCTAGGTGCCGTGAGTGAGTCGTGTGTGCCATTTCTTCTTCCTGTCCGGAAAGCGTGAGAGCGGAAGAAAGCCAGGGAAGGAGCTGGCAGAGTGGAAACAACCCGCAGAAGCCCGCCTGGAGGAAGAAATGAAGAAAAACGTTGCACTGCAGAAAGAATGCAACAGGTACAGCCGTTGAGTACTTGTAAGAGCTGTCGAATGAGCGGGGAGTCAGGCGTTATGTACCTTGCCCCTGAGACTCCGAGTACGTATCTGTTGGTGAGCGAGCTCAAGGCTTGCGTTAGGTCTTGCAAGTGGCTTCTGTAGGGGAGCGTGCGGTTTTAGGTAGGTGGAAGTGCAGGCAGGAGGGCAGTTGTCCTGGGAAGAGAGGGAGGGCGGGAGGGCAGGAAGAAGTCGCTTGTGTCTTGTGCCTGTTGTCAGGCAGAGGGAGAAGCTTCATGGGAGCAGATGAAATGTTGACTGGGCAAGTGATGTGTGGGAGGGGAATGATGTGGGTGGGTGGGTTGGTGTGGTGTTTTGGCTTGGTGTCTTGTTCTGGAAGTCCTGGCCTGTCCGCCATGGTACAAATGAAGTAAGCCCCGCACCGTATGCGTGGTGCTTAGGGAAGTGCATGCGTAAAGGCGGACTGTGCTTGGGCTTCCTACTTTACTTGCTAATGTGCTGTGCAGGTCGAAGAGGCTTCTGGAGAAAGCTATGAAGAAAGTGAGGGCGTATGAGAGGCGGGCGCGAGAGTCCCAGATGAATTTCCCGGGCGAAAGGGAGGACCCGTGTTCGGGAAGGGGCAGAGAAGTTGCTAAATTACGAACAAAGGTGAGCTTTGGCTGGCTTGTTGTGGTGCTTGTTTTGGAAAGCTGTAAGATTCTTTTCCTGGCTGTTGGGTTGTGGTGTTAATTATGTGGTGGCCGTGTTTGAAAAGAACGGCTGTCTCTTATGGTCCCTGAAAAAGCCTGTGTAATCCTTTGGGAAGTGAAGAGGCGTTGCGATAGCGGGGCACTTGTGAGCCTGGGTCTTTCTGGGCGAGAGCCCAGCTTGAAAGCTTGAGGCCCTGGCAGCATCTTTGAGGTCTGACAGATGAATTTGTGCTCTGGAAGACCGGTAAGTAGGACCATTATAAGCCTAACCACAGTATGAAAGGCAAGGACATCGGAAGCATAGGTGTGAGAGGTGTGGAAAAGGTGCGTTTCTGCGGAGAGAAGACGACGACGACGACGACGGCGGCAGAGTTTTAGTTGACCTTTGGGGCCTACTGAAACCCTGGCACTTCTTTGTTGATTGTCTTCTAAACTCAAACCTGTGTGTGTGTGCGCGTGTGTGTGCGTGTATGTAGAAAGAGATAATCATTTCTGTTTCCTCTTTCCTGAAGCTTCAGGTATACCACTGTAAACAAGTGAATACCTTGTGATTATTGTATATTGTTGTCAATATGATTACAGTTGTTATCGTTCCCGTTCATTAGTTCATTACACTCGGTTACTTACCTGTTACAATAGTAAATTCATTCCTAAGGAGCAGGGACACCTACACTACCAGCCGACCCTGTTTAGTGTCGGGAGCCCGCCGAATTACCTTACCAGGGCAAAATGCCTCTCAACTGGTTCGGTCGTTCTGCGGAGGCCTCCCGGCACAAAGGGACACGCTCGGTGGATTGTCACAGAACTGCGTACGCTTAGACCTCTGGGTCTGCTTAGGTGAGTGAGTCCTTTCCCTGTGTGCAGGTCCGTGAGCTGTGCTGCTCCCTGGAGGCAGAGCGGAGGAAGTCGAGGCAGCTAGAGAAAGCAAACGAAGGTGCGCGAGAAGAGTTGGCTTGGCTGCATGGGAGCCGTGACAAACTGCGGAAGAGCAAGCGGCAGCTGGAAGAAGAGGTGGTTGCGCTGAGGTGTCGCTTAGAGGCCAAGATGAGGGATCAGAGGCACAGAGAAGAGGATAAAAGGGAGATTGAGCAAAAGGCTGGGCAAGAGCTAAGGCAAAAACTACAGGAAGTCAATCTCTTTCTGCAGGTGAGCTCCCTTACCGCTAGTACGCGCAGTCCGTTTGTGGCTTGTCATTCATTCTTTACTGTTGTCATTTCTCGGTATGTTATGCTTGTGCCGGTCAGTGCTGTGGGGTCATGGGCTCGTTATAGCTTCAGGAGGTTGCTGAAGGGTGCGAGCTTGTTGGATGCTTGTCCTCAGGCATTCTGAGATGTGGTGAATAATCTTCTTTACGCACCTCGGTCACTGGCGAATCTGTAACAGCGCCAAGAAAGACGAGAATTGCAAGTGGACTAGTGTCTTAGAGAGACAGAGGTGGCTTAGTACTAGCTCTGATTCAAAACAAAACAAAGCAAAGCAAAAAGTTGCGCTGAGAGAGCCGGTTTCTTTCTGAACCAAAAGGATGATGTAATGGGGTGCTTTTGGGTTTTGCCCTTGATTGTAGAGGGCAGTGAGGAGGCCCAGTTGGCTCCCTGGGTGAGGTTGTGCTCTTCAAAGTGGGTGTGTGAAAGGGCCTGGGGGGAATGATCTCTTTTTCTTTCCTGGGGGTTGAAACTGCATTATCTGCTTCAGGCACAGGCAGCCGCCCAAGACCGAGCGGAACAACTAAGAGCCGCTTCTGCAGCTTCCGCGGTAGGCCGACTGCAGCAGAGAGTTAGGCATTTAGAATATGAATTGGCTCTCACAAAACGCCTGCAGTGAGAGAGCGCTAACGAGAGGCTTGCGGAAGCTGCTGCTGCTGCGCAATGCTATGAGCCCTGCAGAAGCCACTCTCTGGCAACGAACCCGGTGGGCAGCGCTTCCTCTGTGACGGAGAGAGTGGAAGCTCATATGGCTGAGGTAAGGCATTGGGAATACCTGTTATTCTCAAGCTGAAAATGAGCATCCGTTCCTAGCTCCACCGCGCCCAATCTAGGAGTCTAGACACGCCTGCTGACCCTCAGAGCGCTGCAACCTCGGCAAAAGCTCTGGTCCGGGCGCGCCCCAGAATTAGCAGTCCGTGTGACGGCATGTTCCTCACAGCGTGGTGAGCAGTGTGCCCTGAGGTTTGGGAAGCGCATGCCGAGAGTGGGGCAAGGGAGCACGTGATTCTTCACAAAATGCCGTGATCCGTTCCCGCCTTTGCACAGAGTGGGGGTGTGGAGAAGCTCTCGAGTTGGGGATTGCTTTGTGAGACGGTTAATGCCATAGAGCAATGGGAACGCTGGGCCTTGGTGGACAAAGACTTTCTCTGTAGTGGGGGTGATGTTTCCAGTGTTTATTCCCATGTTGCAGTTGGCTTGAGAAGCTAATGCTACAAGAATGTAGCTACTGAGGCCTTAAGGGTATCTTGTCTGTACTTGCAGGTGCGGCGGGAATGGTCAAAAATATCGCTGAAGAACTTGAGCAAGGTAATCTGTCAGGATCTGTTAGCGGTGTTACCAAGGAAGAGGACGGTTCCTCCATTTTGAACACAACTACTGGAAAGCTGCCAAGCTCCTGTGCTAAGCACAGTTGTTTTCTACTAGCTTTCCAACCTAGAGCTCTGCGAGGCAACTTGCTGCTTATGCAAATAATAGTCGTACAGAGTCGTATGCAGTTGCCTTTAGATCACAGAGAGGAAAAGCGGCCTATGCGCACGTTCAGCCCCTGCCCCCGAGCCCTGAGCAATTCCACCTCTTCAGGATAATTGTTTCTCCAGAGTTGTGGCTTGGCGGTGACTGGGCCTGTTGCAAAGCAGGTAGCCCCTGAGAGCAATTCCTTCTGTCCCAGTAGCCTTTACTCTCCTAGCGAGTGGCCAGCCGTTGCGCTAGAGCTCTTTCCGTTTGCTAGGACGGACACAAATCCGTGGCATTGAATCCGTTTGCATTGTGACTGGAGTTGCCTGTCTCCTGGGAGTAATAAGGTTTGTTTGCTTTGGGGACCTTTTCCTACTGCAACACTAACATAGGGCATTTTCTCCCCTCCCGCTCTCGCCCCGCCCCTTCCCCAGCAATGGCTGAGCTGAACGTTGGATCGGCTGGAGCTTCTCCCTGGGCATCTACTGAAGGATCTTCAGAAAACGTAGACCAGGAGCCACTTTCCAGGGCAACGCAAGAGTGCCGCGATGTTTTGACAGCCCCGTTCCAGAGAGCTAAGAGTGGTTATCCTGAGACTACTACCTCCTGACAGAGGGACTCGCGTTACCAGGCTGTGAGGAAAAGCAACCCTTGCCACTGTTTTTGTACGAGTGCAACAGTGCGGTGTAGCCAATAATAATAACGTGCGGTCTTTAACTGCAAGTATTGTGTTCCAACTTGGTATTTAATAAATGTTGTAATCTAGTAGGTCTCTCCGTTTTATTCTGTTCCCCTTCCTGACTTTGCCTGCCCTGCGCATATGACTGTCCCCTCTGCTCGTGTCTCTTATGGAGTAGTACGTGTTGCATTGCTGCCAAATGGTGGATGCTGGTGGAAGTCTGGCCTGCTGCGGCATTTGCGGGCAAGGGCTGCGTTTTGTCCCTGCGTTTTGCGAGTTGTTCAGCGCTAGCCAGCACGGATGATGGAAGTCATGTTTTTGAAGGCCTAGCCAGGCTTTCTTCCTGGGCAGGCGCTTAGCCCTTCTGCCTCGCGCTGGTCTGACCAAAAGTCACTTATGCAGACAGCTCCAGGCCTGAGGGCAGAGAGGCCGTTTGTCCAAGGGAGAGCTCAGCTCTGCTCTGCTCTGCTCCCTTCAGCTGGCTTCCCAGCTGCTCCTTCAGCCTGTCCTGGCAGCCAGGCCAAGGGCCAGCATGCAGACTGTGTGTTTTTCCTCAGCGGGGGCTGGAAGCACGAGTGTGTGAAGACAGGGGCCTCGATCGTCCCCAGGTGCAGCCCTTGGCGGTTCCCCTTGTTGAACTTGACAAGGTGCCCGGTTGCCTCACGTCTCGCTCGTAGCGGGGCACTGGCCTCTTGCTGCCTTTGAGAACGATGCTTCCTGTGGTCTGGGCAGAAGGGAGGGCGAGAGCTTCTGGTAGCCAGGAAAGGTCGCAAAGCCCGCCGGTCTGGAAGGCTGTTGGATCCGCTTGCAGTCTGCAAAGGGGAAAGGGGTTATGGAAGTTCTCTGCCCTGCAGCGTGACTGGCAAAGCGGAACCGCTGTCCAGTGCTGGGCACTTGCTCTTCTCTCTGCAAAGCAAAAGCAGGTGCGGAACGCCTCTGAAGTGCCTTCGCTTTGGGTTGTCCTGTTGCCAAACTCTGAGAGGAACTGTTTTCCAGTGGTTCCCTGCCTGCTTCTGTCCTGCTGGGTGTCAGGGAGAGGTGAAAGTTCTTGGCCGCCGGAGCAGCAGCACTGAAATTCAGCGCTGGCATCTGGCATGACAGGAGCTGGTAGCGCTTACAAGGCGGGTAGAGCAAAGTCCCGTCTGTTCTGGCCCCTGCACTAGAGGAGAGGGATGGAGCTACTGGAGCGAGTCCAGCGAAGGGCTACTAAGATGATTAAGGGACTGGAGTAGCTCTCATACGAGGAAAGGCTGAGAGAGCTGGGATTGTTCAGCCTGCAGAAGAGAAGACCGCGGATCAGGGTGTAGGCAGGATGCGAAGGGAGGGTGTAAAGAAGTCGGAGGCAGACTCTTCTCAGCGGTGCCTAGCGGTAGGACGAGGGGCAAGGGGCACAAACTGAAACACAGGCCGTCCTGTCTGAACAGGAGGAAAAAGTTCTTTGCTGTGAGGGGTGACTGAGCCCTGGAAGAGGTTGCCCAGAGAGCTTGGGGAGTCTCCGTCCTCGGAGATGTTCCCAAGCCGTCTGGCTAGGGTCCTGGGCCGACTACTTGAGGTGATCCTGCTTGAGTAGGGGGGGCTGGACGAGACGATCTCCAGAGGTGCCTTCCAACCTCAAACGTCCGGTGATTCTGTGACAAGCAGGAGAAGCGGGCGACCGGGCATCTAGTCAAGTTCGACAAGGGGAACTGTCAAGGGCTGCACCTGGGGACAAATAGCCCCTGTGCCCTGGGGCAGGCTGGGGGCTACTGCCAGGAAAGCAGCTGGGCAGAGGAAGGCCTGGGGGTGCAGGTGGGCAGCAAGGAGTCAGCAATGGTTAGAGAAAGAAATCGTAACCACATTTTAATCGTTTTGATAATAACTTTCTGCCAAAGGGAGCAATCGCCCTCCAGCCTCTCGCTGTGGTCTCTGCTAACAGCTGGAGCGATCCGCTTTCGGTGAGAGTCGCTCACCTCGGTGAGAGTCGCGACTCGCGGCCAATTTGGCTCCCTCCGGCACTTGGGCTTCCTACGGCGCAGGCGCAGAGCTGGGAGCCCAGAAGGACTGGCACGCTCGCGGCCTGGCCGGGCAGCAGCCAGAGCAGCCAGCTGCGGGGCTCAACCTAAGCAGTCGCCGTCTCTTCAGGCGCAACGAGCTACTTCAGCCCTGCGAGCTCGGCCAAGCGCTCGCGACGCCCGCGCCCTTAGGGAAACAGTGGGAGCGCAGGTTTGCGAGGAGCACAGTGTCCCGCACCTGGAGCAGCAGCAGCATGAATTCTTCAGGGAAATGACGGCACAGCAGAGTAAGAGCTGGAGCTGGGGGCCGCCGGGGAGGGACCCCCAACAAAGACGTCCTTCGGCCGGCCGCAGCCACCCGCCGCCGCCGCCGCCGCCGCCCCCCGGCCCGGCCCGGCAGCGCCGCGAAGGAGGCGGCAGCGCCCCCCCCCGCCCCGCCCCGGGCCCGCCCCGGCCGCAGCCCCGCCCCCTCGCTGCACAGCCCCGCCCCTCGGCGCGTCACCCCGCTGCCCTGTGACGCCCCCCCCCGCGCCCTCGCCGCGGCTGTTGCGCATGCGCGGCGCGCCCGCCACCGCCTCCGGAGCCGGTGGTCCTCGGTGCTGTTGCGGCCGTGTGCCTCGCTGCCAGCGTCGCTGCGTCGCTGTCCTCGGCCGGCGCCTCTGCCCCCGGCCCGGGGGCTCCGAGCTCGCCGGGACTCAGCCCCGCAGCAGCTGGCCCGGGCCGCGGCCCCTGCTCGGGGCTGTCCGCCGCCCGCGTGCCCGCCGCAGCATGAAGAGGCTCTTGGGGCTCTTCGGCCAGGGCCAGGGGCAGCCGCCTTCGCCGTCGCCGTCGCGGTCGCGGTCGCGGTCGCGGTGGGCGTGCGGCGGCAGCGCGCCCCTGCGCTGCGTCGGCGCTGCCTACGAGCTCCGGGAGAAGGAGCTGGGCAAGCTGCACCGCGCGGCCGCCAGCGGCGACCTGGCGCGGGTGCGGCGGCGGCGGTGGCTGCCGAGAGTCGGCCTCGACGGGCGGGACAAGGCGAAGCGGTGAGGGGCGGCGGGGGGGCCGGGGCGGCGCGGGGGGTGGGGGGGGCGGCGGCGAGGGCCGGGCTGCTGCGTCGGTGCCGGCGGGGGCGGCGGCTGGTGGGTTGGAGCTGGCGTGCAGCTGGCAGGAGCGCCTTTGTGCCGGGAAGGCAGGGCCGTTTGCTTGGGCTGGCGAGGGAGTGCGGGAGGGCAGTCGGCCTTGCGCGCGCGGGGTGGGCTCGGGGCTCGGGGCTCGGAGGCCGGTTGCGTGTGTGGCCAGGCCGGAGCGGGACTTTGTTGCTGGGAGCGTGACAGGGTCGAGGGGGAAGGTTTCTGCTGTCGGGTTTGGTAGGTGTTGTGGAGGGCCCTTGGGAGCGAGCGCGTGCTGGTGCTTGCTGCAGCAGTAAGGCCGGGAAGAGGCCAGAGGGCGCGACTTCCCGGCAAGGCCAGCAGCGAGGGGATGTTCTGGTGTTATAAAAGGCACGTGCTGGGCCTGCGGCCCGCTGCTGTGGCGTGAGTGGTCCTGGCAGCAGGTGGAGGTTGCCTTGCCGTAGGCTGGAGGTGCGCAAGCCTTGCTCTTGCTTGCTGGGCTGCGTGCGTAGTGGTGTTGGAGGCAGGGAGGAGGTGCCGGGGCGGAGGGCAGCAGTTGCAGAGCGGAAGCCGGAGGCTGGCTGGGAGAAATGGGGGGCCTGGGCGCAGGGATGCACGCGCAGGGAAGGGAGCGCGGAGCTGAGGCAACGTTGTCTTCCTAAGTGGGGGCTGGGGCTGGGGCTGGGGCTGGGGCTGGGAGGGGCTTTTTCCTAGCCCCGGCGTCTCGGGCTTTGGGTGTGCAGCGGTCACCCGCGTGACATGGGCAGGCGCGGTCTCTTCAGCTGTCTGGCCTGCGCTAAGGTAACATGCTCAATTTTTAGGACACCTCTGCATCTGGCTTGCGCTAACGGACATGCGGAGGTTGTCTTGTACTTAGTAGAGAGGAAGTGCAAGCTAAATCCTCGTGACAACTTCAAGAGATCGCCACTGATGAAGGTACGTGGGTGCTGCGGTGAGGCAGGGCTTCTAAATTGCGCCCCGAGCGATCGAGCTCTTGGGTGATTCTGGAGGTAGGTCTGGGTGGAGCTTGTGGTGCGCTGGGCGCTGGCTAGGCGTGCGTTGCCTAATGTTTGGGCGCGTTATTGTTGTCCGAGGTCGGCAAGCTGTGGGAATTCTGCCAGAGGGAAGCGTAATTGCTGGCAACGTTTCCTTGTTTCCCGTGTGGTTGGCAGGCAGTGCAGTGCCAGCACGAAGGCTGCGTCGCCATTCTGCTAGCGCATGGCGCCGACGCTAACCTTGCGGATGCTAACGGCAACACTGCCCTTCACCTGGCTGCCCTTGCTCCTAACACCTGCCTAGCAGGGCAGTTACTGGCGCACAACGCCCATCTTGATGCGCAGAATAAGGTAAGCGTGGAATTTGGGTCAGGCCGCTCCTGAGAAGAAAAAGTTGCTTTGCTTCTCTGTGTTTTTCTAACTGGAGAGGGGCGTTATGCTTTCAGATGGGATACACGCCCCTTTCTCTGGCCGTGTCCGCGCATCACGTAGAGATGGTGGAGTTCCTGCTTAGCAAAGGAGCCGACGTGCACGCTCGAGATCAGTCGGAAAGGTGAAGGGTTTGTCAAAACGGGGCGTGGGTCTCCTGAGCATTGGTGAAGTTTGCCTGGTCTGGCCGGGTAGCCGAGGGTGCTTAGCGGGGGAGACGTTTGGCCCAGGGACGTGCTGCGGCCCCTTGCAACCCGAGTTCTCGTGGGCTTCCGTGTGGTTGGCTTTGCTTTCCTCCTGGCTGTAGGAAAGGGGGAGGTGTAATTGTTTTGGGAGCAAATAGGGATGAAAGGAACACCAGTGAAACGTCGGTGTCTCCTGATAGCTTTTGTCTCGTCTTGTGGCTGCTTTAGGACCCCTCTGATGCTTGCCGCCTCTGCCGGGGACGTGAGCATGATAGAAGTTCTTCTTGGCTATGGTGCTGACCTTTGCCAGAAAGACGTTCTTGGATGGACAGCGGAGGCTTATGCTAGGAGGTCTGGACACACTGGGTAAGTGCTTTAGGTCACGGTGAGAGTCGCTAAGCGGTCCGAATGTCCGTGTTGGTGTGCGGACGTGTTTGGTAAGAGGCGCAAGGTTTAATGATGCGTGGAGACCTTTGTTGAAGGTGGGCTCAGTGGAATCTTCCGGGACGTAGCGTTCCCTGTGTCAAGTGTGAGTTGGGGAGTTGAGGAAAGCTTCCCCCGCAAATCGTCTTGTTTGGTAAGTGGTGTTATGCAAGGATGTAGTTGATTATAGTGACAGTGTTCCCTTTCTTTCCGCACCTCCCTAGTGTTAGTGAACAGCTGGCAGACCGCGCAGCCGAGAAAAACGTGGGAGAAGCTTGTGCAGGCAGCGCAGAAAGCACGCCAGTGCTTAGCACTCGTTGCGAGGCAGGAGCTGCTGCGTTTGCGTTGGGCACACCTGCTGCGGACAGAGGAGGTAGGAGGCTTAACTGTGGAGGAGCTGAGGAGGAGAATGCCTACGGCCTTTTCTTGTGGTGGCTTGTATTGAAGCTTGGCAGGGTTCCGTCCCTCTTGCCTGTTGAGTACCCTTGCTAGGGACGGAGTAGAGACGCGCTGGTGATCCTCCTCCGTGAGGATAGTCCTTTGGTTTTGAGGCTGGCTTTTGGTTTTGGGGGTGATGGGTGGGAGGCTGGGTAGAGCAGGAAATACAGCGTAGTCTCTGGCATTTTGAAGCACAGGTTGGCGGGGGTGGGGGTAGAGGCAAAGAGAGCACGAGAGAGAGACCGATCTCTGCCTGTGTGGTATGAAGAGCTCGGCAGTTTGTTTCCTTCTTGTCCTGTTCAACCGCTACCAGCATTTGCTCGCTGCCTGCTCACATAGCATATTCATGCCATGGCAGGTTTGAGGTTTGGAACGTTCGAAGGAAAGACAAGGGCGGTGTGGAATTCTTGTCCTTTTTTATTTTGCGGGGGGTGGGGGGGGGCAGCGAGAATTGAGTAGGATGGGAGAAATTGGTGGTTTGGGGCATGCTTTCGTTCATGCTGTCTGGCATGACTGCTTCACTCTAGTCTGGCCTGTAGAATTGTCCGTGTAACATGCTTGTCTGCATTGCTGAAAGTCGAAGGTCCGACATGCTAAGAATTAATCCTGTCAATTAATATTTGAACAGTGAGAGGTGGCTTTTCCCACGAATACTTCATGAGGTGAGCCTCGAACAGTAGCTTTTGCCAACGACCTTAACCTGCCGAAAAAGAGGGGAGATTTGAGCGAGACGGTCCTTCTTGCCTTTGCCTTTGCCTTTGAAGAGTGTTGGAGGCAGAGGAGAGCGATGACAGCTGTCCTGCTTCTGAGGAAGAAAAAAGCAGTTTAGCTGCCAAGGTAAAGTGCCTCCAGAAGGAGAACTGCCCGTGGAGCGACTCGTTTGCAGGGCAGAGCTGTCTAGATTTGGGCAAAAGCGCGTGTCCAGGCAGGGTGGTTTTCTCCTGCCCCGCGGTCTCCTGCCTGCCAGTCTTTCAGCTGCGGTGAGCTGTTTGCTCCAAGCCTTGTAGCCGTCCGTGGCAGAGCATGCAGCAGGCTTGCGGTTGCGGGTGGGAAGAGCAGTAGGTGACAAGAAAAGCGACCGCATGGTTTTCTTCACCTGAGTCAGAGTTCTCGTCCCAAAGCTGATCAGCCTCTAGATGGCCTGTTCTTTTGTCCTCCAAGCCTTGCTGTTTGTTTCCAGTAACTTTGGTGATAGAATTCAGGCTGATATGGGGAAAAGGGCACTTGCTGTTCAAGATCTGCTGCAATGCTTCATCTCCTGGCTCTCCTTTCTTTCGTCCTTGTCAGGTTGCCCAAGAGTGCTTGGGGGCGGGGGGAGTGGCTCAAGAGGGTCTTTTTTTTCCTCCTGGGGGATGGCATTGCGGGCTTGCATGGGATCTCACAGCACCTGTTTCCCCTTCCTTTTGTTTCTTTTGTTTTGTTTTGGTTTGTTTTTCAGTTGAGGTGTGTGGCATTGGGGCTGTGCCATGATGAAGAAGCTGAAGAAGCCGAGTGTGGTGCAGGAACGCACCCCGTAGTGCTGGAGATGCAGGCATGTTTATTTGCAACCTGGTTGCCCTTGTCTCAGTGGCCTGTCAGAGAGTGTGGCAGCTGTTGTGTGAGAAGAGCTAGTGTGGCATAGTAAGATGTGATGGTGGTTGGAGGAGTGAAAGTGAGGAAAGAGGGGGAGGTGAGACTACGGTAGTTTGAGAAGCAGGCAGCTGGTGGTCTCGTGAGCCCAAGGGAGGGGGAAAGGGTGTGTGTGCTGCTGGATAAGGTAACGTAGGTGAAGGCAGAGCCTGACTGTGTGCGGGCAGTGCTTCTCGGGGGGCTTTATGGAATGGGAGCAGGACGTTAGTGACATTAGGTATTGCTGTGTACATAAAGACATCTGCAGGCCTTGTAAAAGAGGAGCGAGAAGGTTTTTCTCTGTGGCTCGAGAGAGGAGAAGTATTTGGCAAGGTGTGGATGGCCTGGGCAGAGGCTGCTGTCCTGGGAGTGGCAGCAAGTGGCCTTTGAGTTGTATTTCTAGAGTCCTACTGCAAGAGAGAAGGTTCTGGTTCTGTGCGTGCTTGGAAGGGTTGCTGCTGCTTTGCCAGGTTATGCAGTGAAAGGAGCGTGTTTGGGACGGTGCAGCCAAGTACTAAGGACAGCAGCAGAGTGGGTGTAGGCTTGGAGGGAGCGCAGTTGGGGGTTGGAGAGTGGAAGCGAGGGCCCAGGGGGAGGTTTGCCTCAGGTTGTTGGAGAAGCAGGCAGCTGGCGGTGTTTGTTGGTGCAAAGGAGGGGGGAAGGATGTGTGTGCTGCTGAGTATTGCCGTGTAGGGGAAGCTGGAGTGTGGGTAGTGCTTCTCAGGGGCTTTAGGGGAAGGGAGCAGGGCGTTTGTGAGCTTCGGCATTGCCGTCCCTTCACATACGTTCTCGTGGAGGCTGCTTGTTTCTGTTCTTTCTAAGTGTGCGGGCCGATCTCTTTTAGGACGACTCACCGGAAAGGAAGGGAGAGGAGGCTCCTGGTGGTGCCCAAGTGGCGGCTGCTGCAGGAGCCCCTGCTGGTGTGAGAGGTGAGTTTCTAGACATGGAGGGGCTTTGTTTCTCTGCTCTTTGGGCTGGGTGAATGAACTGAAATGGCGATCTGCCTGTGAGAGGGTAGAGCAGGCAGGTAGGCGCTGGGCAGGCAATGGCGGGGAGGGGGGGAGGGAACGTAGCTGGAGGGAGATGTTTTGTGGTAGTGCTAGGGAAGGAGGGTTGTTTCTTGGTGACTTCCTGCGGGTGGGAGGGTGTTTGGCTAGTGCTTTGCGGGTCGCTCCTGTAGCGTGCCGAGGGATTGTGAAGGGCCAACTCTGGAGCTGTAGTTTGGAGGGGAGATGCCGTCAGAGCTGCGTAGTCGGCGACTGTGGCATGGCAGAGCCTTGTTTGGATGCTCGCCGAGCATGTGTTGGGCGTTCTTGGTAGGGGCGTGAGCTGTGCTGCTGGGCTTGGGCCTGTGGTGCTGGCAAGAAGGCGGCAGGAAGTGGTGATGGCGTGGTGGTGCGGCTGGGGGTGCAGGCGCCCTTAAATGACGCTGCTTTGTTTTTCCTGGGGAGTGGAACGGTTTGGTGTGTCCTGGGCGCAGGGCTTGCGTGCTGGAGGAGAGCAGGAGAGGGAAAGAAGGAGCGGTGGTGTGTCATTTGTGGCTTCCTTTGCAGGTGTTGCGTCGTCCGCAGGAGCGGAGCAGGAGGACGAGAGCGACTCTCCCTGGGATTCCGAGGTGCTTGGTGTGAGGGGCGCAGTGGGTTGCCCGAGGGGGGAAGTGCGCGGGAGCTTGCCTTGGACGTGGGCCCTAGCAGGGATGAGGCTCAGTTGCCGCTTGTGGTGGCTGCGCCACAGGTTTGTTCCTGTGACCTGGAGCCGCTTGTGCTCTGTGCAAGCGGTTTGGTGAGGACTGTGCCTAAGTGGGGTGTGCTAATGTCCTGGGAGTGGCAGCAAGTGGCCTTTGAGTTGTATTTCTAGAGTCCTACTGCAAGAGAGAAGGTTCTGGTTCTGTGCGTGCTTGGAAGGGTTGCTGCTGCTTTGCCAGGTTATGCAGTGAAAGGAGCGTGTTTGGGACGGTGCAGCCAAGTACTAAGGACAGCAGCAGAGTGGGTGTAGGCTTGGAGGGAGCGCAGTTGGGGGTTGGAGAGTGGAAGCGAGGGCCCAGGGGGAGGTTTGCCTCAGGTTGTTGGAGAAGCAGGCAGCTGGCGGTGTTTGTTGGTGCAAAGGAGGGGGGAAGGATGTGTGTGCTGCTGAGTATTGCCGTGTAGGGGAAGCTGGAGTGTGGGTAGTGCTTCTCAGGGGCTTTAGGGGAAGGGAGCAGGGCGTTTGTGAGCTTCGGCATTGCCGTCCCTTCACATACGTTCTCGTGGAGGCTGCTTGTTTCTGTTCTTTCTAAGTGTGCGGGCCGATCTCTTTTAGGACGACTCACCGGAAAGGAAGGGAGAGGAGGCTCCTGGTGGTGCCCAAGTGGCGGCTGCTGCAGGAGCCCCTGCTGGTGTGAGAGGTGAGTTTCTAGACATGGAGGGGCTTTGTTTCTCTGCTCTTTGGGCTGGGTGAATGAACTGAAATGGCGATCTGCCTGTGAGAGGGTAGAGCAGGCAGGTAGGCGCTGGGCAGGCAATGGCGGGGAGGGGGGGAGGGAACGTAGCTGGAGGGAGATGTTTTGTGGTAGTGCTAGGGAAGGAGGGTTGTTTCTTGGTGACTTCCTGCGGGTGGGAGGGTGTTTGGCTAGTGCTTTGCGGGTCGCTCCTGTAGCGTGCCGAGGGATTGTGAAGGGCCAACTCTGGAGCTGTAGTTTGGAGGGGAGATGCCGTCAGAGCTGCATAGTCGGCGACTGTGGCATGGCAGAGCCTTGTTTGGATGCTCGCCGAGCATGTGTTGGGCGTTCTTGGTAGGGGCGTGAGCTGTGCTGCTGGGCTTGGGCCTGTGGTGCTGGCAAGAAGGCGGCAGGAAGTGGCGATGGCGTGGTGGTGCGGCTGGGGGTGCAGGCGCCCTTAAATGACGCTGCTTTGTTTTTCCTGGGTAGTGGAACGGTTTGGTGTGTCCTGGGCGCAGGGCTTGCGTGCTGGAGGAGAGCAGGAGAGGGAAAGAAGGAGCGGTGGTGTGTCATTTGTGGCTTCCTTTGCAGGTGTTGCGTCGTCCGCAGGAGCGGAGCAGGAGGACGAGAGCGACTCTCCCTGGGATTCCGAGGTGCTTGGTGTGAGGGGCGCAGTGGGTTGCCCGAGGGGGGAAGTGCGCGGGAGCTTGCCTTGGACGTGGGCCCTAGCAGGGATGAGGCTCAGTTGCCGCTTGTGGTGGCTGCGCCACAGGTTTGTTCCTGTGACCTGGAGCCGCTTGTGCTCTGTGCAAGCGGTTTGGTGAGGACTGTGCCTAAGTGGGGTGTGCTAATGTCCTGGGAGTGGCAGCAAGTGGCCTTGGAGTTGTATTTCTAGAGTCCTACTGCAAGAGAGAAGGTTCTGGTTCTGTGCGTGCTTGGAAGGGCTGCTGCTGCTTTGCCAGGTTATGCAGTGAAAGGAGCGTGTTTGGGACGGTGCAGCCAAGTACTAAGGACAGCAGCAGAGTGGGTGTAGGCTTGGAGGGAGCGCAGTTGGGGGTTCTGAAAGGGCTGTTCTACTTCCAGAGCCTGCGTTCCTTGACGGCCTGCCAAAGTCCCGAAGCAGCAGTGAATCTGCAGGTAATGCTTGAGCGACAATCCGAGTTGTGCTTGGGTAGTCCTGCATTTGAAATGCAGTTTGTGGGTGAAGCGTTTCTGGAGATTGCTTGCACCACTCTCTGCTTGTTTGTGTTCTCGCTCACCTAGGTGTCTGCAAAGGAGGGAGGAGAGCGTGAAGGACGCGAGGCTGCTGCAACACAGACTGATTTTCAGTGTGACGGACAGGTGAGGAGCTGTGTTGAAGAGCTGTGGAGATGTTAGCCTAGAGCGAGGTGTTATTGCCAAAAGAGCGCAGGCGGAAGACCGCAGAGAGTGGCAGATGTGAAATATACTTTAGATGTATGTTATCTTTGGGCTCCCTCTGAAGAAGGCTGTCGTGAGTGAAAAGAAGGTGGTAGTGCATGTTCGTGCCCTTTTTGTGAGGCTCACGGCACAATCTTTCCTTAGGCGATGGCCGCAGAGCTGCCGGCGGAGGTTGCTGAAGCTCCTGGAAAGCAGTTGCTTCCAGAAGGTTCACTTGAAGTTCCAAAGGTTTCCTGCGGTGAGCTGCAGGGAGACAAGTTGCGGTTGCAAGAGGAACTGGCCAGGGTGAAAGCCAAGGTAGGCAAAGCCTGTAGCGGCCTGCATGACTGTGAGGAGGTGGTTTTCCCCTGTAAACGATGGGGAAAAGCCCTTGTTGAGGCTGTAGGGTAGTAGTGCAGTGGTGTCCCTTCTGTTGCCTTCCCTTCTTCCCGCCGCTGCCCCATGGTGGCAAACAGACCAAGCGCGTCAGGGAGCTGCCCTTTCAAGCGTGAGGGGCCAAGCAGTGTGTTGGGGGTCACACCTACCCACGAGGAGGCTGCTCAAGCAGCTTGTTGTCTCTCCGAACCCGCCTGAGCTTTGAGGTGGACCTGAAGGTGACAGTGGGTGAGCTCCGGGTGCCCTGAGAGTGCTGCGTGTTTTCCTGTTGAGGCTGTTGTACTCTTTCTCTATATTTGGCTGTGTGTGTAGAGCTTTGGTTCCTTCTTTGTAGCTGGTCAAATGCCTGCGAAGGTGACAGTCTGTGTTCTGGGGGGGGGGGCAGCACTTGAAAGGGTGCGATCCTTCTTCATGGTTTGCGCTCGCACACGCAGCGCTGGTTGCTAGGTGGGGTTTTTGCACTGTATACGGGAAGCAGCATGTCAGGCAGGTGCTGTGACTTGTCCTGTTCCCTGACTGTAGGAGGAACTTGACCTCCTAACCTAGCTGCCCGGAGAAGGCCGTAGGTTGGCCCTAGTGCTGAGCTTTTTCTGTAGAAAACATCTTGGCCATCTTGTGGCTGCATGATGCAAATGTGCCGCAAAGTGCTATAGTTCCTGCAGGGCCCTGGGGATGAACCTGTAGTTAGTAAGCATTAGGATCCCGAAATGCTAATTCACTTCCAAGTTGTTTTTGGAGAGAGCTACGTTCAGAGCTACTGACTTGCTTTCCGTTCACTACGCCCACCGCTGCCACCAACGCAAGTACGGAGTTGAAGGAAGGAGTGTAGGGACCGGCTTTCCACCATTTGTGTAAGAATAAGGTATAGCAGCGTGGGCAGCGTTGGACTAGAAGTCTTTGTGATTGTGGTCGTTATCCTGGAGTTGGGAAGTGCCAGCAGGAGAAGGGAGAGCCTTTGCAGTAATGCTTCCCGTGGGGGAGCGAGCAGCTGGATGCTAGGAGGGTCCCGAGTCACGGGAAGGAGTAGGATTGGTGTTGCAGCTGCGTTTGGGCAGCTGGTAGGAAATTGAGATGGGGATGGGAGAGGCCGGTATGAAAGCGGAAGGAGCAACGTGGTTTTGGAGAGTCGAAGCAGTGGAGTCGTCTGTCTGAAAGCGAAGCTGACTAGCGTGGGTCCTGACTAGCGTGGTTTTACAGTTGCAGGCGTTGGAAGAGCAGCATGTTCAGGCTGAGCGTTGTGTTCAGGATTTGAAGACGGCCCTGGCAGAGAAACAGAGGGAAGCGACAGCTTCTTCCCGGCAACTGCAAGACCTTCTGGAAGCCTCTTTGGGAGGCGTTAGCCTAAAAGACCTGGAGGAACGAGTGGGACGGTAAGGAAGTGGCACAGTGAAGCAAGGCTTTGCTTTGTGGGCTGGTGTAATAGCAGCAGGATGGCCTTGTTGCATCTCAGCAAGTCAGTACACGATTTTGGGAGAGGCTTTTGCTTTGGACTGTGTGATTTGGCGCTGTTGTGCCAGTGTTGGTGCTCCTGTGGATTTCCATGACGAGGCCTGTGTTTCTTTTCAAGACTTGAACTGGAAAACGCCCGGCTGGAAGACACAGGGCAGCAGCAGGCAGCTAGACTCGAAGCTCTTCAGAAAGAGCTGCACGCCTCTGCCTCTGTAAGCTAGTCATAGCCTTCCTGTTTCATGAGCTACTGTGCGCAGTTGTGTGTGTATGTATGCGGGGGCGTTTTCGGAAGAGATTTTCCTGGGGAGCCTCGGGGAAATCATTCCCTGCAGGCTGCAGGCGATCGGCTGCTGTTGGTCCGCTCGCAGGCTTTCTGGTTTTGTGCGCTACTCTGCTGAGTCTTACTTAACAGTGTTTGAGGTAAGGGCACTTACGGCACTTGTGCGCCGGTGTGAATGGTTGCTGCTTTGTACCGGTTGTGGTGCTTAAGCCGTGTGGCAGCAGCACTTCAGCTGTTGCCGCCTTAAAGGCGTTCTGCAAGTGAACTTGTGGAACGTCCTTGGTGCCAAGCACGTCGTTGCCAAGTCTTAAGCGGCCTCCTCAGGCTGTGCCAGGAATTCCATTCGCCGCTGGTCGCTGAAGATCCCCCTGGAGCTTTAAATTAAGCTGTGCTCTGCCCGGATGGGGATACCTAAGTACCGTCGGCTATTAGCGGAGGGCCTGAGGAAGGTGTTCTCCAGTGTGCGTGGCACCTTTGCCCCCGTGAGCCCCTCGCTAGTAGCGGGTGGTCTTTGCTTTAGTGGGGGTCGGGGGGAGGGTGGTGTGGGGGGAGAGAGGGGTGGCAGGCACCAGTTTCTGTCCCTCGGTCTTAGCCTGGGTGGTGGAAATATTGAAGTGCTGCAGTTTGCGTGGGATTCTGTCCCCTGGAGTTGTGGGGCTGGCCCTCGGCTAGCAGAGAGAGATGTCCTGCCGCACCTTTGTGAGGAAGGCTGTGCGCACCTAGTGCCTCTAGGTGCCGTGAGTGAGTCGTGTGTGCCATTTCTTCTTCCTGTCCGGAAAGCGTGAGAGCGGAAGAAAGCCAGGGAAGGAGCTGGCAGAGTGGAAACAACCCGCAGAAGCCCGCCTGGAGGAAGAAATGAAGAAAAACGTTGCACTGCAGAAAGAATGCAACAGGTACAGCCGTTGAGTACTTGTAAGAGCTGTCGAATGAGCGGGGAGTCAGGCGTTATGTACCTTGCCCCTGAGACTCCGAGTACGTATCTGTTGGTGAGCGAGCTCAAGGCTTGCGTTAGGTCTTGCAAGTGGCTTCTGTAGGGGAGCGTGCGGTTTTAGGTAGGTGGAAGTGCAGGCAGGAGGGCAGTTGTCCTGGGAAGAGAGGGAGGGCGGGAGGGCAGGAAGAAGTCGCTTGTGTCTTGTGCCTGTTGTCAGGCAGAGGGAGAAGCTTCATGGGAGCAGATGAAATGTTGACTGGGCAAGTGATGTGTGGGAGGGGAATGATGTGGGTGGGTGGGTTGGTGTGGTGTTTTGGCTTGGTGTCTTGTTCTGGAAGTCCTGGCCTGTCCGCCATGGTACAAATGAAGTAAGCCCCGCACCGTATGCGTGGTGCTTAGGGAAGTGCATGCGTAAAGGCGGACTGTGCTTGGGCTTCCTACTTTACTTGCTAATGTGCTGTGCAGGTCGAAGAGGCTTCTGGAGAAAGCTATGAAGAAAGTGAGGGCGTATGAGAGGCGGGCGCGAGAGTCCCAGATGAATTTCCCGGGCGAAAGGGAGGACCCGTGTTCGGGAAGGGGCAGAGAAGTTGCTAAATTACGAACAAAGGTGAGCTTTGGCTGGCTTGTTGTGGTGCTTGTTTTGGAAAGCTGTAAGATTCTTTTCCTGGCTGTTGGGTTGTGGTGTTAATTATGTGGTGGCCGTGTTTGAAAAGAACGGCTGTCTCTTATGGTCCCTGAAAAAGCCTGTGTAATCCTTTGGGAAGTGAAGAGGCGTTGCGATAGCGGGGCACTTGTGAGCCTGGGTCTTTCTGGGCGAGAGCCCAGCTTGAAAGCTTGAGGCCCTGGCAGCATCTTTGAGGTCTGACAGATGAATTTGTGCTCTGGAAGACCGGTAAGTAGGACCATTATAAGCCTAACCACAGTATGAAAGGCAAGGACATCGGAAGCATAGGTGTGAGAGGTGTGGAAAAGGTGCGTTTCTGCGGAGAGAAGACGACGACGACGACGGCGGCAGAGTTTTAGTTGACCTTTGGGGCCTACTGAAACCCTGGCACTTCTTTGTTGATTGTCTTCTAAACTCAAACCTGTGTGTGTGTGTGTGTGTGTGTGTGTGTGTGCGCGTGTGTGTGCGTGTATGTAGAAAGAGATAATCATTTCTGTTTCCTCTTTCCTGAAGCTTCAGGTATACCACTGTAAACAAGTGAATACCTTGTGATTATTGTATATTGTTGTCAATATGATTACAGTTGTTATCGTTCCCGTTCATTAGTTCATTACACTCGGTTACTTACCTGTTACAATAGTAAACTCATTCCTAAGGAGCAGGGACACCTACACTACCAGCCGACCCTGTTTAGTGTCGGGAGCCCGCCGAATTACCTTACCAGGGCAAAATGCCTCTCAACTGGTTCGGTCGTTCTGCGGAGGCCTCCCGGCACAAAGGGACACGCTCGGTGGATTGTCACAGAACTGCGTACGCTTAGACCTCTGGGTCTGCTTAGGTGAGTGAGTCCTTTCCCTGTGTGCAGGTCCGTGAGCTGTGCTGCTCCCTGGAGGCAGAGCGGAGGAAGTCGAGGCAGCTAGAGAAAGCAAACGAAGGTGCGCGAGAAGAGTTGGCTTGGCTGCATGGGAGCCGTGACAAACTGCGGAAGAGCAAGCGGCAGCTGGAAGAAGAGGTGGTTGCGCTGAGGTGTCGCTTAGAGGCCAAGATGAGGGATCAGAGGCACAGAGAAGAGGATAAAAGGGAGATTGAGCAAAAGGCTGGGCAAGAGCTAAGGCAAAAACTACAGGAAGTCAATCTCTTTCTGCAGGTGAGCTCCCTTACCGCTAGTACGCGCAGTCCGTTTGTGGCTTGTCATTCATTCTTTACTGTTGTCATTTCTCGGTATGTTATGCTTGTGCCGGTCAGTGCTGTGGGGTCATGGGCTCGTTATAGCTTCAGGAGGTTGCTGAAGGGTGCGAGCTTGTTGGATGCTTGTCCTCAGGCATTCTGAGATGTGGTGAATAATCTTCTTTACGCACCTCGGTCACTGGCGAATCTGTAACAGCGCCAAGAAAGACGAGAATTGCAAGTGGACTAGTGTCTTAGAGAGACAGAGGTGGCTTAGTACTAGCTCTGATTCAAAACAAAACAAAGCAAAGCAAAAAGTTGCGCTGAGAGAGCCGGTTTCTTTCTGAACCAAAAGGATGATGTAATGGGGTGCTTTTGGGTTTTGCCCTTGATTGTAGAGGGCAGTGAGGAGGCCCAGTTGGCTCCCTGGGTGAGGTTGTGCTCTTCAAAGTGGGTGTGTGAAAGGGCCTGGGGGGAATGATCTCTTTTTCTTTCCTGGGGGTTGAAACTGCATTATCTGCTTCAGACACAGGCAGCCGCCCAGGACCGAGCGGAACAACTAAGAGCCGCTTCTGCAGCTTCCGCGGTAGGCCGACTGCAGCAGAGAGTTAGGCATTTAGAATATGAATTGGCTCTCACAAAACGCCTGCAGTGAGAGAGCGCTAACGAGAGGCTTGCGGAAGCTGCTGCTGCTGCGCAATGCTATGAGCCCTGCAGAAGCCACTCTCTGGCAACGAACCCGGTGGGCAGCGCTTCCTCTGTGACGGAGAGAGTGGAAGCTCATATGGCTGAGGTAAGGCATTGGGAATACCTGTTATTCTCAAGCTGAAAATGAGCATCCGTTCCTAGCTCCACCGCGCCCAATCTAGGAGTCTAGACACGCCTGCTGACCCTCAGAGCGCTGCAACCTCGGCAAAAGCTCTGGTCCGGGCGCGCCCCAGAATTAGCAGTCCGTGTGACGGCATGTTCCTCACAGCGTGGTGAGCAGCATGCCCTGAGGTTTGGGAAGCGCATGCCGAGAGTGGGGCAAGGGAACACGTGATTCTTCACAAAATGCCGTGATCCGTTCCCGCCTTTGCACAGAGTGGGGGTGTGGAGAAGCTCTCGAGTTGGGGATTGCTTTGTGAGACGGTTAATGCCATAGAGTAATGGGAACGCTGGGCCTTGGTGGACAAAGACTTTCTCTGTAGTGGGGGTGATGTTTCCAGTGTTTATTCCCATGTTGCAGTTGGCTTGAGAAGCTAATGCTACAAGAATGTAGCTACTGAGGCCTTAAGGGTATCTTGTCTGTACTTGCAGGTGCGGCGGGAATGGTCAAAAATATCGCTGAAGAACTTGAGCAAGGTAATCTGTCAGGATCTGTTAGCGGTGTTACCAAGGAAGAGGACGGTTCCTCCATTTTGAACACAACTACTGGAAAGCTGCCAAGCTCCTGTGCTAAGCACAGTTGTTTTCTACTAGCTTTCCAACCTAGAGCTCTGCGAGGCAACTTGCTGCTTATGCAAATAATAGTCGTACAGAGTCGTATGCAGTTGCCTTTAGATCACAGAGAGGAAAAGCGGCCTATGCGCACGTTCAGCCCCTGCCCCCGAGCCCTGAGCAATTCCACCTCTTCAGGATAATTGTTTCTCCAGAGTTGTGGCTTGGCAGTGACTGGGCCTGTTGCAAAGCAGGTAGCCCCTGAGAGCAATTCCTTCTGTCCCAGTAGCCTTTACTCTCCTAGCGAGTGGCCAGCCGTTGCGCTAGAGCTCTTTCCGTTTGCTAGGACGGACACAAATCCGTGGCATTGAATCCGTTTGCATTGTGACTGGAGTTGCCTGTCTCCTGGGAGTAATAAGGTTTGTTTGCTTTGGGGACCTTTTCCTACTGCAACACTAACATAGGGCATTTTCTCCCCTCCCGCTCTCGCCCCGCCCCTTCCCCAGCAATGGCTGAGCTGAACGTTGGATCGGCTGGAGCTTCTCCCTGGGCATCTACTGAAGGATCTTCAGAAAACGTAGACCAGGAGCCGCTTTCCAGGGCAACGCAAGAGTGCCGCGATGTTTTGACAGCCCCGTTCCAGAGAGCTAAGAGTGGTTATCCTGAGACTACTACCTCCTGACAGAGGGACTCGCGTTACCAGGCTGTGAGGAAAAGCAACCCTTGCCACTGTTTTTGTACGAGTGCAACAGTGCGGTGTAGCCAATAATAACAACGTGCGGTCTTTAACTGCAAGTATTGTGTTCCAACTTGGTATTTAATAAATGTTGTAATCTAGTAGGTCTCTCCGTTTTATTCTGTTCCCCTTCCTGACTTTGCCTGCCCTGCGCATATGACTGTCCCCTCTGCTCGTGTCTCTTATGGAGTAGTACGTGTTGCATTGCTGCCAAATGGTGGATGCTGGTGGAAGTCTGGCCTGCTGCGGCATTTGCGGGCAAGGGCTGCGTTTTGTCCCTGCGTTTTGCGAGTTGTTCAGCGCTAGCCAGCACGGATGATGGAAGTCATGTTTTTGAAGGCCTAGCCAGGCTTTCTTCCTGGGCAGGCGCTTAGCCCTTCTGCCTCGCGCTGGTCTGACCAAAAGTCACTTATGCAGACAGCTCCAGGCCTGAGGGCAGAGAGGCCGTTTGTCCAAGGGAGAGCTCAGCTCTGCTCTGCTCTGCTCCCTTCAGCTGGCTTCCCAGCTGCTCCTTCAGCCTGTCCTGGCAGCCAGGCCAAGGGCCAGCATGCAGACTGTGTGTTTTTCCTCAGCGGGGGCTGGAAGCACGAGTGTGTGAAGACAGGGGCCTCGATCGTCCCCAGGTGCAGCCCTTGGCGGTTCCCCTTGTTGAACTTGACAAGGTGCCCGGTTGCCTCACGTCTCGCTCGTAGCGGGGCACTGGCCTCTTGCTGCCTTTGAGAACGATGCTTCCTGTGGTCTGGGCAGAAGGGAGGGCGAGAGCTTCTGGTAGCCAGGAAAGGTCGCAAAGCCCGCCGGTCTGGAAGGCTGTTGGATCCGCTTGCAGTCTGCAAAGGGGAAAGGGGTTATGGAAGTTCTCTGCCCTGCAGCGTGACTGGCAAAGCGGAACCGCTGTCCAGTGCTGGGCACTTGCTCTTCTCTCTGCAAAGCAAAAGCAGGTGCGGAACGCCTCTGAAGTGCCTTCGCTTTGGGTTGTCCTGTTGCCAAACTCTGAGAGGAACTGTTTTCCAGTGGTTCCCTGCCTGCTTCTGTCCTGCTGGGTGTCAGGGAGAGGTGAAAGTTCTTGGCCGCCGGAGCAGCAGCACTGAAATTCAGCGCTGGCATCTGGCATGACAGGAGCTGGTAGCGCTTACAAGGCGGGTAGAGCAAAGTCCCGTCTGTTCTGGCCCCTGCACTAGAGGAGAGGGATGGAGCTACTGGAGCGAGTCCAGCGAAGGGCTACTAAGATGATTAAGGGACTGGAGTAGCTCTCATACGAGGAAAGGCTGAGAGAGCTGGGATTGTTCAGCCTGCAGAAGAGAAGACCGCGGATCAGGGTGTAGGCAGGATGCGAAGGGAGGGTGTAAAGAAGTCGGAGGCAGACTCTTCTCAGCGGTGCCTAGCGGTAGGACGAGGGGCAAGGGGCACAAACTGAAACACAGGCCGTCCTGTCTGAACAGGAGGAAAAAGTTCTTTGCTGTGAGGGGTGACTGAGCCCTGGAAGAGGTTGCCCAGAGAGCTTGGGGAGTCTCCGTCCTCGGAGATGTTCCCAAGCCGTCTGGCTAGGGTCCTGGGCCGACTACTTGAGGTGATCCTGCTTGAGTAGGGGGGGCTGGACGAGACGATCTCCAGAGGTGCCTTCCAACCTCAAACGTCCGGTGATTCTGTGACAAGCAGGAGAAGCGGGCGACCGGGCATCTAGTCAAGTTCGACAAGGGGAACTGTCAAGGGCTGCACCTGGGGACAAATAGCCCCTGTGCCCTGGGGCAGGCTGGGGGCTACTGCCAGGAAAGCAGCTGGGCAGAGGAAGGCCTGGGGGTGCAGGTGGGCAGCAAGGAGTCAGCAATGGTTAGAGAAAGAAATCGTAACCACATTTTAATCGTTTTGATAATAACTTTCTGCCAAAGGGAGCAATCGCCCTCCAGCCTCTCGCTGTGGTCTCTGCTAACAGCTGGAGCGATCCACTTTCGGTGAGAGTCGCTCACCTCGGTGAGAGTCGCGACTCGCGGCCAATTTGGCTCCCTCCGGCACTTGGGCTTCCTACGGCGCAGGCGCAGAGCTGGGAGCCCAGAAGGACCGGCACGCTCGCGGCCTGGCCGGGCAGCAGCCAGAGCAGCCAGCTGCGGGGCTCAACCTAAGCAGTCGCCGTCTCTTCAGGCGCAACGAGCTACTTCAGCCCTGCGAGCTCGGCCAAGCGCTCGCGACGCCCGCGCCCTTAGGGAAACAGTGGGAGCGCAGGTTTGCGAGGAGCACAGTGTCCCGCACCTGGAGCAGCAGCAGCATGAATTCTTCAGGGAAATGACGGCACAGCAGAGTAAGAGCTGGAGCTGGGGGCCGCCGGGGAGGGACCCCCAACAAAGACGTCCTTCGGCCGGCCGCAGCCACCCGCCGCCGCCCCCCGGCCCGGCCCGGCAGCGCCGCGAAGGAGGCGGCAGCGCCCCCCCCGCCCCGCCCCGGCCGCAGCCCCGCCCCCTCGCTGCACAGCCCCGCCCCTCGGCGCGTCACCCCGCTGCCCTGTGACGCCCCCCCCCGCGCCCTCGCCGCGGCTGTTGCGCATGCGCGGCGCGCCCGCCACCGCCTCCGGAGCCGGTGGTCCTCGGTGCTGTTGCGGCCGTGTGCCTCGCTGCCAGCGTCGCTGCGTCGCTGTCCTCGGCCGGCGCCTCTGCCCCCGGCCCGGGGGCTCCGAGCTCGCCGGGACTCAGCCCCGCAGCAGCTGGCCCGGGCCGCGGCCCCTGCTCGGGGCTGTCCGCCGCCCGCGTGCCCGCCGCAGCATGAAGAGGCTCTTGGGGCTCTTCGGCCAGGGCCAGGGGCAGCCGCCTTCGCCGTCGCCGTCGCGGTCGCGGTCGCGGTCGCGGTGGGCGTGCGGCGGCAGCGCGCCCCTGCGCTGCGTCGGCGCTGCCTACGAGCTCCGGGAGAAGGAGCTGGGCAAGCTGCACCGCGCGGCCGCCAGCGGCGACCTGGCGCGGGTGCGGCGGCGGCGGTGGCTGCCGAGAGTCGGCCTCGACGGGCGGGACAAGGCGAAGCGGTGAGGGGCGGCGGGGGGGCCGGGGCGGCGCGGGGGGTGGGGGGGGCGGCGGCGAGGGCCGGGCTGCTGCGTCGGTGCCGGCGGGGGCGGCGGCTGGTGGGTTGGAGCTGGCGTGCAGCTGGCAGGAGCGCCTTTGTGCCGGGAAGGCAGGGCCGTTTGCTTGGGCTGGCGAGGGAGTGCGGGAGGGCAGTCGGCCTTGCGCGCGCGGGGTGGGCTCGGGGCTCGGGGCTCGGAGGCCGGTTGCGTGTGTGGCCAGGCCGGAGCGGGACTTTGTTGCTGGGAGCGTGACAGGGTCGAGGGGGAAGGTTTCTGCTGTCGGGTTTGGTAGGTGTTGTGGAGGGCCCTTGGGAGCGAGCGCGTGCTGGTGCTTGCTGCAGCAGTAAGGCCGGGAAGAGGCCAGAGGGCGCGACTTCCCGGCAAGGCCAGCAGCGAGGGGATGTTCTGGTGTTATAAAAGGCACGTGCTGGGCCTGCGGCCTGCTGCTGTGGCGTGAGTGGTCCTGGCAGCAGGTGGAGGTTGCCTTGCCGTAGGCTGGAGGTGCGCAAGCCTTGCTCTTGCTTGCTGGGCTGCGTGCGTAGTGGTGTTGGAGGCAGGGAGGAGGTGCCGGGGCGGAGGGCAGCAGTTGCAGAGCGGAAGCCGGAGGCTGGCTGGGAGAAATGGGGGGCCTGGGCGCAGGGATGCACGCGCAGGGAAGGGAGCGCGGAGCTGAGGCAACGTTGTCTTCCTAAGTGGGGGCTGGGGCTGGGGCTGGGGCTGGGGCGGGGAGGGGCTTTTTCCTAGCCCCGGCGTCTCGGGCTTTGGGTGTGCAGCGGTCACCCGCGTGACATGGGCAGGCGCGGTCTCTTCAGCTGTCTGGCCTGCGCTAAGGTAACATGCTCAATTTTTAGGACACCTCTGCATCTGGCTTGCGCTAACGGACATGCGGAGGTTGTCTTGTACTTAGTAGAGAGGAAGTGCAAGCTAAATCCTCGTGACAACTTCAAGAGATCGCCACTGATGAAGGTACGTGGGTGCTGCGGTGAGGCAGGGCTTCTAAATTGCGCCCCGAGCGATCGAGCTCTTGGGTGATTCTGGAGGTAGGTCTGGGTGGAGCTTGTGGTGCGCTGGGCGCTGGCTAGGCGTGCGTTGCCTAATGTTTGGGCGCGTTATTGTTGTCCGAGGTCGGCAAGCTGTGGGAATTCTGCCAGAGGGAAGCGTAATTGCTGGCAACGTTTCCTTGTTTCCCGTGTGGTTGGCAGGCAGTGCAGTGCCAGCACGAAGGCTGCGTCGCCATTCTGCTAGCGCATGGCGCCGATGCTAACCTTGCGGATGCTAACGGCAACACTGCCCTTCACCTGGCTGCCCTTGCTCCTAACACCTGCCTAGCAGGGCAGTTACTGGCGCACAACGCCCATCTTGATGCGCAGAATAAGGTAAGCGTGGAATTTGGGTCAGGCCGCTCCTGAGAAGAAAAAGTTGCTTTGCTTCTCTGTGTTTTTCTAACTGGAGAGGGGCGTTATGCTTTCAGATGGGATACACGCCCCTTTCTCTGGCCGTGTCCGCGCATCACGTAGAGATGGTGGAGTTCCTGCTTAGCAAAGGAGCCGACGTGCACGCTCGAGATCAGTCGGAAAGGTGAAGGGTTTGTCAAAACGGGGCGTGGGTCTCCTGAGCATTGGTGAAGTTTGCCTGGTCTGGCCGGGTAGCCGAGGGTGCTTAGCGGGGGAGACGTTTGGCCCAGGGACGTGCTGCAGCCCCTTGCAACCCGAGTTCTCGTGGGCTTCCGTGTGGTTGGCTTTGCTTTCCTCCTGGCTGTAGGAAAGGGGGAGGTGTAATTGTTTTGGGAGCAAATAGGGATGAAAGGAACGCCAGTGAAACGTCGGTGTCTCCTGATAGCTTTTGTCTCGTC
This sequence comes from Struthio camelus, assembly GCF_040807025.1. NCBI lineage: Eukaryota > Metazoa > Chordata > Aves > Struthioniformes > Struthionidae > Struthio > Struthio camelus. Next base: position 28,267,852 of record NC_090942.1, read on the forward strand.
TTGTGGCTGCTTTAGGACCCCTCTGATGCTTGCCGCCTCTGCCGGGGACGTGAGCATGATAGAAGTTCTTCTTGGCTATGGTGCTGACCTTTGCCAGAAAGACGTTCTTGGATGGACAGCGGAGGCTTATGCTAGGAGGTCTGGACACACTGGGTAAGTGCTTTAGGTCACGGTGAGAGTCGCTAAGCGGTCCGAATGTCCGTGTTGGTGTGCGGACGTGTTTGGTAAGAGGCGCAAGGTTTAATGATGCGTGGAGACCTTTGTTGAAGGTGGGCTCAGTGGAATCTTCCGGGACGTAGCGTTCCCTGTGTCAAGTGTGAGTTGGGGAGTTGAGGAAAGCTTCCCCCGCAAATCGTCTTGTTTGGTAAGTGGTGTTATGCAAGGATGTAGTTGATTATAGTGACAGTGTTCCCTTTCTTTCCGCACCTCCCTAGTGTTAGTGAACAGCTGGCAGACCGCGCAGCCGAGAAAAACGTGGGAGAAGCTTGTGCAGGCAGCGCAGAAAGCACGCCAGTGCTTAGCACTCGTTGCGAGGCAGGAGCTGCTGCGTTTGCGTTGGGCACACCTGCTGCGGACAGAGGAGGTAGGAGGCTTAACTGTGGAGGAGCTGAGGAGGAGAATGCCTACGGCCTTTTCTTGTGGTGGCTTGTATTGAAGCTTGGCAGGGTTCCGTCCCTCTTGCCTGTTGAGTACCCTTGCTAGGGACGGAGTAGAGACGCGCTGGTGATCCTCCTCCGTGAGGATAGTCCTTTGGTTTTGAGGCTGGCTTTTGGTTTTGGGGGTGATGGGTGGGAGGCTGGGTAGAGCAGGAAATACAGCGTAGTCTCTGGCATTTTGAAGCACAGGTTGGCGGGGGTGGGGGTAGAGGCAAAGAGAGCACGAGAGAGAGACCGATCTCTGCCTGTGTGGTATGAAGAGCTCGGCAGTTTGTTTCCTTCTTGTCCTGTTCAACCGCTACCAGCATTTGCTCGCTGCCTGCTCACATAGCATATTCATGCCATGGCAGGTTTGAGGTTTGGAACGTTCGAAGGAAAGACAAGGGCGGTGTGGAATTCTTGTCCTTTTTTATTTTGCGGGGGGTGGGGGGGGGCAGCGAGAATTGAGTAGGATGGGAGAAATTGGTGGTTTGGGGCATGCTTTCGTTCATGCTGTCTGGCATGACTGCTTCACTCTAGTCTGGCCTGTAGAATTGTCCGTGTAACATGCTTGTCTGCATTGCTGAAAGTCGAAGGTCCGACATGCTAAGAATTAATCCTGTCAATTAATATTTGAACAGTGAGAGGTGGCTTTTCCCACGAATACTTCACGAGGTGAGCCTCGAACAGTAGCTTTTGCCAACGACCTTAACCTGCCGAAAAAGAGGGGAGATTTGAGCGAGACGGTCCTTCTTGCCTTTGCCTTTGCCTTTGCCTTTGAAGAGTGTTGGAGGCAGAGGAGAGCGATGACAGCTGTCCTGCTTCTGAGGAAGAAAAAAGCAGTTTAGCTGCCAAGGTAAAGTGCCTCCAGAAGGAGAACTGCCCGTGGAGCGACTCGTTTGCAGGGCAGAGCTGTCTAGATTTGGGCAAAAGCGCGTGTCCAGGCAGGGTGGTTTTCTCCTGCCCCGCGGTCTCCTGCCTGCCAGTCTTTCAGCTGCGGTGAGCTGTTTGCTCCAAGCCTTGTAGCCGTCCGTGGCAGAGCATGCAGCAGGCTTGCGGTTGCGGGTGGGAAGAGCAGTAGGTGACAAGAAAAGCGACCGCATGGTTTTCTTCACCTGAGTCAGAGTTCTCGTCCCAAAGCTGATCAGCCTCTAGATGGCCTGTTCTTTTGTCCTCCAAGCCTTGCTGTTTGTTTCCAGTAACTTTGGTGATAGAATTCAGGCTGATATGGGGAAAAGGGCACTTGCTGTTCAAGATCTGCTGCAATGCTTCATCTCCTGGCTCTCCTTTCTTTCGTCCTTGTCAGGTTGCCCAAGAGTGCTTGGGGGCGGGGGGAGTGGCTCAAGAGGGTCTTTTTTTCCTCCTGGGGGATGGCATTGCGGGCTTGCATGGGATCTCACAGCACCTGTTTCCCCTTCCTTTTGTTTCTTTTGTTTTGTTTTGGTTTGTTTTTCAGTTGAGGTGTGTGGCATTGGGGCTGTGCCATGATGAAGAAGCTGAAGAAGCCGAGTGTGGTGCAGGAACGCACCCCGTAGTGCTGGAGATGCAGGCATGTTTATTTGCAACCTGGTTGCCCTTGTCTCAGTGGCCTGTCAGAGACTGTGGCAGCTGTTGTGTGAGAAGAGCTAGTGTGGCATAGTAAGATGTGATGGTGGTTGGAGGAGTGAAAGTGAGGAAAGAGGGGGAGGTGAGACTACGGTAGTTTGAGAAGCAGGCAGCTGGTGGTCTCGTGAGCCCAAGGGAGGGGGAAAGGGTGTGTGTGCTGCTGGATAAGGTAACGTAGGTGAAGGCAGAGCCTGACTGTGTGCGGGCAGTGCTTCTCGGGGGGCTTTATGGAATGGGAGCAGGACGTTAGTGACATTAGGTATTGCTGTGTACATAAAGACATCTGCAGGCCTTGTAAAAGAGGAGCGAGAAGGTTTTTCTCTGTGGCTCGAGAGAGGAGAAGTATTTGGCAAGGTGTGGATGGCCTGGGCAGAGGCTGCTGTCCTGGGAGTGGCAGCAAGTGGCCTTTGAGTTGTATTTCTAGAGTCCTACTGCAAGAGAGAAGGTTCTGGTTCTGTGCGTGCTTGGAAGGGTTGCTGCTGCTTTGCCAGGTTATGCAGTGAAAGGAGCGTGTTTGGGACGGTGCAGCCAAGTACTAAGGACAGCAGCAGAGTGGGTGTAGGCTTGGAGGGAGCGCAGTTGGGGGTTGGAGAGTGGAAGCGAGGGCCCAGGGGGAGGTTTGCCTCAGGTTGTTGGAGAAGCAGGCAGCTGGCGGTGTTTGTTGGTGCAAAGGAGGGGGGAAGGATGTGTGTGCTGCTGAGTATTGCCGTGTAGGGGAAGCTGGAGTGTGGGTAGTGCTTCTCAGGGGCTTTAGGGGAAGGGAGCAGGGCGTTTGTGAGCTTCGGCATTGCCGTCCCTTCACATACGTTCTCGTGGAGGCTGCTTGTTTCTGTTCTTTCTAAGTGTGCGGGCCGATCTCTTTCAGGACGACTCACCGGAAAGGAAGGGAGAGGAGGCTCCTGGTGGTGCCCAAGTGGCGGCTGCTGCAGGAGCCCCTGCTGGTGTGAGAGGTGAGTTTCTAGACATGGAGGGGCTTTGTTTCTCTGCTCTTTGGGCTGGGTGAATGAACTGAAATGGCGATCTGCCTGTGAGAGGGTAGAGCAGGCAGGTAGGCGCTGGGCAGGCAATGGCGGGGAGGGGGGGAGGGAACGTAGCTGGAGGGAGATGTTTTGTGGTAGTGCTAGGGAAGGAGGGTTGTTTCTTGGTGACTTCCTGCGGGTGGGAGGGTGTTTGGCTAGTGCTTTGCGGGTCGCTCCTGTAGCGTGCCGAGGGATTGTGAAGGGCCAACTCTGGAGCTGTAGTTTGGAGGGGAGATGCCGTCAGAGCTGCGTAGTCGGCGACTGTGGCATGGCAGAGCCTTGTTTGGATGCTCGCCGAGCATGTGTTGGGCGTTCTTGGTAGGGGCGTGAGCTGTGCTGCTGGGCTTGGGCCTGTGGTGCTGGCAAGAAGGCGGCAGGAAGTGGCGATGGCGTGGTGGTGCGGCTGGGGGTGCAGGCGCCCTTAAATGACGCTGCTTTGTTTTTCCTGGGGAGTGGAACGGTTTGGTGTGTCCTGGGCGCAGGGCTTGCGTGCTGGAGGAGAGCAGGAGAGGGAAAGAAGGAGCGGTGGTGTGTCATTTGTGGCTTCCTTTGCAGGTGTTGCGTCGTCCGCAGGAGCGGAGCAGGAGGACGAGAGCGACTCTCCCTGGGATTCCGAGGTGCTTGGTGTGAGGGGCGCAGTGGGTTGCCCGAGGGGGGAAGTGCGCGGGAGCTTGCCTTGGACGTGGGCCCTAGCAGGGATGAGGCTCAGTTGCCGCTTGTGGTGGCTGCGCCACAGGTTTGTTCCTGTGACCTGGAGCCGCTTGTGCTCTGTGCAAGCGGTTTGGTGAGGACTGTGCCTAAGTGGGGTGTGCTAATGTCCTGGGAGTGGCAGCAAGTGGCCTTTGAGTTGTATTTCTAGAGTCCTACTGCAAGAGAGAAGGTTCTGGTTCTGTGCGTGCTTGGAAGGGCTGCTGCTGCTTTGCCAGGTTATGCAGTGAAAGGAGCGTGTTTGGGACGGTGCAGCCAAGTACTAAGGACAGCAGCAGAGTGGGTGTAGGCTTGGAGGGAGCGCAGTTGGGGGTTGGAGAGTGGAAGCGAGGGCCCAGGGGGAGGTTTGCCTCAGGTTGTTGGAGAAGCAGGCAGCTGGCGGTGTTTGTTGGTGCAAAGGAGGGGGGAAGGATGTGTGTGCTGCTGAGTATTGCCGTGTAGGGGAAGCTGGAGTGTGGGTAGTGCTTCTCAGGGGCTTTAGGGGAAGGGAGCAGGGCGTTTGTGAGCTTCGGCATTGCCGTCCCTTCACATACGTTCTCGTGGAGGCTGCTTGTTTCTGTTCTTTCTAAGTGTGCGGGCCGATCTCTTTTAGGACGACTCACCGGAAAGGAAGGGAGAGGAGGCTCCTGGTGGTGCCCAAGTGGCGGCTGCTGCAGGAGCCCCTGCTGGTGTGAGAGGTGAGTTTCTAGACATGGAGGGGCTTTGTTTCTCTGCTCTTTGGGCTGGGTGAATGAACTGAAATGGCGATCTGCCTGTGAGAGGGTAGAGCAGGCAGGTAGGCGCTGGGCAGGCAATGGCGGGGAGGGGGGGAGGGAACGTAGCTGGAGGGAGATGTTTTGTGGTAGTGCTAGGGAAGGAGGGTTGTTTCTTGGTGACTTCCTGCGGGTGGGAGGGTGTTTGGCTAGTGCTTTGCGGGTCGCTCCTGTAGCGTGCCGAGGGATTGTGAAGGGCCAACTCTGGAGCTGTAGTTTGGAGGGGAGATGCCGTCAGAGCTGCGTAGTCGGCGACTGTGGCATGGCAGAGCCTTGTTTGGATGCTCGCCGAGCATGTGTTGGGCGTTCTTGGTAGGGGCGTGAGCTGTGCTGCTGGGCTTGGGCCTGTGGTGCTGGCAAGAAGGCGGCAGGAAGTGGCGATGGCGTGGTGGTGCGGCTGGGGGTGCAGGCGCCCTTAAATGACGCTGCTTTGTTTTTCCTGGGGAGTGGAACGGTTTGGTGTGTCCTGGGCGCAGGGCTTGCGTGCTGGAGGAGAGCAGGAGAGGGAAAGAAGGAGCGGTGGTGTGTCATTTGTGGCTTCCTTTGCAGGTGTTGCGTCGTCCGCAGGAGCGGAGCAGGAGGACGAGAGCGACTCTCCCTGGGATTCCGAGGTGCTTGGTGTGAGGGGCGCAGTGGGTTGCCCGAGGGGGGAAGTGCGCGGGAGCTTGCCTTGGACGTGGGCCCTAGCAGGGATGAGGCTCAGTTGCCGCTTGTGGTGGCTGCGCCACAGGTTTGTTCCTGTGACCTGGAGCCGCTTGTGCTCTGTGCAAGCGGTTTGGTGAGGACTGTGCCTAAGTGGGGTGTGCTAATGTCCTGGGAGTGGCAGCAAGTGGCCTTGGAGTTGTATTTCTAGAGTCCTACTGCAAGAGAGAAGGTTCTGGTTCTGTGCGTGCTTGGAAGGGCTGCTGCTGCTTTGCCAGGTTATGCAGTGAAAGGAGCGTGTTTGGGACGGTGCAGCCAAGTACTAAGGACAGCAGCAGAGTGGGTGTAGGCTTGGAGGGAGCGCCGTTGGGGGTTCTGAAAGGGCTGTTCTACTTCCAGAGCCTGCGTTCCTTGACGGCCTGCCAAAGTCCCGAAGCAGCAGTGAATCTGCAGGTAATGCTTGAGCGACAATCCGAGTTGTGCTTGGGTAGTCCTGCATTTGAAATGCAGTTTGTGGGTGAAGCGTTTCTGGAGATTGCTTGCACCACTCTCTGCTTGTTTGTGTTCTCGCTCACCTAGGTGTCTGCAAAGGAGGGAGGAGAGCGTGAAGGACGCGAGGCTGCTGCAACACAGACTGATTTTCAGTGTGACGGACAGGTGAGGAGCTGTGTTGAAGAGCTGTGGAGATGTTAGCCTAGAGCGAGGTGTTATTGCCAAAAGAGCGCAGGCGGAAGACCGCAGAGAGTGGCAGATGTGAAATATACTTTAGATGTATGTTATCTTTGGGCTCCCTCTGAAGAAGGCTGTCGTGAGTGAAAAGAAGGTGGTAGTGCATGTTCGTGCCCTTTTTGTGAGGCTCACGGCACAATCTTTCCTTAGGCGATGGCCGCAGAGCTGCCGGCGGAGGTTGCTGAAGCTCCTGGAAAGCAGTTGCTTCCAGAAGGTTCACTTGAAGTTCCAAAGGTTTCCTGCGGTGAGCTGCAGGGAGACAAGTTGCGGTTGCAAGAGGAACTGGCCAGGGTGAAAGCCAAGGTAGGCAAAGCCTGTAGCGGCCTGCATGACTGTGAGGAGGTGGTTTTCCCCTGTAAACGATGGGGAAAAGCCCTTGTTGAGGCTGTAGGGTAGTAGTGCAGTGGTGTCCCTTCTGTTGCCTTCCCTTCTTCCCGCCGCTGCCCCATGGTGGCAAACAGACCAAGCGCGTCAGGGAGCTGCCCTTTCAAGCGTGAGGGGCCAAGCAGTGTGTTGGGGGTCACACCTACCCACGAGGAGGCTGCTCAAGCAGCTTGTTGTCTCTCCGAACCCGCCTGAGCTTTGAGGTGGACCTGAAGGTGACAGTGGGTGAGCTCCGGGTGCCCTGAGAGTGCTGCGTGTTTTCCTGTTGAGGCTGTTGTACTCTTTCTCTATATTTGGCTGTGTGTGTAGAGCTTTGGTTCCTTCTTTGTAGCTGGTCAAATGCCTGCGAAGGTGACAGTCTGTGTTCTGGGGGGGGGCAGCACTTGAAAGGGTGCGATCCTTCTTCATGGTTTGCGCTCGCACACGCAGCGCTGGTTGCTAGGTGGGGTTTTTGCACTGTATACGGGAAGCAGCATGTCAGGCAGGTGCTGTGACTTGTCCTGTTCCCTGACTGTAGGAGGAACTTGACCTCCTAACCTAGCTGCCCGGAGAAGGCCGTGGGTTGGCCCTAGTGCTGAGCTTTTTCTGTAGAAAACATCTTGGCCATCTTGTGGCTGCATGATGCAAATGTGCCGCAAAGTGCTATAGTTCCTGCAGGGCCCTGGGGATGAACCTGTAGTTAGTAAGCATTAGGATCCCGAAATGCTAATTCACTTCCAAGTTGTTTTTGGAGAGAGCTACGTTCAGAGCTACTGACTTGCTTTCCGTTCACTACGCCCACCGCTGCCACCAACGCAAGTACGGAGTTGAAGGAAGGAGTGTAGGGACCGGCTTTCCACCATTTGTGTAAGAATAAGGTATAGCAGCGTGGGCAGCGTTGGACTAGAAGTCTTTGTGATTGTGGTCGTTATCCTGGAGTTGGGAAGTGCCAGCAGGAGAAGGGAGAGCCTTTGCAGTAATGCTTCCCGTGGGGGAGCGAGCAGCTGGATGCTAGGAGGGTCCCGAGTCACGGGAAGGAGTAGGATTGGTGTTGCAGCTGCGTTTGGGCAGCTGGTAGGAAATTGAGATGGGGATGGGAGAGGCCGGTATGAAAGCGGAAGGAGCAACGTGGTTTTGGAGAGTCGAAGCAGTGGAGTCGTCTGTCTGAAAGCGAAGCTGACTAGCGTGGGTCCTGACTAGCGTGGTTTTACAGTTGCAGGCGTTGGAAGAGCAGCATGTTCAGGCTGAGCGTTGTGTTCAGGATTTGAAGACGGCCCTGGCAGAGAAACAGAGGGAAGCGACAGCTTCTTCCCGGCAACTGCAAGACCTTCTGGAAGCCTCTTTGGGAGGCGTTAGCCTAAAAGACCTGGAGGAACGAGTGGGACGGTAAGGAAGTGGCACAGTGAAGCAAGGCTTTGCTTTGTGGGCTGGTGTAATAGCAGCAGGATGGCCTTGTTGCATCTCAGCAAGTCAGTACACGATTTTGGGAGAGGCTTTTGCTTTGGACTGTGTGATTTGGCGCTGTTGTGCCAGTGTTGGTGCTCCTGTGGATTTCCATAACGAGGCCTGTGTTTCTTTTCAAGACTTGAACTGGAAAACGCCCGGCTGGAAGACACAGGGCAGCAGCAGGCAGCTAGACTCGAAGCTCTTCAGAAAGAGCTGCACGCCTCTGCCTCTGTAAGCTAGTCATAGCCTTCCTGTTTCATGAGCTACTGTGCGCAGTTGTGTGTGTATGTATGCGGGGGCGTTTTCGGAAGAGATTTTCCTGGGGAGCCTCGGGGAAATCATTCCCTGCAGGCTGCAGGCGATCGGCTGCTGTTGGTCCGCTCGCAGGCTTTCTGGTTTTGTGCGCTACTCTGCTGAGTCTTACTTAACAGTGTTTGAGGTAAGGGCACTTACGGCACTTGTGCGCCGGTGTGAATGGTTGCTGCTTTGTACCGGTTGTGGTGCTTAAGCCGTGTGGCAGCAGCACTTCAGCTGTTGCCGCCTTAAAGGCGTTCTGCAAGTGAACTTGTGGAACGTCCTTGGTGCCAAGCACGTCGTTGCCAAGTCTTAAGCGGCCTCCTCAGGCTGTGCCAGGAATTCCATTCGCCGCTGGTCGCTGAAGATCCCCCTGGAGCTTTAAATTAAGCTGTGCTCTGCCCGGATGGGGATACCTAAGTACCGTCGGCTATTAGCGGAGGGCCTGAGGAAGGTGTTCTCCAGTGTGCGTGGCACCTTTGCCCCCGTGAGCCCCTCGCTAGTAGCGGGTGGTCTTTGCTTTAGTGGGGGTCGGGGGGAGGGTGGTGTGGGGGGAGAGAGGGGTGGCAGGCACCAGTTTCTGTCCCTCGGTCTTAGCCTGGGTGGTGGAAATATTGAAGTGCTGCAGTTTGCGTGGGATTCTGTCCCCTGGAGTTGTGGGGCCGGCCCTCGGCTAGCAGAGAGAGATGTCCTGCCGCACCTTTGTGAGGAAGGCTGTGCGCACCTAGTGCTTCTAGGTGCCGTGAGTGAGTCGTGTGTGCCATTTCTTCTTCCTGTCCGGAAAGCGTGAGAGCGGAAGAAAGCCAGGGAAGGAGCTGGCAGAGTGGAAACAACCCGCAGAAGCCCGCCTGGAGGAAGAAATGAAGAAAAACGTTGCACTGCAGAAAGAATGCAACAGGTACAGCCGTTGAGTACTTGTAAGAGCTGTCGAATGAGCGGGGAGTCAGGCGTTATGTACCTTGCCCCTGAGACTCCGAGTACGTATCTGTTGGTGAGCGAGCTCAAGGCTTGCGTTAGGTCTTGCAAGTGGCTTCTGTAGGGGAGCGTGCGGTTTTAGGTAGGTGGAAGTGCAGGCAGGAGGGCAGTTGTCCTGGGAAGAGAGGGAGGGCGGGAGGGCAGGAAGAAGTCGCTTGTGTCTTGTGCCTGTTGTCAGGCAGAGGGAGAAGCTTCATGGGAGCAGATGAAATGTTGACTGGGCAAGTGATGTGTGGGAGGGGAATGATGTGGGTGGGTGGGTTGGTGTGGTGTTTTGGCTTGGTGTCTTGTTCTGGAAGTCCTGGCCTGTCCGCCATGGTACAAATGAAGTAAGCCCCGCACCGTATGCGTGGTGCTTAGGGAAGTGCATGCGTAAAGGCGGACTGTGCTTGGGCTTCCTACTTTACTTGCTAATGTGCTGTGCAGGTCGAAGAGGCTTCTGGAGAAAGCTATGAAGAAAGTGAGGGCGTATGAGAGGCGGGCGCGAGAGTCCCAGATGAATTTCCCGGGCGAAAGGGAGGACCCGTGTTCGGGAAGGGGCAGAGAAGTTGCTAAATTACGAACAAAGGTGAGCTTTGGCTGGCTTGTTGCGGTGCTTGTTTTGGAAAGCTGTAAGATTCTTTTCCTGGCTGTTGGGTTGTGGTGTTAATTATGTGGTGGCCGTGTTTGAAAAGAACGGCTGTCTCTTATGGTCCCTGAAAAAGCCTGTGTAATCCTTTGGGAAGTGAAGAGGCGTTGCGATAGCGGGGCACTTGTGAGCCTGGGTCTTTCTGGGCGAGAGCCCAGCTTGAAAGCTTGAGGCCCTGGCAGCATCTTTGAGGTCTGACAGATGAATTTGTGCTCTGGAAGACCGGTAAGTAGGACCATTATAAGCCTAACCACAGTATGAAAGGCAAGGACATCGGAAGCATAGGTGTGAGAGGTGTGGAAAAGGTGCGTTTCTGCGGAGAGAAGACGACGACGACGACGGCAGCAGAGTTTTAGTTGACCTTTGGGGCCTACTGAAACCCTGGCACTTCTTTGTTGATTGTCTTCTAAACTCAAACCTGTGTGTGTGTGTGTGCGCGTGTGTGTGCGTGTATGTAGAAAGAGATAATCATTTCTGTTTCCTCTTTCCTGAAGCTTCAGGTATACCACTGTAAACAAGTGAATACCTTGTGATTATTGTATATTGTTGTCAATATGATTACAGTTGTTATCGTTCCCGTTCATTAGTTCATTACACTCGGTTACTTACCTGTTACAATAGTAAACTCATTCCTAAGGAGCAGGGACACCTACACTACCAGCCGACCCTGTTTAGTGTCGGGAGCCCGCCGAATTACCTTACCAGGGCAAAATGCCTCTCAACTGGTTCGGTCGTTCTGCGGAGGCCTCCCGGCACAAAGGGACACGCTCGGTGGATTGTCACAGAACTGCGTACGCTTAGACCTCTGGGTCTGCTTAGGTGAGTGAGTCCTTTCCCTGTGTGCAGGTCCGTGAGCTGTGCTGCTCCCTGGAGGCAGAGCGGAGGAAGTCGAGGCAGCTAGAGAAAGCAAACGAAGGTGCGCGAGAAGAGTTGGCTTGGCTGCATGGGAGCCGTGACAAACTGCGGAAGAGCAAGCGGCAGCTGGAAGAAGAGGTGGTTGCGCTGAGGTGTCGCTTAGAGGCCAAGATGAGGGATCAGAGGCACAGAGAAGAGGATAAAAGGGAGATTGAGCAAAAGGCTGGGCAAGAGCTAAGGCAAAAACTACAGGAAGTCAATCTCTTTCTGCAGGTGAGCTCCCTTACCGCTAGTACGCGCAGTCCGTTTGTGGCTTGTCATTCATTCTTTACTGTTGTCATTTCTCGGTATGTTATGCTTGTGCCGGTCAGTGCTGTGGGGTCATGGGCTCGTTATAGCTTCAGGAGGTTGCTGAAGGGTGCGAGCTTGTTGGATGCTTGTCCTCAGGCATTCTGAGATGTGGTGAATAATCTTCTTTACGCACCTCGGTCACTGGCGAATCTGTAACAGCGCCAAGAAAGACGAGAATTGCAAGTGGACTAGTGTCTTAGAGAGACAGAGGTGGCTTAGTACTAGCTCTGATTCAAAACAAAACAAAGCAAAGCAAAAAGTTGTGCTGAGAGCCGGTTTCTTTCTGAACAAAAAGGATGTGTCTTTTTAGAGAAAGAAATCGTAACCACATTTTAATCGTTTTGATAATAAATTTATCCCAAAGGGAGCTAAAACCCAAGGTTAAGGTCTAATACACAGGGTTACAGGACAGGGCAAATGATTCCTCAGTGAGCCACTGTTGTTTAAGATTGGAAAAAAAAGTGTGTGGGGAAGATTTGTATTAGCCACGGACTCCTCCGTGTTATCTAGTAGGAAGAGAGAGGTCCTGCAAGTCTTAGACATAGAACTACACCTGTCCTCCGAGGGAATGTATTTGATGATCGTGGGCACAAGTGTAGTTACGAAACGTCAGGGCACTGAATTACAACTAGCAGAAGCATTGAAATCCGTACCAGAGGAATTTTCGGGCAGAGCCAATACCGATGCGGGACTGCTGGTCTCGGCTCAGCCGCTGAATATAAGAACAAAGGGAGGAATGCCTCCACCTGTGAAGCAATATGCTATTCCCAAGAAGCCGAAAAAGGTGTACAAAACAAAGAGAGCAATAGGTCCCAGCTCAAGGCATTGTAAAGGTCTGTATATCAGCATATCACAGCCCCATACACCCCATAAAGTACAATGGGCTCGATTAGGCTGGGCATCCAGAATATCGTTTTGTACAAGATTTATTAGCAATTAATCAACATGTGCTTGCCCCTCACCTCGTAGCACCTGATCCCTCCACTAGACTTTTAACTTAACCACTGCTTTTTTGTAGCATCCCCTTAGACAGAAAAAGCCAGCGCTTGTTTGCACGTACATGGAGAGGACTCCGCAATGTCTGACGCTGGACTGTATGCGATCAAGTATGCAAGTCAACAACGAGTGTTTAATCCATCATAGTCCCTCAAACGAGTAGAACTATTGATATATATCACTCGTTCTACAATTAAATCAACATGCTCACTGTTCCTAAGTACTTCCTACATGGGATGGTCGGCATGGTTACATTGGAGAATCCTCACTTCCCCAAAACGGGGGGAAAAAACATGCAACTGGAATATTAAGGACTGGCCTAGGGGCCCTAAACAATATAGATGCAGAAGTGGTTACGAAGAAACAAACTCCAACAAGCAACTTAAATAAACTAGCACCTCCATTGCTATTTTCTCTCTTGGCATTGGGAACTAACCATAGCTAAATTGCACCTAATTTGACTAACAGTACAAATCATCCACCTAGCATAAATAGACTTCTCTCAGGACAGCGAGGCCTGACTAACACCAGGCCTGTACACCAGGATCTCCCCTGGAGTTGGGGCAGCTCCTAAAGTTGAAAGATCCCTCACACTCCACAGATGGAGATAAAAATGTTGCTTCATCTGAGATAAATTTAAAAAAAGGAAAGTGCCTCACATTCTCCTCTATGATGTGCACAAATACTCTGCCCTTATATATATGTAGCAGGTATGCTCATAAAAACACGACTGTTAGAGAAGGAAATCATCACTGATTTAGCTTCAGCACTGTTAGAGAAGGACATTGTAGCTGACTTAGCTTCTGCTTAGCAGAACTCTTGACTCTTGCTTAGCACAAGTGCCTGAAGTAAGTGAAGCCCACAGGCCTCAAGGTCAGTGAACTCAGGAACCATTGTCCAGGATGTAACTGCAAAATCCATTAAAGCCAGCTAATAAAGACACAAAAACTAGCTAATGAGGATACAAAGTAGCATGCAGGAGACCAGACAGGATGCACCTGGCTTGTGGCTGACCTTGGAGAAGCTAAGGGCCTGTGGGAAACAAAAACATGGCAAACAGCCTGGGATGAAGGCCAAGACCAGAGAGAAGGAGACACTAACCAGAAGGAAAGAGACCACTGACTCAGTAAAGAAGATTGGAGCAGAACTTCACTGGCAGGTGGGAAAGAAAACTGTAAAGGGTATGATTACCCCAGAATGTCTTTGTTCGGGGTCCCTTCCTGGAGGTACCCCAGGTTGAGCTGTTTCTATGTTGTACCATTATTTAAATAAATAATTTTGCTGTTACATGTGCATGGGACTCTGATCCTTGGAAACCTAGCATGAAACTGTTTCCACAACAGCAGACCAACTCAAATATCAAGGTTTATGCAACAGTTAAGCCACACTTAAGCCCTATTTTGAGAGCTTCCTCTGGTACACAGGTCTTGTGCTGGTTATCAGCGCAGGAATCAATCATGCAGACAGGAACAGAAATAGTAGATATTAGATGGTCCTGAGAGAAAACTACAGATCAGCTAAGTAGAATACATTGAAAGGACAAAGCTACATAACGGAAGAGGCATAGGAGACAGAGGAAATACCAACATTAAAAAAAAAAACCCACAACACTATTTAAAATTAATTAAAAATAGGAATGGGAAGATTTGGAAATCTGCAGCATCACCCATACAAAGAGATTAAACAAATAGTATGAACAAAGACAAAAAAAAGCTGGGAAATTAAAACAGTTGATAATGATTGGTTTAGTAACAGATTTTATAAGTTCATTTTGCATTTTTTCTGGTTAATAATGAATTACCAATTCCTGACTTGCCTATATGTCTGTATCTGTGGGCTTCATCAGACACCACTTATATTCAAAGCATGAAACTATAAATTCACCTTTTCCTTTTTTCCATAACCTAAATGAAAACATTAATCATTCTGAACACAATGGTGCAAATTCCAATGGAGAACTGAAAAAAAAAAATTAACCATATATGTATGGTATTTAATTTCTATGTGCAAATCCCCTAAGTAAGAAAGAAAACAGATCTGACTATGCCCTTATTCCAGGATGCTCCAGGACACATGCTCCCCTGAGAGGGGGAGAGAAGGGAGAAAAAAAAAAAAAAAAAAAAAGAGATTTCAAAGGAGCTATTTCTTCCTGGAAAGAACACAGGGATGGATAGTGTCTACTCTGTGTTGCCATGTCATAAATTAAAAACTTGACATTCTTCTAAGATATCTGGAAGAAAATGAATATATCCAACAGTGGAACTCAGAGAAACTGAACCCAGAACTGAGACTAAGAAGCTGTATTGGAAGACAAGAGTTTCTGTAATTGTGTATTATACAGGTCTGACTTTGCAAAAGCATTTGCCATGGTGTAATATTTTAGTCTTCCTGTAAAGAAAAAAAAAAAGAATTTTGCTGTACATTTCTCCCTTAATCAGCTGGGCTAGTTAAAGCAACGCTCTCAAAATTTAGGTTTTGCAAGTTGGATTTACTTGGCTGTGGTTTAAGCAAAGGAGTTTTTCTATCTTATGGGTTTGGCTATTTTAAATTTAGCTCTTCCTTCCAATGCTTTTCCTTTTTTAGCTCTTCCTTCTAGAGATCAGGTCTGAAACAACAGCAGAGTGCTAATACACAGAGAATCAATGAATTAAACTAACTGTAGATAAGTCACTTTGGTTCAGGAGAACAGTAGTGCAATAGACTTAAGCTCTGAAGAGTAATTCTGAAAAGGAACATGAAGGCTTTAGTAGCTGTGTTGTTATCAGTGATAAAGCAATACGAAGTATTTTGAAGGGCTGAACCCCCTCTCTAAACCGGCACTGCAATCCTGCCCCATAGCAATAAATACTTTCACAGCTAGTTATGTTTCTATTAGAGGGAGACACTTCCTTGTGTTTTAATTAGCTTTCGTTTACCATCTCTTCATTTTTCACACACAAATTCAGACGCAGCAAGCAGTTTCTAAACAAAGGAAAAATTGTTCACAGACTTTACCAATAATAGTCTTAGTAAGGTGTTCCATTAGCCAGATAGCCTAGGGAATAGTGTATTATGGCATTTCTCACAATTCACACAGTGCCATTTAGTAAGGCTTCACAACTCTGAACTATCTAGCAGTATCACTGTAGCAGCACAATATTGAAAATGATCCCTGAATTATCTATACTGTAGGTGTGATCTTTGTGTGCATGTGTATTTTTTGTGGCAGGTGCCAAATCAGCCACATTTACTACAAAGTCATATTCTGATACTGTCAGGAGGAGGGCATGTGCTAAATGATGTCTGGAAAGTCTTCCTCCACCATATTTCCTATGATATTAATCCTCACTGTTTGTTCCTTAGGCATCTATTTAGCCAACCCAGTTGCCTGGAAACAGTACTCAAATCAGCAGTACTGCTAAATAAAGGGGGGCATGAGCTTAATATCTATTATTTTGCCCATAATTCCTTGAGGAGATTTTCTCATTCTGCACTATTATAACTTTTTCAGTTTGTTTACTTTGCTTTTAAAAGGCTACTACGCCAATCTACATGGTGTACTCTCAGCACAAAACCTAGCTAGGGTCAGCTTGGAATTGCTGTTGCCATTTACATTAACACTTCCATTAACTTCAGAACAGCTACCCCCAGAGTATTTTGTGGAGTACATAATTCCCCAGACTCCCAAATTATCTGCTGACAGGTTAGCCCTGGAAGTTACAAATTTGTAATTTACACATGGATGCATTTGGCTAGAGAAATAGCCAAGGTGTCAGCTTTGCCTGACCCAACCTCACAGCCTGGGCTCTGAGGAGAAATAAGTGATTTCCTTCGTGTTTTGATACACCTACTAAATAACTCACACGGGCAGACCAAGAACTGACCCTGAAGACATGCACGCTGACATACTGGTGGATAATTAAGCAATGCCAGGCTATGTTTTCAGGCCAAGGTTGAGAGAGCAGCCCTCAGGAGAGCACCTAGAGCTAACAGAAAGGAAAAACCCGAGAACAAGGATCTGCAAACCCTCTCCCCTCCGTTCACACCCGGGACACCGCGGTGCATAGGGCGGCGGGAGGCAGCGCAGGCGACAGCGAAGCCGGGGGGCGCCCGCTCCGGGGCGCGGCACTGCGCGGCCCGGCCGTGACAAAGAGCCCCCGGGCGTGAGGCGCCTCCAGGCTCGCCCGGCCTCGCGACCGCCCCCGCCAGCCGCAGAGGCGCCCCAACGGCAGGGGACAACGCACCCACCCGCCCGCGCCAGCCGGTCCCGGTGGCAGCGCTGCAGCAGCTCGCGCCACAGCGGGGGTCGCGCGCCACCTGGAGACTCACCACGGCGAAGCACCGCCGGCACCCACCTGCCGCGATCCGGCTCGCCCGGCTCGGCCCGGCCCGGCCCGGCCCTTAGGGAGCTGCACAAGCGCAGACTAGGCTGAGGCGGGCTGGGCTGGGCTGGCCCCTCCCGCGCTCTCCAGGCCGCCACTGAGAGGCGGCAGCGCGGGGAGGAGGAGGCTTATCCTTGAGCGCTCGTACAGCGCCCGCTCGGGCCTGGGGCCAGTTGCGCATGCGCACAGCCTCCGGAGCCGGCGGCCCTTAGTGCTGTCGCCGCCGCTGCCTTCGGCCGGCGCCTCTGCCCCCGGCGCGGGGGCTCCAAGCCCGCCACCCCCGGCCCCGCAGCCCGCCGGGGCTCAGCCCCGCAGCAGCTGGCCCGGGCCGCGGCCCCTGCTCGGGGCTCGTCTCCGCTGTCCGCCGCCCGCGTCCCCGCCGCAGCATGAAGAGGCTCTTCGGGTTCGGGAGGAAGAGGAAGGGGCAGCCGCCGTCGCCGTCCGGCAGCGCGTCCCTGCCCTGCCTCCCTGGTGCCTACGAGCTCCGGGAGAAGGAGCTGGGCAAGCTGCACCGCGCGGCCGCCAGCGGCGACCTGGCCCAAGTGCGGCAGGGGCTGAAGAAATGCAGCGTCGACGGGCGGGACAAGGCGAAGCGGTGAGGGGGGGCGGCGCGAGGGGCCCTGAGCGCATGGGGGGGGAGGCGGAGCTCGGAGGGCGGCCGCGGCGCGAGGGGCGCTCGCGGGAGACCCCGGGCGCCGCCGCAGCCCCAGCGACAAGCGGCCACTTTCCTGTGAAGAGCAAGAAGGCTGGCTCCGCGCCGGAGCCCTGCGCTCGACAGGGTCTGGAAATCCTTTGGAAGCTGGTGGACTTCTGCTATCAGAAGCCCTCCAGTTCTGCCTTGAGTGCGAGTGTTGTGCTAGTCCGTTGGCCTTGGCCTTCTTAGTGCCCTCCTTCTCCTTCCCGGAGTAGTTTTTCCTTGCCTGGGGGAGCAGGAGTGGAAAGGAGCTGTGAAGTGCCTTGTGAGATGACCAGCCCTTCCCCAGCAGCACTCCTACCTGGAGGAGCAGCAGCCTGACAAAGGTGGGCAGGGGATGGAGCCTCACAGCCAGTCCTCTCCAGTCACACTTTGAAGTCCGAGGGCTGTGATGAGCCTCTCTGCGGGCTCCGTGTGCTGGTTTGGTAGCTGAGCGCAGTTGGGGCTTCTTTGGGATCACAGGCACGTGACGTGAGGTCCCTGTTTCAAAGTCCACGTGTGGCTGGGACTTGCTCTTCAATTCAGGCAGTCAGCACTGCAGGGCCAGCGCTGCAGCAGCTGCCGAGTGCCCTTTTCCTGAAAAATGCCTTTTCCTCTGTAGTTAGTCCTGATTTGGCATGATATCATCTAGTCTAGTGGAAGCTGAGTAAAGCCCTTGCTGAACCTGCTCCAGTCAGGGCGTGTATAAAGGCTTCTGGTAACGAATCTGGCATATATGTCACTGTGTAATGGTGGAGAAAAGCACATGAATGTATGTATTTTCTGCTGGTGATGTGATGATAAGGATGTTTGTGCAGCTCAGTGGGTCTTCTGTGACAAAGTGCTTCCTGGAGGCTAGCACTGAACCTGTGTCAGGTGCCTGGAAGAACGAAGGTGATTCTGGAGAAAGAGGTCAGACAGAGCACATAAGAGGAAGTTTTAAGACCCAAGATTTGTGCCTGATACAGAAGTTTGGCTGGCTCCTAGACTGTCCTGAAGATTAGACTTTTGTCAGCCAGTTAGCCCCTTGCCCTGAAACACCTAGATTTGTAGCAGATGCAAGGAAGAGCATTGAAACACACAGGCCTTCGTATTCTGGGTTCGTACTTGAGTGTTGCCAGGCAGTATTTGTTTATGTAGCTTGAGATGGGTTTGTATAAGGCAAACTGAGTGTATAGCTTTTGTCAATTTTACTTGACTGTGCCATTCATCCTGTGAGGTGCCAAATGGCATTCATAGAAAATAGCTGCTTAATGTTTCTCTCTTTTCTTCTTCTTCTTCTTCCCCCCCCTCCCCCTTTCTAGCTACCTTTTCTCTTTCCCTATGGCTGAGTCAGTCATCAGGTCTTAGCAAATCCTGGTCTGAGGTTTATGCTTGGTTAGTTTTTGCATTTTCAGTTAGGTGGGTTTTTTGTTTTTCTCTTTTTGTTTTTGGAAAGCTTTACTTCTCCTGCAAAAATTTCCTCTTGTGTATCATTCATGCCATTGTTAGTTTTAGTTTTCTGGCTGGGTAAAATAAAGTAACACAGTATGAAGGCCAAGAAGACAGACAATATAAGTAGAATGAAGCAATGTGATGCTTTTAGCATAAAAATACCACTGCTGAAAAGCTGTAAAACAGAAAGATTCTATGAGAGTGGTTCAGTGGACAGTCTGTCTCCTGCAGCAGCTCATGGATACTACAATGGTTGCAGGCTCACTTATTCCCTGTAAGCACTTGTTGGTGTGATATGAATTCTGAGTAACCACCCAGTGCAATCATGTGTTTCAGAATTGCACCCTGTTCTCCAAGGACTGGAAAGGTTCACAGCATTGGAAACTGATGAGAAGAACAGGAAGCCTGGGTAGTAATAGCTGAAATACACGCATTCTTCATGTAAATCACAGAATCACAGAATCGTTTAGGTTGGAAGGGACCTCTGGAGATAGTCTAGTCCAACCGCCCTGCTCAAGCAGCATCACCTAAAGCACATTGCACAGGATTGCGTCCAGGAGGGTTTTGAATATCTCCAGGGAAGGAGACTCCACTACCTCTCTGGGAAACCTCTTGCAGTGCTCAGTCACCCTCACAGGAAAGACATTTTTCCTCAGGTTCAGATGGAACTGCCTGTGGTTCAGTTTGTGCCCGTTGCCTCTCGTCCTGTCGCTGGACACCACAGAGAAGAGGCTGGCCTCATCCTCTTGACACTCCCCCTTCAGATACTTGTACACGTTTGTGAGATCACCTCTCAGTCTACTCTTCTCCAGACTGAACAGGCCCAGCTCTCGCAGTCTTTCCTCATAGCAGAGATGCTCCAGTCCCCTCTTCATCTTCCTAGCCCTCCGCTGGACTCTCTCCAGGAGTGCCATGTCTCTCTTGTACTGGGGAGCCCAGAACTGGACACAGTACTCCAGGGGAGGCCTCACCAGGGCTGAGTAGAGGGGCAGGATCACCTCCCTCGACCTGCTGGCAACACTCTGCCTAATGCACCCCAGGATCCCATTGGCCTTCCTGGCCACAAGGGCACATTGCTGCCTCATGCTTGACTTGTTGTCCACCAGCACTGCCAGGTCCTTCTCGGCAGAGCTGCTTTCCAGCAGGTCAACCCCCAGCCTGTACTGGTGCATGGGATTATTCCTGCCTAGGTGCAGGCCCCTGCACTTGCCTTTGTTGAACTTCATGAGGTTCCTCTCCGCCCACCTCTCCAGCCTGTCCACGTCCCTCTGCATGGCAGCACAGTCTTCTGGGGTGTTAGCCTCTCCCCCCAGTTTAGTATCATCAGCAAACTTGCTGAGGGTGCACTCTGTCCCTTCCTCCAGGTCATTGATGAATACATTGAACAAGACTGGACCCAGGACTGACCCCTGGGGGACACTGCTAGCTACAGGCTACTAGATTCTGCGCCACTGACCACAACCCTCTGAGCTCGGCCAGCCAGCCAGTTCTCAATTGTGCAGGGATGCGACAAGGAAGGCTAAGGCCCAGTTGGAATTAAATCTGGCAAGGGATGTCAAGGACAACAAGAAGGGGTTTTTCAAATACATCGATAGCAAAAGGAAGACTAGGGAAAACATGGGCCCACTGCTGAATGGGGTGGGTGCCCTGGTGACGAAAGATACGGAGAAGGCAGAGTTGCTGAATGCCTTCTTTGCTTCAGTCTTCACTGCTAAGGCCAGACCTCAGGAATTCCAGACCTTGGAGACAAGAGAGGAAGTCTGGAGAAAGGAAGACTCTCCCTTGGTTGAGGAGGATCAGGTTAGAGATCTTTTGTCCAAACTTGACATCCATAAATCCATGGGCCCCGATGGGATGCACCCACGAGTGCTGAGGGAGATGGCAGATGTTATCGCTAGGCCACTCTCCATCATCTTTGAAAGGTCCTGGAGATCAGGAGAGGTGCCTGAGGACTGGAAGAAAGCCAATGTCACTCTAGCTTTCAAAAAGGGCAAGAAGGAGGAGCCAGGAAACTACAGGCCTGTCAGCCTCACCTCCATCCCTGGAAAGGTCCATTCTGGAGGCCTTAACTAAGCTTTCTGTGATGGAATGAGTGGCTGGGTAGATGAGGGCAGAGCAGTGGGTGTTGTCTACCTGGACTTCAGCAAGGCTTTGGACACTGCCTCGCATCCCATCCTCATAGGGAAACTCAGGAAGTGTGGGTTGTATGAGTGGACGGTGAGGTGGATTGAGAACTGGCTGGCTGGCCGAGCTCAGAGGGTTGTGGTCAGTGGCGCAGAATCTAGTAGCCTGTAGCTAGCAGTGTCCCCCAGGGGTCAGTGCTGGGTCCAGTCTTGTTCAATGTATTCATCAATGACCTGGAGGAAGGGACAGAGTGCACCCTCAGCAAGTTTGCTGATGATACTAAACTGGGAGGAGAGACTAACACCCCAGAAGACTGTGCTGCCATGCAGAGGGACGTGGACAGGCTGGAGAGGTGGGCGGAGAGGAACCTCATGAAGTTCAACAAAGGCAAGTGCAGGGGCCTGCACCTAGGCAGGAATAATCCCATGCACCAGTACAGGCTGGGGGTTGACCTGCTGGAAAGCAGCTCTGCCGAGAAGGACCTGGCAGTGCTGGTGGACAAGTCAAGCATGAGGCAGCAATGTGCCCTTGTGGCCAGGAAGGCCAATGGGATCCTGGGGTGCATTAGGCAGAGTGTTGCCAGCAGGTCGAGGGAGGTGATCCTGCCCCTCTCCTCAGCCCTGGGGAGGCCTCCCCTGGAGTACTGTGTCCAGTTCTGGGCTCCCCAGTACAAGAGAGACATGGCACTCCTGGAGAGAGTCCAGCGGAGGGCTAGGAAGATGAAGAGGGGACTGGAGCATCTCTGCTATGAGGAAAGACTGCGAGAGCTGGGCCTGTTCAGTCTGGAGAAGAGTAGACTGAGAGGTGATCTCACAAACGTGTACAAGTATCTGAAGGGGGAGTGTCAAGAGGATGAGGCCAGCCTCTTCTCTGTGGTGTCCAGCGACAGGACGAGAGGCAACGGGCACAAACTGAACCACAGGCAGTTCCATCTGAACCTGAGGAAAAATGTCTTTCCTGTGAGGGTGACTGAGCACTGCAAGAGGTTTCCCAGAGAGGTAGTGGAGTCTCCTTCCCTGGAGATATTCAAAACCCTCCTGGATGCAATCCTGTGCAATGTGCTTTAGGTGATGCTGCTTGAGCAGGGCGGTTGGACTAGACTATCTCCAGAGGTCCCTTCCAACCTAAACGATTCTGTGATTCTGTGATTCTGTGATTGTTTGAAGTAGGTGTCACCTATCTGTCACTTCCTCATGGTCTTAGTGCACTGTTATTGTGCAGCTGCTTAGGCATAATAAACCCTTCTTGTCTGTCATGTGGGTGATCAGTGTCGGATTGCAGTAGCGGTGGTGGCAACAGCAGTGGCATCCAGGTGGGGTCACCAGGAGTGGGTGACAAAAGAGATTTGGTATTGCTGGAGTTCTGGCTTTCCTTGGACAGAAAACTAAAGGCTCTGACTCTCCCTGCCAGCCTGTTCCTCGTAGTGAATTTTCTGTGAAGCTCTAGCAGGCCCTTACTCCAAGCAGGGAGATCTCCTTTCCTATTGGCAGACTAAGAGGCTTGGTTGAGGAGGGTAGAAACGGGGTAGGTTTTCTGGAGTTTTGTTTGCAGAGCTTCAGGAGTGTGATGTTTCCTACTGCATGGCAGCAGCAGTTTTTAGAAGTTCCTGTGTTCCTGCATAGTGGCATAGATGCTCGGTTGCATCGGCTGCATCAGTTGTCATTTGCCTGTGTGAACTGTTTGCGGTTTTGCTAGCATGCCATGCTGGTTACATTTCAGGTAATCAGAGCCAGATATTTGCTGAGAGATGAGGGATGCTCCATATTCACAGGGGGTTTTTCTATATAAGTGGTTGTAGTCACTTTTGAGTGACCCTATCCTTGCTACTGCTGCTGGTTCTCTGTCTCTAGCAAGAAATCATGAGTCCTTTCTAGTTTTGCATGTTTGTTTTGTCCCCATCCTTGTTCCCTTGTAGGAAGCCTTTTCTTGGAGGAGGCTTATCAGCTGCCCTGTAACAGGAAGTATCCACATTACAAACGTCTGCGTTTTTGCAATACATGTCGCTGCTTTTGTGCGCTTGTCCCTTTCCATTCCCACCGAATCAGTGAGCCCTTGTAGCCATGCCTCTAGGCAGGGCCCAGAAACAACTGCAAGATTAGATGAGCTTCCCTAAAATCAGAGAAGGTACTCACATGCAGCAAGGTGGTTTTAAATGGTACTCTCGGTCCTTGAAGAACTACAGGCTTATTATTGCGTGACCCTCGAGGATGGAAGATCCTGGCTGTTGTCTAGTGAGTGCATCTGCTGTTCTGCTGGGACAGAGCAATGGGCATTGAGTCTTATGAGCAGGGCCCAGCTTGTGCTGCTTTCAGTCTGTGGTGAAAGGTGCAGGATGGGAGGACTTATGGGGTGACTATTTCTTTCAGTGCAAGCAGGCTGAGTAGCTGCCACCAGAACTAAGATGTTCTGCAGTTGGAAGGACTGCCTTTCTGCAAGGCAAGGCTTTGACTTAAGGACAAAATTCAGTGCCATTTCCTTCAGCTGGTGAGGGACTGTGGAAAGGCACTGCTTTGGAGGGGCCTTCCTCCAGGGTAGACTTGGTATGAGAAGGATAGTTACAAATGTCACCAGGTCAGAGCGGGACTTTGTTGCTGGGAGCGTGACAGGGTCGAGGGGGAAGGTTTCTGCTGTCGGGTTTGGTAGGTGTTGTGGAGGGCCCTTGGGAGCGAGCGCGTGCTGGTGCTTGCTGCAGCAGTAAGGCCGGGAAGAGGCCAGAGGGCGCGACTTCCCGGCAAGGCCAGCAGCGAGGGGATGTTCTGGTGTTATAAAAGGCACGTGCTGGGCCTGCGGCCCGCTGCTGTGGCGTGAGTGGTCCTGGCAGCAGGTGGAGGTTGCCTTGCCGTAGGCTGGAGGTGCGCAAGCCTTGCTCTTGCTTGCTGGGCTGCGTGCGTAGTGGTGTTGGAGGTAGTGACCAATCATCTGGGTGCAAGAATCTGTACAGATTCACTTCCACAGCTGAGGAAGTGTGTTCTTAAAATCCTTAATGGCATACGTATGTTTTACAAGCCAGTCTCAGGTTTCAGGCATGAAACTGATGTCATTGGTAATGCAAAACAACCCCCCTTCTTTAAGCTTTTTTTTTTTGGTAAACAGAACTTGTGGCCCTATCCATATAACGTAGGTAGAAACAATCTCTTCCGTTGTCTGTCATGTTAATCTAATATATTTATGTTTTAGGACACCTCTGCATCTTGCTTGTGCTAATGGACATTCGGAGGTTGTTATGTATTTAGTAGAAAACAAGTGCAAGCTAAATCTTTGTGACAGCGATAACAGATCACCATTGATGAAGGTACGAGATATGTTATCCTGTTGTATGCAATGCTTATGAATCATTGAATAATACGTCTTGCATGATTCTTTACCTAGAATTGTGTAGCAACTGTGTTGTGATCAGCCATCGAATAAGCATATGTTACCTAATCTTTGAATGCATTATTGTTATCCAATGTTGGTAAGATGTGGGAATTCCAATAGAGCGGAAATTTAATTGTTGGAAAAATGTCTTCTTGTTTCCCGTGTGGTTGGCAGGCAGTGCAGTGCCAGCACGAAGGCTGCGTCGCCATTCTGCTAGCGCATGGCGCCGACGCTAACCTTGCGGATGCTAACGGCAACACTGCCCTTCACCTGGCTGCCCTTGCTCCTAACACCTGCCTAGCAGGGCAGTTACTGGCGCACAACGCCCATCTTGATGCGCAGAATAAGGTAAATTCTGACAGTTATTCAGGATGTTCTATCAAAAAGTTGCCTTTTTCAAAATCTGAGTTATTTATCTCTTCTTTCAGGAAGGATTCACCCCCCTTTCTCTTGCTGTGTCTGAACATCACGAAGAGATGGTGGAGTTCCTGCTTAGCAAAGGAGCCGACGTGCACGCTCGAGATCAGTCGGAAAGGTGAAGGGTTTGTCAAAACGGGGCGTGGAACTTTTCAGTGTTCTCGAAGTTAGATTAATTAGAGAGCTGGAAATCAGCTTTGCAATGTAGCTACACAGAAGTGGTTCCCTCTGGGTGACTTCTGAAAAGTGATCTGCACTTGACTGCTGTCATGCCTCACTGGATGACTTCCACTTTCAGGACTGCCAGAAAGCATTGCCTCTGGTTGCTCTCTGTGCCCTGCAGGGACCTTGCCACTAGTTTGCCAACATTGCTGTTAGGCAGGAGCAGGTTTTTAGAACCTAGGCATAGCTGGTATGTAAGTGTTTTTTGATGTAAGAAACTTTATCTGAAAACTGAATATTTCATTATTTTGAGGCCCTCTTCCATTTTATTGTTCATGTTCGTAATACTTGATGAAATTTACTTTTATTTCATTCATTTTAAAATAAAGGGGGAAATAGAGATTAAAATAATGCCAGTGAAATGTCTGTATCAACTCGTACGTTTCCTGTCATCCTGGGTGCTTTAGGACCCCACTTATGACAGCTGCTTCTGGTGGGGAGTTGAATTTAATAAAAGTTCTTCTTCGATATGGTGCTGATGTTTCCCATAAAGACATTAATGGATGGACAGCTGAGGATTATGCTGTTATTCATGGATATTCTAGGTAAATTTTTAACTTTATTGTTAGAGTTGCTAAGTTATCTGCTGTCCAAGTTGCTAATTTGTCCTAGGCTAAATGGAATCTTCTGACAATTATCATTCCTGTGTCAAGTGTGAATTTGGAAGTTGAGGAAAATTTCTATGCCAAATCCTGTGTTAGGTTTTAAATTTATGTTGCTAAGCTCCTGTCTGAGCACTACAAAGTCTGAAAAGTGTGTCTTTGGCAGGTGAAATGTATATAAACCCCTCTCCAGACCAGCACTTGACACCAAATCTAGACTTTGTTTCTTCTCCCATTTCCCTTTCTCTTAGGCTGTGTCAAGGGGAAACAGGGAAGAAGGGTGTCTGGGTATATCCTGGAGTATAAGCCCTGGTAGGAGTAAAGCGTGTTGGAAGATACTGTGGGGAAAAGATATTCCCTCCTTGCCCCGCAGGGCACAGTATAAGTGGTTCTGAAGAGGTGTAGCATGGGTAATGCTGCATGATGGCTGTTAGTATTGTCGTAAGTGGTGTATGCAAGGATGTTGTTTATAGTGACAATATTCCCTCTCTTTCTGTATATAGTGTTATTCAACACCTGGCAGACTATGCAGACGAGAAGAACATAGGAGAAGCTTTTGCAGGCAGTGCAAAAGGCGCGCCAGTGCTTAGCGCTCCTCACAAGGCAGGAGCTGCTGCGTTTGCGTTGGGTGCACCTGCTGCGGACAGAGGAGGTAGGAGACTTAACTGTGGAGGAGCTGAGGAGGAGAATGCCTACAGCCTTTTCTTTTGGTGGCTTGTATTGTTGAAGCTTATTGTGGACACCTCAAATGGAGTAGCACACACAGTTTCGTAAATGTGCTTCTGTGTTGCCAATTGGACGTGTGCCTTCTCAGGCTGTGAGGGCACTTCTAATTAGCGTGTTAGCTGCCCATTTGGAGGGTTGTTGCCTTCTGCTCGTTGGATTCCCCATGTCTATAGGTTTTTCTTTTCCTCTGCCTCCCTGTTAGGGGAAGGGAAGTAGCAGGACAGGGAAGGAACCAGAGGCTAGAGTATCTTTATTTTCAGGTGTGTACTTTTACTTATACCTGTTTGAATTTTGAAAATCCTTTACAAAAGCTATGTGTTTGTTCTTGGTAGTTAGGTTTCATCTTTGTACTGTAGGGAGTCAATAGGCAAATTTGCATGGAGTTTTTTTTTCTTCCACTTCCAGTGAATTTATGTGTGTCTTTTGATATTAGTAGAGTCAATTTTAATAAGCACAATTTAGTGAGTCACCTTATTTCTCATCCTCAGTTACAATCACTTTTGTTGAGAATTTAGATGGTTTGAGTACATATTTTGGAAGAATTATCTTTGAAAAGTGACTTCATAAACAACAGCAGTATAGTCGTAAATACAGCATCTCCTTTGACATGGTTGGTTTAACAATAAATGCATTTCTTTACTTTTTAAAATGATTTAAAAATGAACTTTAAAAATCCATATGATCTGTTGATCTAGAAGAACAATTAAATTGCCTTGTGATTAAGGAATGAACTCCTTCAGTGAGTTCATAAGAAGAAAACAAAATCGAGTCTGTGCTTATGCGCTCCAGTAGCCCTGAAAGTACCATAGCAGTTACTGTTTTAGAATACACAAAATTGTTTTTGTTTTTCTTTACATTTCAGGTCCTGCAGTAGGAAATTTTATTCATTTGTATTGTTAAGGATGCTATATTGTCATTATGTAGCATATGGGCATCAGATAGGTTTTAAACACAACTTATTACTCTTTTTAAAAAATGTATTAAGAAATATGAGCAAAAGAAAACACCGGATATTTTTCTTCCTTGACTTTTCCCAGGCACAAGAATTTAATTTAAAGCTAAATTTTATCTTTGGCTTAGGAACAAGAGCTTTGATCCAGTCAAAGATTTTTTGAAGTTTCCTGGTAGAAGATTATGTACGAGGCTTGGTACAGGTAGTTTAATTGGCAAAATGTTGCCTCTGCCTGAAAGCCACTCTCTGTTACTGCATTCAGTGCAGGTTGATATAATCACTGTGGTGTCGCATTGTAGTGTTTGACAGGCCTTGCTTATTGAAGAATAGTGTTATGTGATTTCGGAAGTGATACTGATCCTCAGAGAAATATGGGTCTTGGACAGAATAATTTGCCCCATTCCTGGGAAACTGTAGGAATAGGTTCACCAATGTTATGGAAAAATCTTCATTTGTTATGTTCGTTTGAAGAGGCATAATGAGTATGAGGAGAATGATACGTGGGTTAAGGACGTGGAGAAAGAGTATGTTCTGCTCTCAGTCTATTTCTAGTAGGGTTTGTTTTTTTGCTTGCTGTCTAGTATCTGAATCCTTATGCTGAATCTCTTATAAGATGGCACTACCATGTTGAGAGAGGGAGAGACTGGCGGCTTACTGGAAAGATTATTGGAATTAATTCTACAGTGCTCTACCCGCAGAGCAAAGCTCCTGCATCATAAAATTCCCTTTGATATACTGTAGTAACAGGCTTTGAATCTTTCACTAGAGGAGAAGGTGGGATGATCTTGAGAGAAGTATCCACCTTGGAATTGTTTGCTTTTGTTCTTCAGTGTTATTTTTCTAGGATTTTCAATCTTATCCTTATTCCTTTTCTTCTTTTGCACTTGCTTGTTAGAAGAGAATATTTTGAAGAAATAATTGAACAAATCAGTTTTTAAGAAATTAAATCCTGACTCGAATGTTTATATTTTGTCAAAACATGAACCTTTTTATTAATCAGAGACAGATTTGCAAAAACTTCCATTTGAATGGCTTCCAGCCCTTGTGTGTCTGATGACAGACTTTTTAGCTTTGAGGTTGGAATTCCTTCAGTGAAGGTAACAACTGTGCAATGCTTCCAAAAGAAATGGTCCAGTTTTCTAACATGTCTGAAGTGGAAGCTTTCATAACTACTGCAGTACATATTAGGTGTGCTGTTCTAATTAGGTGTCCAATTTCCATGTCCTGGGATCAGGAAAAGGTGTCCTATTTTCCCTTTTTAAAAAACTGAGAAGTGGAGGAGAAGGCGTGAGAAAATGTCTGCGATCCTTTCTTAACTATTTCTTAAGTGTGTGTTATTGATAGCAGGAATCCTTTCGCTGCATTGATTCCACGTATTTGTGTTAAGATCAATGTAAGCAGAACTGTCTTCTGCTCTAACTGAGACAAAAGTTAAGGCCCTGTCATGGAGGAATTTGGTATTGGGTAGCTGCAGTAATAGAACCACACCATATAGCGACATAAAATATAAAATTTATTAACTGATAGGGTTGGGTATAGCAGGTAGATAGTGATTTCTATTCTATTTCAGCAGGTAGATAGTGATTTCTATTCTATTTCTATTCTACTATTAAGACCTCTGTTCTATGACACACATAGAAACAAACAAGGCATCTTCCCTTCTTGACCATTTGTGACCTGCGCCATAACCTTATGCGAACAAGGCGTTCTCTCTGTCTGGTCACTGTGTCTGAGTTCTGGCTGGTGGCATAGTTCTTTGTTTGAACAGTTCAACATGGTAAAAAACAATCAGAACTCCCCTCTGGTCAAACTGAGATAGGTAGGGCCCATATTTGCATCATGCACCAACTGAGACAGTCTTTTAAGCTGTGCTGATTTAAGGCAACAGCTTTATTGGTGAGGATTAGAAGCTTATACTAAAACTATCACTTGAAATCAGTGAATATAAATAGCATAGTAGGTGGAAGTTATGTGGTGATGTAAGTATTGAGAGCCAAGGTTTCCTGCAAAATTTCTGGATGGTGTATCTTAAAGATTTACTTTTTGGCACCTAAAGCAATTCTGGGATGCTTGGAGGGAGGGATTTTAAGTGTGCTATATCCGTAAAGAACTCTATAAATATGAAGGAATTGCATCTGTTTTGATGGATAAGGACTAGTCAAGTTGAGAGAAGCAGCAAGTAGAGATTGGAGTTGGTGGTAAATACCTGATAATCTGTTTCAGTATTTCAAAATATTGGAATGAAAGTAACTTAGATTGAGCAAGTAAATTAAAATTAAGCTGTTTGGCATTGTTCCTTGAAAGCAGAATTCTGTAGATTATGACTCTTTCTGTATCTAGCACTTTTCTAACTGTAGACTAATAGTCATGATACATTCTCCTACTGCTATAGCTTTGTCTGTTTTTTATGTTTTTCCAAATTTTTGTGATTTCAAATTTATTCTGATGTTATTGTTTCCTCTGTCCTTTCCATGCCTTTTCCTAAATGGATATAGGAATGCAACAGTCTCCCAACCAGACATCAAGAACAAGAGAAACAGGGAAAGGTATTCTGTACAATAGCCTTTCAAATATGAAATGTCATACAGTATGCAACTATGAATACATCTACGTTGCTTATTGTGTTGGAGGTCCCTGTTTTGACAATTTGGGGCTTATAAATTATATTTCAGTTTTTTGGGTGGGAGGGAGAGTTATTTGTCTGCATGTTTGTGTGAGTCCTGTATTACTGAATTCAGTTTTTACTTTGTATTATGTCATGCGTAATAGTGCTTTTTAAAAAAAATTTGCTGGTGTGCTGTTGCTCTAGAATGGAAATGGACTTGAATTAAAGTGGAAACAAGCAATCCCCAGAGACAACTCTTTTAGGTCTTGTCTTTTATCATAGACCATCAAGGCTGTGGTTTTAGTCTGGCTGGAGTCTGTGTCATTAACTTTTTTTCCTAACTTCTAAAATGGAAATGTGACCAGATTATGATCATTGCCTATAATTTTATATATCTGGAAGCAAAAGTTTAGCTAACTTATTCAGCTGTTTCAGTTAATTCTAAGAGTACTCATTGATGATATAGCTGAAATCCCCTGTCAAAGTTTAAAACTGCTCCAGCCTAACCGCCCATTTCTAAAAGACAGGTTTCTCTACTCTGCCTGGGAGGCTAGCAGGTAAATTAGACTGATGACACTGAGTATTTAGTTTTACACACAGCATTTTTGTATAGTAATAGAATAATGCAATGTGTTTATAATTAGGAAACATTAAAAATATGCTTCTGTGTGCCTGCATTTTAATTTTTTAGCTTGTCCTCACATGGGAAGTTCCAGCATTTAAGTTTTGTCTACATGAGATTCTATAGAACGCATACACTGTATTTTATTGTTTAAAAGTACTCTTTTCAGATCAGGAGACATAATCATCAAAGTTCACTCATAAGCCCTGTCTTTAGGAAAGCCATAATTTCCATACTCGTTTATGTGCTGCTGGCAGTAGAGGAGATGTATCTGCAGGTGATGATGTGTTCTTCGGATTTTTTTTCCCAAGATTTTTGGTTTTGAAAGTCCCCAGTCTCCTCTTTGCAGTAACTTCATTTTGTCATACTAGTTAGCACTTACACATCAAGAATTTCAGGAAAATTGAAATAGCTTATATATGTAGATTATATTTGTTTTTTGATTCCCAAGATTGAAAGGTTTAAAAAAAAAAAAAAGGCCTTTTTATTTCATCTTAGTTGTTAACAGTTGAGAGGTTTTAGTACTTCTCAGACTGTATTCCTAGAGTATCAGATATCAGTAGCACGTCTGTGTCCTGGAGGAAGTGAAGTAGCGTGTTTTCTTCAAGTTTGCAGAAGAAACGAAATGGGGGAAATTAGGGCAGTGCTGCCATTCAGCAGGACCCCGACAAGATGGAGGCTGACAGGCACCTTATGAAATGCGGCAAGGGCAAATGCCAAGTGCCGTACGTGGAAAGGAGGAACCCCTTGCAGTGAGGCATGCTGAAGACTGCCTGGCTGGGGAGCAGCTCTGCTGGGAAAGATCTGGGGGTCTGGGCAGAGAGGAAGCTGAGTGTGAGGCAGCAGCAGGGTGCCCGGGCAGCTAAGAAGGTCAGCAGCCTCCTGGACTGTAATAAGAGGAGCACAGGCAGTAGCCTGAGGGAAGTGATTATCCCCCTCCTACTCAGCACTCGTTGGACTGCATCTAGAGGTCGGAGTCCAGTTTTAGGCCCCCAATGCTAGAGAGAGATTGATCTTTCAACAGTGAGTAAGCGAGCTCAGCAGAGCTTGCCCCCAGCAACCCCAAGCAGGTTGGGGGCAGGAGCGCTTGTGCTGTGAGGAGGGGCTGAGGGAGCTGGGCTTGGTCAGCCTTGGAGAAGAGGTGGCTTTGGTGGAACCTAACAGCAGCCTGCCAGTACATATGAGAAAGACTAAGCTGGGTCCTTTCCAGTGGTGCGTGGCAGGTAATGGAGAGGCAACAGGCATAAATAGAAACAAAAGAGATTCTAACTGAATGTAAGAAGAAGCTTTGTCACAAAAGGGCAGTCCCGCAGAAAGGTTGTGCAGCCTCCAACCTTGGAGGCTTTCAAGACCGTACTGGATAAAGCACTCAGGAACCTTGTCTGAACTCGGAGCTGGGCCTGCTTTGCGGAGGAGGTGGGCCTAGAGACCTCCTCAGGTCCCTTCTGACATGAGTTATCCTATGACCCTATGTTACCTTCATCCCAGTTACCTTCAATCCCAGTGCTGAAAGCTTGGAGTGTAGTAGAGCATGGTATGGTTATGCCCCTCCTGTCTGCTCAGTGCCCGTCTTTGGTACAGTGTAGAGAACTGTTGGTGATTCTCCTAAATAAGGATAGCCTTCAGTTCTTGATTATGCTTTTCAGTTTTTCTTGATGTTTTCAGAATAATCTGTAATTGGGTAGAAAAGTGAATACAGTGTAGTATATGGCATTTTAAAGCACATAGTGTATAAAATAATAAAATCTCTGCATGCGATGTATACTCAGGTATGTGTAGTATGAATACTTTAGTGGTTCATTTACTTACTGTAGTGTTAAACTACCATCATTTTATAACCGTCTGCTAACATAGCATATTCGTACCATGCTATTTTTTTTATTTTAGAAATGTTCCCTCAACTTGTAGGTATAGGAGCCCAAAGGAAATGTAATTGTTGGGGTTTTTTGTTTTATTTTTGTTTTTAAATTCAATATGACTTGAAAAACAGTTGTTTTGGAAATATTTTCATTCATGATGTCTTGTCTTGGTTTGGCTATCCCAAGTTTCACTTTAGTATGGCTTGTAGAGTTGTCCATGTTAAATGTTTGAATGTACTGTGGAAATCAGAATATTTGGCATGCTAAAAATTAATCATATCAATTACTATTTGAACAGTGATAGATGACTTTTCCCATGGAGACTCAATAAGGTGAGACTTGAACAATACCTAACACTTATCTGAAGAAAGATTTGAGAGAGACAGTACTTACTTTGCTTTCTTTTTAAGAAGTTCTGAGGAGAGTCATGACACTTGGCATACTTCTGAAGAAGAAGAACTTGATTTTACTCCCAAGGTATAGTGCCTTTACAGGAAAAATTCCCATAGAATGACTCATTTGAAGGCAAGTTTTCTCTGGGAAAGAAACCACGTGTCCAGGCAGGGTTGTTTTCTCCTGCCCCGCGGTCCCCTGCCTGCCAGTCTTTCAGCTGCGGTGAGCTGTTTGCTCCAAGCCTTGTAGCCGTCCGTGGCAGAGCATGCAGCAGGCTTGCGGTTGCGGGTGGGAAGAGCAGTAGGTGACAAGAAAAGCGACCGCATGGTTTTCTTCACCTGAGTCAGAGTTCTCGTCCCAAAGTTGATCAGCCTCTAGATGGCCTGTTCTTTTGTCCTCCAAGCCTTGCTGTTTGTTTCCAGTAACTTTGGTGATAGAATTCAGGCTGATATGGGGAAAAGGGCACTTGCTGTTCAAGATCTGCTGCAATGCTTCATCTCCTGGCTCTCCTTTCTTTCGTCCTTGTCAGGTTGCCCAAGAGTGCTTGGGGGCGGGGGGAGTGGCTCAAGAGGGTCTTTTTTTCCTCCTGGGGGATGGCATTGCGGGCTTGCATGGGATTTTACACTGCATGTGATGGCATTCTTTTTAGCATGCCTGTGCTCTCTCATTCACTATTCTGACTGATGTTCTGAAGGTTTATCCACTTCTCCCATAGGGGAGGTCTGTTGCATTGGGGCTGTGCTGTGATGAAGAAGCCAAGTGTGGTGCTGGAACCCACGCTGTAATGCTGTATTTTTCACATGGTTTCATTTTTTTTCAGTGGTTAAAATGGAAATGGTCCATCTTTCTGGCATAATGTTGAAACTTAGGGAACTTTTTGAAAGTTGGACTTCAAATGACTAATGTGCACATTACCTCTAGAGAATTAAATAGCTACTTGGGTCGCTCGTAAACATTTAAAAGTAAGCGTCCTGAAAATGCAGTCCTAAATACAGTTGAATTTTAATTAGCTATTACAAATACTGATTCAAAAACAGATTTTATAGAATTGTGATGCCTGTAGATACAGTTTTGGAAACAATTTGGAAACAAAAGGATAGTCTTCTCATATTTACAGTTCAAGATTTGGTGCAAACAAGTGATTTGTTATTGTCCCTTTTAAAATAAATAGAGAATTCTGCTCAAAGTTATTTTTATTTGCAGAAGCCACAGAAGCCAAACTTGACACTGCTAATGAATGCTTCCCAACAGCTGAGGAAAAACAGTAAGCTATTTGGAAAAGATTATATGATATACTGCACAAATGTAGACTTGCTAGGTGTTGTGTTTTTGTTTTGTTTTTGGCTATAGTAAATGAGAAAAGTAGTATTATGAGAACAGAGCATGTAGTCATTTCAGAGAAAAATAAGTCAGGTTGTGAAGATGAAGAGATTGAATTCCCTCCTAAGCCTTTGTACCTGGTCAAGTCCTTCTCCCATCCTGCCCATCCCTCCCCTGGCTCCTTTTCCAGACGTTCCCAAATGACTCCTCTCCTGTGCTTTAAGCAGGTAACATGCCTATTATCATTTGTATAACTTATTTTGTTTATTCACATATGTTTTTTGGTTTCCTCATGCTTTAAGAAGATGGTGATGGTTCTAGAATTGGAAGTCCTAATTTGCCAAAGGAAAACCTCCAACAGGTAACGCTGCCAGACACAAATTTTAGCAAACGAGAGTGTGAAGAGCTGAATCAAGATGTTTCAGGTGCAAGCAACCTGGAGGAAGAAGAATTGGAGGAAGAGGAGGAAGAAGAAGAGGAAGAGGATGAAAATGATGGTGGTGGTGATGTTGAAGACTATGAAGAGGATGAGGAGGAAGATCTTACTCAAGATGAAAAGGAGGAAGAAGATCTGGAAGATGAAGAAGAAACTCAGTCTAATGACATAGTGGAGGAAGAGCAGGGGGAAAAAACAGAAGCTAAGGGGGAAATAAATCAGGAATTGGGGTGTTTTAGCAATGCTAAGTACGAAGGGGAAGCTCAGTGTGGAATGGGAAATGTCTGTGATGATCATCATAAAATATGTAAAGAACTTGATAAGAAAATGGAGGAATCTGATACTCCTGTGTCTTTTATAGCTGGATGTTATGAAAAGTTACAAGAAAATGTAATGGCTATGTCTCCACCAATAATGAATAATGAAATATCTTACAAGTCAGTACCAGAAGAAGTTATTTTTCAAAGTCTAAATAATTTGCAAGATAGAGAGGAAAACTGGAAAAGAAAATGTGCAATTCAGGAAGATTTTCACAGACATACTGACTCCTGTTTTGCAGACTTTGAAATGGCAGACTGGAAAAAAGAGACAGCTTTACCTCTCTCAGACAGCAGTGGTCTTAAAGAGAAAAAATCAAGCTTTGGCGATGGCTTTGAAAGTGGTAATAATTCTTGGTCAGAAGCAGAAAACCCAAGGCTTGAAAATCAAAGACAGAACTCTGTGGTTCTTGAATGTGTGGGTGCTGAAGAGGAGCAGTGTGAAGTAGATAATAAAGTCTGTGACACACTGGAACAAGAAAGTGAAAGCTTTTGCTTAAATAGCTGTGAAGAAAAACTAAGAGCAGCATTTCCCTCAAGCACCAAAGTAAGTATAAAGGGATTATTCAATCACAAGGGTATTTTCTAAAGGCCTAATATTGGTAACAAACAGGTGGTAAACTTGACTACTGTTAATACTTATTCTTCGCATATAGCTGTCTTTAGGTCATCTTTTTCTGATATTAGAAAGTGTCTCACTAAAAACATGCTCCTAGCAAAGGCGATTTCTTAGGTGTAAGAATAAAATCAGGTAGTATTTTTAATTCTTTTTTTTTTTAATGTGTGGTTACAGTGATGTTGGGGGAAGAAGAATAGACAATGACTTTTTTCTGGTATCAATAAAATTTTTCTCAGACAGGAGTATGTACAAATATCAGTAAAGAGTTACTGCAGTCTGGTAAAATCTGTGGTATGAAGGGTGAAAGTGAAGAAGCAAAAGGAGTTTTGACTAAGATTGTTTGAGAGTCAGAGTGGTTTTCCCTTGAGCAAAGGAGGGAGTCGAGGAGTGTGCTCCTGAATACAGTAATCTAGATGAAGCTAGACTGTCTCTAGGAAGTGCTTCTGGGCAGAGAGATGCTTCAAAAGTGAAGAATATTTGCAACATTAGGTATTGCTGTCTACTTAAATACATTCCTATGGAAGAACTGCAAGCCTCGTGAAACAGGAGTCCCATTTCCTTGTGTTGTTACACAAAAGATGCATTTTGCGAAGTGTTGATTTCCTGTGCAGAAGATGCTTGTTTGTATTCTTTCTGACTGTTTTGGTCGGTCTCTTTTAGGAAGAATCATCTGAAGGGGAAGAAAAGAAAAAGGAAGACAATGGTGAAGAGAACCTGCAAGGTGCAGGTGTTGAGGGTGTGAAAAATTTTGTTTGTAATGACAGCCTTCAGCTCCAGAATGCTTCAGAAGGCCATGCTGATGTGAGAAGTAAGTTAATAAATATTGATCCTAATAGTTTCTCTGAGATACTTGCACAGAGTAAATGAATTAAAATGTTGATCAGCTTCTGAGATATTACCTAATTTTCCACTGGCCTGCAAATACTAATGGGGAGTGGTAGAGAAAGAAAGTAGCTTTTTTTCCTTTCCTTTCATTCTTGGAGATCTGAAACTGTGATATTGGATTCCAAATTATG
Source organism: Struthio camelus (assembly GCF_040807025.1). NCBI lineage: Eukaryota > Metazoa > Chordata > Aves > Struthioniformes > Struthionidae > Struthio > Struthio camelus. The sequence continues at coordinate 28,303,905 of NC_090942.1, forward strand.
ATGTATGAAGCAAGTGCCATCTTTACTTTTGTTGCGACGTTCTCCTGGAAGATCTGTGACAAGACTAGTCGATGAAGGAGAGAGGGAATATAGTGTCTTGGGTGTAATGCTAGTATCTGCCTTCTTGAATGTATTGTCAGATTAAAAAGCTGTGATTGCTCTTGGCTGAAGACTTGGAAAGACTTCTGAGTAAAGCTGACAGGAAATGGTCCCATTCCAGTCCCTCAACTTGTTCAGGTTTAAAATGCAGAGCGTCTTTAACACTGTACGCTTCTGAGTGCATGAGCCTTGTTGGAGTTGAGCGGTTTGGTACTCACCTCAGATCTACAGCAGGAAAGGAAACAACTGTTTCCATTGCCTGTCTCCTAAAAGTACCTTGATCCAGTGCTTGTTACCAGCGTACATGTAGCTGATGAAACGCCACACAGAACGTATAGCCAAAACTGCTGTATTAAAGGTGGTGTATATGTAAATGCTTTTCTATCTTTACATATTTTACCCTCGGCATTCATTTGGCAAAGCACAGTGAGAAACCAGGCTGGAACCACCAGTTTCTCATTTTGGGTGTGGGTGCTCCCATAATCTGGGGCTCTTTGTCGCTTTTTTGTGCGCCTTTCTCCATCCGAATGATTCTTGAATCTGTTTTACAGAATGGGGTAGCTTAAAACAGAGCAGTGAAGATATTCTGAGGTCAAGTAGCCTGATGAGACTGAGAGTTATGCTCAACAAGAAGTGGCGATAGCGTGGTGGTGCGGCTGGGGGTGCAGGCGCCCTTAAATGACGCTGCTTTGTTTTTCCTGGGGAGTGGAACGGTTTGGTGTGTCCTGGGCGCAGGGCTTGCGTGCTGGAGGAGAGCAGGAGAGGGAAAGAAGGAGCGGTGGTGTGTCATTTGTGGCTTCCTTTGCAGGTGTTGCGTCGTCCGCAGGAGCGGAGCAGGAGGACGAGAGCGACTCTCCCTGGGATTCCGAGGTGCTTGGTGTGAGGGGCGCAGTGGGTTGCCCGAGGGGGGAAGTGCGCGGGAGCTTGCCTTGGACGTGGGCCCTAGCAGGGATGAGGCTCAGTTGCCGCTTGTGGTGGCTGCGCCACAGGTTTGTTCCTGTGACCTGGAGCCGCTTGTGCTCTGTGCAAGCGGTTTGGTGAGGACTGTGCCTAAGTGGGGTGTGCTAATGTCCTGGGAGTGGCAGCAAGTGGCCTTTGAGTTGGATTTCTAGGATAATAATGAAATGATCATGTTACAAGTTAGTTAAAATATCCTGAAACTTTAAAAGGTTGGCTGAGTGAGGATTTTTGCTTTCTTTCCCACCTACAGCTCTATTATTTTGATCCAGTCAGTTGTAAAAGATTGCAAATAGGGTCTACAATGTAAATGTTTCTTTTCTTCCGTATAGATTCTTTCTGTATTTTGTGGATGTACTTAAGCATTTTTTCGAAGGCTGTGTTTCACAGAGATACCCAACACACTGGGTGTGTTTGCTCTTTTAGTTCTTTCTTTCTGTTGCAGTTGTGTAGAGGAAAATGAGCAGGGTCTGTAGCTAACCTATTGTCTTCCCTTGTGAGAAAAATGAACTGTCTTTTTTTTCCCCTCTTCCTTAGAAAGATAAGATTAAGCTTTTTAAGATAGCATGAGTCCTTGTAAGCTTTGGCTTAGTCTCTGTTCATGCAAATTTGCCCTTGCTTTGCATTTCCAGTGTAGTTGTGGGTTTTACTCACCACTGCAAGATACATATCCAGTGATTGAAAGCTGAACTTGAACATCAGGTGCAGCTGAAGTGCAAATGTTGAATCACTGTAGAGCTTCAATTTAGTTTGAAAACCACTTTTTTCTTTTCTTGATATGTCCTCTTAATTTTTTTCTGTGGATGTCCAGTTTGTCTAGGTTTATCAAGATGGCAAGATAGTTTAGATGATTAACATCCGAGTTAAGATTTCTTTAATGAAGGCCTGAAATATCCATGCCTGCCATGATTTTTCCAGTATGCTATGTATTGAAATGTCCTTTCCTCTGGTTTTATTAGAGCTACAAAAGCCCTGTTTACGCTTTTTTGCATGTGATGCATGTTGTCTTAATGATTTTTTTTTTGGGGAAAAGAGTAGAAAAAATGAGTCTGCATCAGTTTTTAAGTTGCATATTTTTGAATTGAACAGCCTGATTCCGAAAGTCTGAGAAATCTTTCGGCCAGTGCGCTGCTTCTATCTGCAGACGGACGTGGAGCATGCTTGCAGAGTATTTCAAGGCAGCAAGACAATGGTAACTTCCTGCCTGACCAATTGTATACCATTGTAAGCTTTTATAGAATCAACTGAACATTTATCAATGTATTTATTAGAGGTGCCATTAACCCTATTTGGTTAACAAAGGTGGTTGTCCTGCATGCATTATACATGTTGCTTGGAGTGGTAAAAGTGTGCGTGGTTTAGGATTGCCATTCTAAATGTTGATGATAGGCACTTTGGACCATTGTGGCAAGACAGGAACGCTATGATCTGGCCACACCTTTCCCCCCTCCCCCCCTGAAGTTTGGAAAGGTTTCTGCTATACTTTGCCTGGGGCTAAAATTATGCTTTTACTGCTAAGATAGGGTTTCTGTCTGCTGCTTTGTAAGCATCTGTTTAACAGGAAGGCAAGGAAGTTTTGCTTTTAGGGTAATAGTCTCTTCTGAGGGATTTCTCCTTTAAAAAGTGATTTGTCACTCCTGTCTGGAGTATGGATACAACTGTATAGCTGAAGAAGCCCACCCAGTCTTGTCCCATTAGGCTAAAAGCAAAATTTTCTGAGTACCTGGGAGCTTAAAATCAGCTTGTTGAGTTGTCATGGAAGTTTGTTGCTTTGTATGCTTCTGCTAACATAAGTGTAAATGCAGAGCAAAAAGGTAGTAAGATGTGATGATGGTAATCTTCCTCAGATATTTTCATACTACTGGATCACCAAGTTGCTGAAATCGAATACTGTTCATTTTGTAATCGTTTTTTTTTCCTTTTTTTAGTAATACTAAAATTTGCTGTGGAGCTCTTCCTACTAACATTTTTCATGCCTCTTTCATGAGAGGACCAAGAAACTGTAAGATGACTAAAGCAGAAGATTCAAGAAATATAGGCAGGCCAGTAGATTATGTGTGGGAATAATTTAATGTTGGACAAAATTTAAAAAAACCTATTATTTGCAATTTAGTTGTAGGGCCCAACAGTGTGCATTTCAGTTGCTTCCCTGAAAGCTAAACCAGAATTGTTTACTAAGAACCAGCTTGATGTTATCTCTTTGAATGATGAAACTAGTGACCCCTATATCTGTACCACTGCTCTCCCATATAAGTCCTTTTTTGCTGTCCAATCAACAGAAAGGAAAATACTCATCAGTGTTCAAACACTTGTAGGATAATCATAGTCATAGTGCTGCTGTACTGCTTTGTGATCGCTCATTAAAGCAGACCAGCTTCAGCTTTTGACATAGTCCATTCGGGAAGCAGAATCCTGCTTTCTAAAAGAACTAAAGTTTTTTTTTTTTTTCTTATTCTATTTATGAGCATGACTTTACTGCTTCACATGAATTGTTCTAGTTCTGTGGGCTTTGGGTTTTTGTTTTTGTTTTTTTGTGGTTTTGTTTTTTTTAATCCAAACTACATGATAGGAAGTATGCATTGTGCATTTTCTGTATACTAATGCATATGCTGCACGATAAGGTAATGTTAGTGTCTTTCAATGAAATAATACTTGCAATTAACACTTGGTGTAGAAACTACTGATGTTACATGGAGTAAAAGATACATTACATTAAATAAAATAATATTTCCTTAAACAATTTTCATCTCCCAGGCTTTTCAGAGAAACACAGCGACTCCCAGGTAAATATTTGTTCATATAAGACTATTATTTGTCCTGATTGTTAAATAGTATGTAGTTACTTTGAATTTGTTTTTATTTGTATTCATTGGATTGTGCCTTTCACAGCAGAAGATCTCTGAATCAATATTAGAAGCAAATGAAACCTCTCCTAAAAGTGAATGGCAAAAATCAGGTAATGTTCACCTCACATGTTACTGGGATGAGCTTCATAATTTTCCCAGATAGCAGCATTGAATTAAGCATCTGACTTGTTTGTTTTGCAGATCTATTGGAGAAATTTGGTTTTGGTGATGCAGAGGATATTGAAGATATTTGTAGCGTTCTTTTTGTCATATTTTGGTTTATTGTACTTTGTAAAAATAATACATTGAAAAAAACAATATGAACACATACCTAATTTTCTGGTATTGCGTTTTTATGGACGGATGCATTGTACTTGCTAATTCTTTTCTAACATTAAATCAGTGACTGTAGTAAGACATTCCGTGAGGAGAAGGACTACTGAAATGCACCTCTATCCTGGGTGTGCTCTGTCCTCTAGTCTGCCATTCATCATTGTAAATACCTTCCTCCACCACAGCTGCTGTCATGTCCCTTCTTCAGACAGTCCTCAAGTTTGCTTTCCTTCCAGTTTCTCAACACACTTTCCTGGTATTCCCAGCTCTCAATAAGGAGTGTGTGCTGTGGGTGTGCTAGCTAAACTGTCCAGGAGCAGGGGTGAGACAGAAGGGGTAAATTGTTGAGCTCATGCTGTAGCTGCGCTTAGGAGGAGTGCTTACTTGACTCTCTTCTCTACTGATCTACCAGTTGTTTTTCAACATGTAGCAGCAAATACATTCCTCTGGAGTCTTCCCCTGTTGTGTTTGACTGAATCTGGCTGGCAGGTTCAGAGTTAGGGGAAGGATGCAGGGAAGGAAATGACAGGATGCCAGTGTGTTTTCAGGAGTTCTCTTTACTTTGGAAACCAGGCTAAAAGTAAAACTGTTAGCTGGCCTGCTATATATTGGAGAGGAGATATGTGACCTTAATATGCTTTAAAATAGAGACACTACTGAGTTTGGAGAAACTACTGAGAACCATTGATTTGTGTATTTGTTCAGCAGATAAGAAACAATTCCCCATTCAGGCTTTAGAGTTTCCACTGTGACAATCAGATATTGAAAATATAAACCAAAGGGAGGTGAACTCAAATATAAGAAAGTAAGCACATGAAGTAGTTGGAAAGAATTTACAAGGTGATTGTAACTTGCGAGTATGGTGTACGAATAGTTTCAAGTTGTTCTTAATCCTTCTCATTTAGGAAAAACATATCGTTTTTCTTAACGCTAACAGAGGTTAAGCTTCCCTCCAGGAAGTGTGTGTATGTATTCACAATGTGTAAGCAACAGGAGCTCTTCTCTTGCCTTATCTTTTGCAGTGATAGTGTGTTCTGTAAGAAGCATAAAGGGTAGTGGTTCGAACATGAGATTTGTTTTTATCTGTATTACCAGAATAGTATGAAAAGGAGCCCCACTAATGGACCAGTACTTTGCAATATTGCGAACGCAGAAAGATGATATTGTCATACTCATTTCATATCAGCTGTTTATTTTTTCATGTGTGTTTTTTTTTTCCCTCATGTGTTATCTTGAAGATCAGACGTTAAGAAGTTCTCTCAAAACTTCTCTGTTTGGACTTAAGCAATTTATATTGTTTAAGCAAAGCATCATGATTTTCCTGCACCAATATTTCTAGTGCTAAAGGGGTTAAGAGTGCCACTCTTCATAAGTTTATTCCTTAAACATGTACAGTATCTTGCAAGCTTAAATGTGCAATGAGAAAAATAAAACTTTCTATTCTGCTCCCTTGTTACTGACTGATAAAAATACTTTTTTCAGAACATGTTTTTGAATCAAGATCAAGTGCTTGTGTTCCCATGTTCTTTGTAAAGAAGAGTAGCTGCTTTGGTCTGTAATCTGCAAAAAATCATTATGTAAGGCAATTTAGGAGGAAGGAAATTACAAGAGAAAGGAAAGGTAAAGTATATTCAGACACAACATTAAAGGTCATTTTTTGGTGCTTGCTACAGAGTAGGCAGAGTAAAAGGCAGAGGAATCACTGCTTCTGGATGTACTAGGATTTCTATGGGCATTTGTGTGAGGTAGGATTCATCTAACATAAATGCAAGCATCCAATAGTGAAAATACATGCTAGTAATACATGACTGGAAATAATGATGGAATTTAATTTACTGTATGAATTTTTGATGTGCATTTTTCAAATTTTAGTCTCTTCAGAAGCTTCAGACTGGGGTTCTGCTGGTGTTTTAGTTAAGTTTGCCCTGTGCTAGAAGTGGAGAAGTTTTGTCAGTGGGCAGTCTCATACCTCTCTCCTAATGTTGATAGCAGACAATGATACGAAAATCAGACACTCCAGAATTTCTGCTCCTAGAAGAGAAGAAATTTTGCCTGCGGCACCTGAAGGAAGAGAGATGGTGGTTTTGTTTTTATTATGCTCATGAATTACTTTTTCTAGGAGTTTAGAGTTACCAAAACTGTGAAAACTGCAATTTTGCAGACAAGAACACTGTAGCCTTTCATCTTCCCATGCCTTTCTCCTTGTTCTGTGCCTATAGTACAGCTTTTTCAACATTGCTTAAACGCCATGGAAAAAAAAAACCACATAGGCTCCAAAGCTCATACAGTCTATCTGAAGACAGATTCAGACTCCAACAGCTGCTGCTGAAAACTTTACCATCAGACATAAAGGGCAAGACTGAATAGGAGATTGGGTTGCTTCCAATCATGACATTGTAGGACCTAATTCTGAAGAGTCTGGTCTCTGAAATGGAATCCAAAACTTTAAAGCACCTATATGCTTTGAATAGAGCATGAGAACTGCACGTTTAGAGGGCCAGTACAAAACTCTGGGTGCTGATAGGACCACTTCTATCCAGCTTTCGGGCAGGTACAGGCTACCAAATAGCTTATTCAGTCAATGTTGTGCCATCTTCAGGAATACCAAATAGCTTATTCAGTCAATGTTGTGCCATCTTCAGGAAAGGCTCTGCAGCTCTTCTGCATTCACAAAATATTTACTCCTTTTATCAAAAACGAGGAGTCCCCATGTATCTGAAGGGAGTGACCACACATACCAAGTTGTGTGGTTGGATGTGCATGCACGTTCAGCTTGTGACCTGAATGAACATTGATGAAGTGGTAGGAGATGTATTAAGGAGGAAATCTGGTGAGCACACGTTCATGGAGACAGTATAGGAGTGGTCCCTTTTGTCTGAGCGATTGATCACCCCTATTGTACTTGGAGTGGAGAGATTTCTGGGATTAGTAGATACGAGACTCTGAGCATACTGCATGTCTAAACTCTTTTTTTATAATGATTATCACCTCCTAAGAGGCTTATGTACAGATTACTGACGCACTGGGTGCTCGTTTGTCTCCAGTTCTGTTCTCCGAGTTACCTTCCTTTGTTTTCTGAAAGGATGTTATGAGCCAGTGGGATGTGTGTGCAGATATTTCTCTTGGGCTGCTTCTGACCACCCCTTCCAGCTGGAATTCCCGAGCAGCATCTGCTGTGCTTCTGAAGTGGTTTTCTGTGCCCACTTAAGAATCTTCTTGTGAAGGAAGCATAATCTGAGTCATACAGGAGAAAGCACAGATCCTTTTGAAGGGATTGGTATCCTATAGTCGATGCTGTCCGTATTGTTAGCATGTTCTGTTAAGGTTGGATGGCTTGGAGGGGAGGCGAGGAGGAAAGAAAAAGGGAAAGATACTTGTTTTATTTACAGAATTCTATCCTAAGGAAATGGGTACTTGAGCAACTATTGAGAAGGGGTTTTGTTTTTGTTTTGTTTCTTGTTACTTAATGTCCCTAAGCATGCTTTAATGCCTGCTGTTCAAATTCTACTTGAGGATGAGATTTCTCATGCATTTTCAACTGCGGGAGCAGCTCATCGTTAGATTATCTGACCTATTGCTCGGTTATCAGTAGATCTTCATAACTACCTTGCGAAATAAGTGCAGTCAGCCTGCTAATGACTCAAGTGTGTTGGCAAGTACTTTGTGATTAAAATTACCAGAAAACCTAATTAACAAAAAATCTATAAAATTGCACACACCAATGGCTGGGAATGGTGTAGGGGAGAGGGATGTGATTTCATACTATATAACTTGAGGTTTGAATTGTTCTCTGGATGTTGTATGACTGTTGGAGAAGCTTAGGTTCCTGGTTTAGATGCCCAAGTTGTATAACCCTAAGCAAGTGTCTGATGTAATGCCTTTGAAATGAAAGCTTGCGAAATGAAGCATCCAAAGTAGAAAATGACAGAAGTGAAGTTGGCCATGTGACTTGTTAATACTGGCTCCTTTTGTATATGAATATGATAATACCTGTTTTCTCCCTTTCTTACTTTCCTTGTAGGAAGGACGGAGGATTGTATCCCTCCTTAGCATTGAAGCTGTATGTACATGTAGAAAGGCTACTGTGTAGAAACTGCACAATTTTTGAGTAGGAAGGGAGGTAGAGAGTGATTGTTTTAGGTGTTGCACTTGAGCTGCTGGGACTTTGCTTTCTTTTTGGGTATTTGATAGTTCTGTGTTCGGGGTGCATCTGCCACACGGAGAATGACAGTGAGTTGCTGCGTCTAAGTTGTAGCTGGGAACGTTCATTGTGTCTGAAAGTGTGCCTTCAGAGTTTCAAAGTAGCTACCCTGAAATGGGGAGCCCAGACTGAACGACTACTTCTGAGGAGTTTGTGACCTGTCCGATATTGTATAGGAATTTGAGAGGAAAGCGTGGAATCCATTTTTCCAAGGTACGGATGAAATGTAAGAGACAGCCCACAGACATTTCACAAACTCCTCTTTCATCCAGTGTATGCTCCCCATCTTCTGCAACAAACGAGGCAGCAGTTTTACTGATGGCTGTTTCATGACGTGCTCAGTGTGGATTCTTTTCTAGAGACAATTTTGTTTTTATGCGGGAGTAGATCTGGGGCCTTGAAGATTTCAAGCATGTGATGTTGTTTGCGATTTTCTGTGCACAAGATAGAGGGAAACAAAAATTGCTGGAGCAATGTAGCTAGTTACTGTATGGCATGCAGTGTGACTATGCTAACATATATAGTGTTATATAAATATGCATAAATATAAAATATAGAGAGAAAGATAGTTTTCTCTTTAGGATTTCATGAGTTTGGGGGATATATTAGTCTGTGTTAAGGCTTTCTCATAAATATGATGATTCAGGATGCACTCTAGGCATAAACTGTATTAACTCATGTTTATTATTTAAAAAAAAATATGTTTTTCACTATAGGTAAGTACTCAGAACCTGCCTTTCATGTGTTGTCCTCAGTTGAGAAAAAAGAAGCCCTTAAGGATCCTATTGAAAACTATGGGAGGCAGGTATGTAAAACCAAATATTTTAAATTAGAGCTTGAATTGGATGATTTTGTTAAACATTAAAGCAAAAGAAAACTTACCGGTCAATGAACGATGCCAAAGGAAGAGTCCTGCAGATGAAAGTTGTATTATAATCTGAAGTCAAGTTGGCTGCAATCTTCCTGTTATTGTATAAAACACCTGACATTATGATGGATGAATGTCACTGTAGTCTGTTTTCAGCTGATTTGCCTAACTATTGACCAATGTTTTTCTTTAAGTGTTTGGTGCTAAGAAACAGTGCAGTTGAGTATATTTTATTTTCCATGCAAAATACCACACATTCGAGTGCTTGTGTGTGAGATTTGTCCATCTTTTATCATCTGCTGTTCTTTCAGATAAAACACTCTAGGCCTTCCTGTTTGTATGAGGAGAGGTCAAACGAAAACTTGAAATTTGATGAACAACTAGATACTTTATCTGCCTCCAAAATATACCCTCCTTTGGCCAAATTAAACATTGAGAAAGAGATGATATTTCAAGAACCTGTATCTCCCAGGTTCTGAGGCAAGCCTTCTGTTTGTGCTGGGCATACAGGTCAGGTCTGGGTAGAGGGGAGGTCTCTCCTGAGTGTTTGGAGTCTTCTGTAACACCTCAGTAGGCAGTGGAGCAAGTGATTTCTGCCTCATACCGAGGTGCCATGGAGGAGGGATGCGCTTGATTTTAACGGAAGGAGCACAGCACTTAGGCCTACTGGAAAGTGCTGACAGTTAGGCAAAGAGATTGTGGAAGGAGAGGCTGAGAGAGATAGTGACTGGCTGAGATGCTGCTTCCCCATTGCAAAAGGAGTTGTTGTTGTGCGGCTAAAATGTGGAGGGAGAAAAGGGCTTGGCTAACCAAAAAGGATAGTAAGCAGTTAGGAGATCTTGTCCTTTTTGGGACACCGGAACTGCAGGCCCCATTTCAAAAGGGAGTTTGAGCTGGGGAGGGAGCACTTTAGGGGGCATAGTGACGAAGGGTGTGAGCAGCCAGAACCATTGAGGAATGGAGCATGGGGTTAGAGAAGTGCGGAGACTGAGGAGAAGAGCAGGTGGGTGGGGGTGAGGCCTGGTGTGGTTTTGAGAAGCTTGGACTTCTGATTTTGGGATGGGGGAAGGAATGGACAGGTTTGCCTAATAAATGCTTTTCTTTGGAGCTTGGAATGGAGTTTAAGTTTTCTGAGTGTCAGGTGAAGAGCTAACCTAGCTTAGCCAGTTCTCCTTTTGGTGGCCTGTAAAAAGCTCGTTAAGGATAACCTGAAGGACAGTTCATGCTGTATTAGCTGAACTGTCTGAGATCAGTATAATGCCAGATGGTGGAGAGTGATGGATGGAGGAGGGTGGGAAAACTTAGGCAGTTGTAAAGAATAACTGTATTATAGCAGTGAAACATGAATAAATCAAGTCCTCGCAGTGAGTTACATGAGAGCAGGCAGGCTAAAAGGTAAAAGCAACCCTAACGTCTAGATAAGCCTAATTCAAGGAAGACTGTTATAAGTTTTTTTTTTATTATTATTATTTTTAAGAAAATGATGGTTCAGTGAAGCTTTCTTTACTTTCCCTTGTTTTGATTATAAACAATTGTTTCCAAAATTTCTTTTGTACAGTTGGATGTGATGAATTTGCAACATAAATTACTTAGATTAACTGTAACTTCCTTTCTCTTGGCAATCTTTTTGTCTGTACCTGCTTACTTAAGGATAAATATGTTTTAGAAACTACCAACTTGACAGAGAAAACAACACATGAAAATCAGACTGACAAAGCAGAAATTTCGCATCTGGAAGCCCTAATACAAAATGAGGAATTGCACAGTGCTGAGAAGTGGTTAAGTCTAAAACCTTGGGAAGAAAGATATGAAAGAATATGGGTTGAAAATGAAAAAAGGGAATTGAAAACAAATTTTAAAAACATTACAGCGGAGCTGAAGCAGATGTTTGGTGAAGTTATTGAAACTGATAAAACCACTTCCCTTGTGAGAGAAATGTCAGAAGACAACTTCAGTGAAGAAATGAAGAGTTCTCATGTAGCTTCACCACATGTGACAGAATCAAGTAATAAGATAGAAAGTAATGGTGAATCTGGAGATATGAAACTTGTGCTAGGCCTAAAACAACCCAAAATGGAAACCATAATTCCAAGTCCTGGTGTCCTTCCTGATCAAAATAACTTAAATACAAACATGGAAGATACCTGCAGCAGAGATGAAGATTGCACTAACGATACAGATAATATAGAAGTACCTATGGTGAAAGGAGAGGGAAAACAAATACCTCCTGTGGAGATGGAAGAGAATGAGAATGGAAGTAGTAAAAATGTAGAAGGAAGTCCTGAGTACTCTCTGAGACATTATTTAAAAACAAGCATTTTGGATGATGTTTCTAATATTCTTCCTAAAACAAGATCTGTTTCTACAAATGATGAAAAGGCACTTTATTTTGTAGCAGAAAATGAATTTGGAAAAGACTCCTGTTTTAATGACAGTGTTCCCAGAGACTACCTTGTCAACAATCATAAAATAGCAGAAATAGAAATTGCTGAGCATTTTCAAAAAGACATTCAATCCTGCAGCATACTGAAAAGGAATCTGGATGAAGAACTAGAACAAGATATGGAAAGATTTAAGAGTAAGGTAGGAATGCTGCAAATAGTATTCCTGGCTTTGGAAAAAGAGAAGGTACAGCTGCAAAAAGAGGTAGAAGTTCATCTGCTACTCCTTATTTTTTAATCTTTCTCCATATCAATGGTCCTGTTCACTTTAGCTATTCATCATTAAGGGAAGGTGCTTTGTGGAAATTGGTATTTGGTGCAGTGGAAGTATATTATGTATGAATAGAGAGCTGTGGAGAGTTGTCGTCTTCCCCATTATGTAATTAGAAGGTTCTGAAAAACTCTAGAATGTATTATTGTTCAAGTTTAACAACAGGTGGCACTCAGTTCCAGTGTGAGTAGTTACCAGTTCATTACCATAAGAATGCACACAGTAACACTAGTTCTGATTCTGAATCAAAGAATGAAAATAGCTTCTGAACAGGGTCTTGACTAATCTCTGTTTGATATGATTTGTGCATTGTGTGCCTCCATTGCCCTTCATTGAAATTCCTGTTTGCTGTGAAATCACTTTGGTTGTGGATTTTTTGGTGTTTTACTGCTTTTATTGTTTCCTTTTGTTCTCCGTTAAGGAAATAAACACTTTGACTCTTATCTCTTGTATTTTTACAACTAACATTGTGCATTCCTTCTAACGCTCTGTCCATCAGTTATGCCTTTACTTTTCCGTTGTTCATGTTCAAGATATACTATTATTTCCTTTCTAAAGGCTATGTTTTTGTCGTATGTTTTTAATCATGGGTAAATTCCAAGTGCTTTCATTGACTTGATACATTTTGTCGTATAATTTTATGAAAAGACCTCTTAAAATGAAAATGTTTCAGTTCACATTACATGTCTTTAGAGGTAAAGTCTGAATTATTCAATTTTGCATATGATGTTTCTCTCTTAATAAGAAACAAGGAGAAATATATAAGGCCTAACTTTTCTTTCTGTAGGTTGAGGAGGAAAAAAGAAAGCAAAGATGTTTCCAAAGGCAGGCAGTGGCAAAACAAGATGATCTTGGGAAATTAAACATACTGGCAGGCAATGTTACTAATCAGCAAATGAAACAAAGACTTCCTCTGAAGAAGACTGACTGTCTTAGAACAGAGAGTGAAGAAATGATAGAAGAAGAAAAACATAAAAAAGCTTTTTCATGCAAGAAGAGATCAAAATTAATTGAAATGCCATCGAAAAGGTAAACTAATAAAACAATCTCTAATTCTTGTTTGCAAAACTAATTGTCTTTAGTTGTGTTTTTTTTGATTTTGCAGTCTAAAGTAGTTTCCTCAATACAGAAGGCCCTACTGAGTAGTCCACTGTTTCTCAAGCTTTTAAGAAAAATCCTGTTTTAGGAAGAACTAAGTTCATAATAGACGCTCAAATTTATTGCCTTCATTGTCTGTGCTGAGGGTAAACATATCTTCAAAGCTGGAGACAAGAAAAAACAGCTGTTTTCATGAGAAATGGCTGCCCTGAAAAAAAAAAAAAGTAGAGATTTGCCATTTACTTTACTTTCTCCGTTATCTAGGTGATTTTAGTGATCTCCATGCAATTGATGTTTTCCTCTTCATTAAGTTCAGATCCCCTTTGTCGGGAAAAAGGGAAAGATAATATTACCAGATTGGTCCCAAAGGTTTGAAGAAGGTACAGATGGACAGTGCCTGCCTGATTTCATGTTCATGACCAGATGGTTTCATTTCATAGTGAGCAGAAGACCCCACAAGACTTGTGATTTTTTTGTTTTGTTTTTGTTTTTTTTTTAAACTGTTAGCATGACACTTCTAATTGATGTATTAGAGTACTCTTTGCTCTCTCATCCACTTTGTATAGAAATTTGAAAGCTCAGCCTTGGTGTAGCTGTATTTTCTCCCCTCATGAATAGATAGGTGGTGCAAGAAAGCGGGAGTAGTCATTCATGCTAATTCACTTCCTGTGGCTGTGACACTTCTGTATTCACTGCCTTTATCAAAATTCTCTTCAAGAAAACTCATTAGCAAGTTCCTGAAATCACAGATTAATGGTGTAATTGCCTCAGCAATAGACTGGACTTTTATAGAACTCAAGTCCGTAACCCTAAGCATGCTGTCTCTAATTCAGCCAGACATTTAGGCCTGTACTTGATGCACAGTGTATGGGACTTAAGTGAGAATATTCATTGGAGCTGATGCTTTTTCAGGGCTTGGGCCCTGACAATCAGGCCTAGTAGTTCAAGCCAGGTTTGCCCGTGAGGGAGACAGCCAAGAGTCTCTGTGAAGAAACCACGAATCCTTGAAGTAGAGAAGTACCTCCACAAACATAACTGTCTGTATAGAAGAGGAGGGAACTGTTTGTTTGTTTGTTTGTTTTTGGTCAGACACTGTTTATGCAATATTTCCAAATGTTGCCTGGTGCTCTGGAACACTGACTAGAAAGGACTAATTTTACTCAGGTCTGAAATATGGGATGATAATCCTGATTTGCAGGAACACCACCAGCTGAGCAAAGTCTTACTGATGCAAGACTGCTTTTTGTCTCCTCTGATTGTTCTGGATGACTCCAGGCTGTCTGCAAAATGCATGCATGTCAGGTAGAAGGTAGACTGCAAATCATGAGGGACATCTACTTCAGTGAATCTTCATGAGAGATATTTGAAGATACTTTTACATAAGCCCAAACAGTAGTGTTTTTCCTATCTTTCCTTCAGGCTGCAGTTCTTCTAATAGGGAGTGGAAATGTGTTCCAGCTTACCTGAGTCTAAATCAGATTCCACCTTTCCCCCTTTTTTCTAGAAGGAGTTTAAATACCTGGATATCTTTCAGCATCTTTGGAGTCAAGCCTGTGTTTTATCACAGACATTTTTCTAAGTAGTTTCTGAGCATCATGTAAAGTGCATCTTTTTCATAAAAATTTGTTACTTACAGGTATTCAGCTGTTTTTTTTCTTTCTTTTTAATGTAGTAAATCTGCCCCAAGTGCAAAAGGTGCAAAGAAAAATGGGAATAAAAAGCAGACTTCAAAGCAAAAGGCTAATCAGCAGATGAGGTCTTCCAGTGGGATTCATTTTCAAGTACTGGATGATAGCACTTTCAGTGAAACGTCCCAAGATGAAGGAAGGTACTGAATATAAGGAATATTAGAAATAAAACTTACATAATAAAAATTGACCTGAAAACTAAAGGTAAAAATTTTGTAAACCTAATGTGTACAGTGATACGTCTTTCATGTGACAGTAGTACTGGATGCCTTTTGTGTTTTGAAGTGCTTCCTTCTTGCTTAGGATGCTTTGAACACACTAATTAAGTTAATGATAAGGTTGGATGTGCACAACTGCTAAATTACCTGAATGTGTATGTAGATGTGCACATGTGTGCATCTGTAAATATATATAATTTTTATGTTTAAAAAGGGGAGGAAGATGCATGAAAACGCAAATATTTTTAATTGCAGGCCTCTCAAATTTTTTTCCTTCTTTTCTTTACATCTCATATGCCTCTCCTAAGACAGAGAGAGAAGGTTAACTAGCCCCTTCATAATGCAGCTCTAAGATATCTGTATACTCTTTGGAACTTGCATTTGTATCTCTATAATTGCTGTGCATACAACATAAAGAATAGGTTTCCTGGAACTAGTTCAGGGATCTCTTGACTTAGCGTTGTGTTGTACCATGTAAGACACGTGAAGCAGCAAGAAGGAGACACAAGCTAGAGCTTGTGAACACTGGTTAAAGGCAGCTACTTACTACTGAACAGCAGGTTTCCCTGAAGAATTTTTTTTTTTTTAAACTTGCTCTGTTTTGTTTGCCTGAAACTGCCTCCTACCTCAAATTGAGCAGTGAACTTGGAAGGTCTTGCATACAAAGATGATCAGAATGGCTGTGTAAACAAGCTGTACTGGTCAGTCATCAGGCTGATAGAGAGACTGTCATGACTAGAGAACCTAAAATTATGATGCTTTGACTTGTAAGCAAAAGAATCTCAATGCTGAAAATGAAGCTAAAGCTCTGATATTAAAGAAATGTTAGGATAGATAATTAATAGGTGTAGGTGCGTATGTGGCTGCATGAGTCTCATCATTTTGAGGAAAGGGCCATTTCCAAAGAGTGCGATGCTTGTTTCAACTTTTTGCTTAATATTTTATGATAAAATAGCCTTCCACTAGACATACTACAGGTAAGGTTTTTTTAGTCTTCAGCTATATCTAACACAATTCTTCTATTAAATTTTAGTTTAATTCACTTATCTAAAATTGCTCTGAAAACTTGATTTCATATTATTCATAATGTAATGTAAGCATTCTAGTACCAAAACATATTTCTGTTTTCTAGATCTGCAACAAAAAGAGGGAGTGAAAAGAACAAGGTACTGTAAAATAACTTTCTCAATTAAATATTTTTTATCAGCTTTTAGCCACTCTAGTGTTTATATAGCAGTTCACCAGATACACAAATTGCTGCTTGCGTGCAACTTAATTGTATTTGAGCTAAATCTGTGGGCAGTGGATGAGAGAACAAATCATTCCTGCATTTGTAATAATCTATAGTAATATGTTGTTGTATACAAAAAACCTATATTTTTTGTAGGTCAGAATACAAATGGATGTAACTGACCTTGATTTAACTCAGTCATCTGACACAACTATGGAGGATGTTGAATTGCCAACTTCAGCGTACAAAGAAGCTATGTTGCTGATAGAACAGCTGAGTGTAGATCATACAGGTTAATTTCAAATCACTATCTTCACCTGTTACAAGTGTTTTGTTTTTTTTCTCTTGCTCCCCTCTTGCTCCCCTCTTCTACATGATTTCTTTGTATAGAATCCCAGGGATTTTATTTTTCTATTTTGATCTAATGTTTTTTCATGATCAGAGGTGCCCAGAAAGTGCAGACCTCTTCCACATTTGATACGGAATTCATCTCACCTAACTTTAGGTGCTGGTCTGTATTATTAGCAGACATACCTTAATTATGTACCGTTAGTTCCCTCTAGTCAGAAGTGGAGTAGAAGGTGCTTGTAAGTTGCAGTTCAACTCATTCTAATGTAGTCATCAAAAGTTAGCAAGATAGATCTTCCTTTTACCCCTTTCTGCCTCTCAGTAGGTATTGACAAATAGCAGAGTATTGGCTTGGCTAAATATATATAAAATCTATTGTCATAATATGCTTGCATGCATATACATAGCATTATATATGCATACATATCATTTATTATTTCTGTTAAACTATGTTAAAACTTTGTTTGACAATGTATGAAATGAATAACTTGCACATTGGAAAGTATTTGTGCATATATGCAGTTTTCTATATATATATTTTTAAATCTCCAAATAGGTTCTGCTAGTCTGTTGAAAATTCAAAACATACTTCTTGAATATGAGCAGATAATAGAACGTGAAAAAAATCGATACACCGCGCTCTGGAGAGAATTAAGAAAATTGGAAAGTGAAAAGGAGGAGTCACAATTAATAGCGGAAGAGACTCAAGATTTGAAATCCATATTGGCTCATCAAGAAGTGGAATGGAAAAATGATATCCAAAGCCTTAAGTGTGTACTCTTGCTTTCCCATAACATGTGTTATCCTTTCACTATTCATTTCCAGAAGATGCTGATGGTATAGTTGAGAGGATGAGGAGTTTCTAGTCTTGTGGGTTTGTTCTTTTTCAATCAGTCATACTTTAAAGGACATAATGTCAGAAAAACAAATTGCCTGGACCATCTAAAATCATCTAGGTGTTGTTTTTATTTTGTTTTAAGCAAGAGAAGAGCTCAGAGAGATTAGGTTTATGAGGGTATATAAAAGTTGTTTAATGTCTCCTTGTCTTTGCAATTTTTATTGGCATATAATATTTAGGAGTTCTGGCTTCTCTGCAGAATGAAACTCAGAATAGAGCTTAGTGCTCTTTTCTCTTTTTTTTTTTTTTTTTTTAATTGGAAATGATTGTGAAGGAAAGTCAAGTTTTGGATTGCCCATTTCCCCATACTCCTGAACTAGATGTAGCTAGTGTGAGGTTTTTTAAACACTCTTTACATCATTTCAGACTAGAATGGCCAAAGGGCACCTTATGAAATGCGGCAAGGGCAAATGCCAAGTGCCGTACGTGGAAAGGAGGAACCCCTTGCAGTGAGGCATGCTGAAGACTGCCTGGCTGGGGAGCAGCTCTGCTGGGAAAGATCTGGGGGTCTGGGCAGAGAGGAAGCTGAGTGTGAGGCAGCAGCAGGGTGCCCGGGCAGCTAAGAAGGTCAGCAGCCTCCTGGACTGTAATAAGAGGAGCACAGGCAGTAGCCTGAGGGAAGTGATTATCCCCCTCCTACTCAGCACTCGTTGGACTGCATCTAGAGGTCGGAGTCCAGTTTTAGGCCCCCAATGCTAGAGAGAGATTGATCTTTCAACAGTGAGTAAGCGAGCTCAGCAGAGCTTGCCCCCAAGCAGGTTGGGGGCAGGAGCGCTTGTGCTGTGAGGAGGGGCTGAGGGAGCTGGGCTTGGTCAGCCTTGGAGAAGAGGTGGCTTTGGTGGGACCTAACAGCAGCCTGCCAGTACGTATGAGAAAGACTAAGCTGGGTCCTTCCTTGAGAAGGAGAGGTTCCAACTGAATATGAGGGAGAAACTTTTTCATGATGAGGACAGTCAAGCAGTGGAACAGGTTGCCCAGGGAGATTGTGCAGTCTCTGTCCTTGGAGACTTTCCAGAATAAACCCCTGAGCCTTGTCTGAACTCGGAGTTGGACCTGCTTTGCGGAGGAGGTGGGCCTAGAGACCTCCTCAGGTTTCTTCCAACCATGAATTGTCCTATGATCCCAATTTGTGTCTAAAAAGAATAACTAGATTTGATCCTAACTTTACCTAGATTTGACTGCCCCCCCCAATTATTTCAAAGTTGCCAACTATTTGTCAATAACAACAATTTATTTAGAAAAAAATGTGCATTATATTTTTTAAAACAGAATTAGCTCTACACTTGCAAAAACTATAATAGAATCACACAGAATCACAGAATGATTGAGGTTAGAAGGGACCTCTGGAGATGATCTAGTCCAACCTGCCTGCTCAAGCAGGGTCATCTAGAGCACGTTATGCAGGTCTCTGTCTAGACGACTTGAATATCTCCAAGGAGAGAGACTCCACAACCTCTCTGGGCAACCTGTGCCAGTGCTCAGTCATTCTCACAGTAAAAGAGGTTTTCCTTACATTCAGACAGAACTGCCTGTGTTTCAGTTTATGCCTGTCGCCTCTTGTCCTGTTGCTGGGCACCACTGAAAATAAGAAAATAATGTGGCCCCATTCTGTTTACACCCTCCCTTCAGATATTTGTACATATTGATGAGAACCCCTCTCAGTCTTCTCTTCTCAAGGCTCAACAGGCCCAGCTCTCTCAGCCTTTCCTCATAGCAGAGATGCTCCAGTCCCTTCGTCTTCTTAGTAGCCCTCCACTGGACTTGCTGCAGGGGCTCCACGTCTCTCCTGTACTGCCCAGCACTGGACACAGCACTCCAGGTGTGGCCTCACCAGGGCTGAGTAGAGAGGCAGGATCACCTCCCTCGACCTGCTGCCAACGCTCTGCCTAATGCACCCCAGGAGACCATTGGCCTTCTTGGCCACAAGAAGAGCACATTACTGGCTTGTGGTCAACTTGTTGTACACCACATCTCTCAGGTCTTTCTCGGCAGAGCTACTTTCCAGCAGGTCAGCCCCTAACCTGAACTGGTGCATGGGGTTATTCCTCCCCAGGTGCAGGACCCTGCACTTGCCTTTGAACTTCTTGAGGTTCCTCTCTGCCCATCTCTCCAGCCTGTCGAGGGCCTTCTAAAGGGCAGCACAGCCCTCTGGTGTATCAGTCGCTCCTCCCAGTTTATTATTATCAGCGAACTTGCTGAGGAGGCACTCTGTCCTTTCATCTAGGTGTTTCAGTTATTTAAAAGTTATCTTCCTAAGGTTTTTTGCTTCAACATTAAATTGGTGTTGTTTCTTCCGGGTGTAGATCCACTGAGTTTCAAAAAATTGCAGTTGTCAATGTTATAAAGCTTAAACACCATATGTTTCTAAGCCTGTTTTTGATCACTGACCTCATTCTTGAGTAAATACAGACTGTTTCCTTTCTCTATGGTCAGTAGTTTATTTTAGTCTTACAGAAGGCTCTTTAAAAATTCTTAGATAAGTGGTATGTTGTTTTGTCAGTATTACTTGCAGTCACTGTGAAACCATAAGATGTAGGAGATGCTCAACATATTAAGCAAATGTAGATTTTTCATAGTAAAAGTTTATGATGCTTTAATCTAGTAAAGCATACGTTAAATTATAGTAAATTGCCATGTTTCTGTGTATGTATACTTGTAGAGAAGCTGTAGTGGGGGATGGGAGAAGAAGGCAGTATTCTTCCTTTTGCCCCTTATGATCCAGCATGTCAAGTTCTGGTCTTTTGTTTTGAACCCAAATAAAGGATGTGGTCTATACTGTAGTGAATGTATTCAAACTACAGATAATCTCCTTTTAAATCAAGTTGCATTTATAGAAATATGTGTACTTCTGTACATTTACCTATGTAAATTTAAAAATACATGATTTATTTTGTATATAACTTCATGGATTATATCTGTATCTTATATAACTGATATCACTAATTGAATGAAGTTACAATTCTTTTAAGAAATTATAGTAGAAATAAACTGAAAGGATGTAACATTTTTATGGTTTAAGTTATATCTGCAAGTTCACGGTGTGGAATATTCATTTTTTTGGATCAATGCTTTACTTGGATATGCAAATAGGATTGAGGTTTCTTTGTCTGAATTTGTTCCTCAAGTAATCTTTGTTAAATCCCAGATTTACTTTGAAACAAGAAGAGGAAAAGAGGCTCAGAGTAGAAATGCTATATGAGAAAACCAGAGAACAGCTAAGAAAGAAAGAAGATCACTATTGTAAAGAGATGGAGGAGAAACAACAGCTTGAGTTACACTCAAGGAATTTAGAAATGGAGTTAATGACACTGAGAACGCTCTTGAAACAGGTATATTGATTTAGACACTTGTCTTCTGTTCTTCTGCTTCTTTTTATTTGACATTGTATTCCAGTATGCTTAAAGAAAGAGATAGCTTGTTTGTGGAAGAGGAGTTATGTTTCTAAGAATAGTAGTCTCATTAAATTTGTTTTTGCTATAGATCAGTGATTCACTAAGCATCAAACTTTTGTAATACTGGTTTTCTGAGCTAAAATCAGATGTCTACTAATTACGCGCTTTAGTCAGGAATCTAAACATGTTTGTTTTCAAACACAGAGATTGTGTTTACAGCTGATACAGCTGATTGATATTTACTTTGAAATTTTCTTTTAGTCTTCTCATTCCCAGTTACTTAAGTAACAAAAATACATTTCAATTCAGAGCAATCTAAATCAGATGATTCAGTAGGGGTAGCCCATGAGATGTTTGCTTTCAGCCTGTGGTGCTTGCCTAGGAGAGACAAAATGGCTCTTACTGAATTTCCATACACTACCCTAAAAGGCAAATATGTCTTCTTTAATATATATATTCAGCTGCTTTGCACCTAGATGCTGCTTTTGGGTTCACATGAGTGTAAAATATGCAACCTCTTTGTCTTATATAAACAAACAACCAGGAATTAAACAGGCAAGCAGCTGAATCTACACAACCCACAGTGAGGATCTCAGAACTAAGGTTTGGCCCCTGGCCACAGAAATTGACAGCAGTTTAAAAAAAAAAAGAAAAGTTTTCTTCCAAATGAGTTTTTTTCAAAAGGATATTAAATCTAGATGTGCAAGATAGATTATCATAAGTTTGGAGAAGCAAAAATATTTGAAAGAGTTCTTCCTTAGACAAAGGAGAATAAAATGGGGAAAATGTTGCTAGCTCTATTTTTCCTCAAGATTTAAGTAGTTCAAATATATTCTGGTAGGTTGAAGAAGAGCGTGATGAAACACAGAGACAGCTTTCTCAAGAAAAGAGTGCCAGGGCGCTACAAGAAGGAATTTTGAACAGCCATCTTTGGAGACAGAAGGAAATAGAAGAAGAAACGAGAACTATAGTAAAAGGTTCAGAGGTAGGCAATTCTATTTCTAATTTATTTCAGTCCACTATATTCATTCTAAAGACTTATTAAATTTTTTTGGTAATAATTTTTGTCCTTTTTGCCAGCTCATTTTTGGTTTATCAATGTAATTTAACTGTGTAAATACCATTTTGTTTGTTTATTTTTCCTTATGTCTTTACAAATTCTGGAGCGCAGCATCAGTTTTTAATATACCTGAAATGCGTGTGCAAATAGGAAACCAATGCAAAAGAGGACACTGTCTACCCAATTTTATTAAGTTATCTGCTATCTTTTCATTTTATAGACATTATCATCAATTTTAAGCTTTCTAGCAGTGCTCAGGTACCTAGGTACTAGGAAAGACGTCATTTGGCAGTATCTCTTAATGCTTTAGTTACGCTGCAGCATCTGATCCTGTTGCTGGCTTTTTGAATTAGTTATATCCTCATCAAAATTACTGAAAAACAATTTGGTATCTCTTCCACCTCCACAAATTAAAATTATGTGAAGGAATATCTAGGAATTAGAATAATTGGAGGAAAAAAAGTGATCATAAACTCTCTTTAAACAAATCCTGAAAAGAGTTTACTGAATTTACTGTGAACATCCAGTGCTTCAAATAATTGTTTGTTCTGTGCTACACTGACCAATAAACACTGGATGACTATGCTAATGTGGAAAAAAGTTGAAATATAATAAACTGGAAATGTATAAGAGTATATGTTCCAGCGATAATTGATTTGAGTTGTATAGCTCACTCTTAGTGTTAATGCTACTTCTCCTCAATACCACCGTAATATTTAGTGCAATTCAGCTAAATGTCAGAGAAGAAAAATATCCTTTTTAGCTCTGTTTTACCAGATTTCATGGCACAACTAAATTTACCTTTAAGGTAATATTTTAAAGGCCTATAATAGACAGTATACCATGCATGTACAACCTAGTGCTCTCATTTTAAAAACTTTATACTTAAGACATTTTAAGTAACTGTATTATTTACAGTAACTGGATTTGGGGGGGGGGGGGAGAGGAAGACTTTTTGCACTTGGGGCGTTCATTTAGATTTTAAGGGTATATTATACTTCCAGGATGTATGTTCATTGTACGCATGCATGGGCTCAGAGATGAGAGTCATATTTCTGGTAATACTTAAGCTACTGTATGAAGTCAAGCTTCAGTATTACAAAAGTTAAAATGCAGTTTGATGCTCAAACATTCTTGTAGATTCATTTCCCAACTGGCTATTCGTTTATATTCTCTGTTACTTAGGTGACTGAGAATAATGAGAGAGAAAAGGATCTGTTGTACAAAAATCAATTACTGCAAGATGAAATTTCCGTACTAAGACTAGAAGTTGATCAAGTAAGACTTAGGAGCCAGGAAGAGGAAGCAAAATATTTAGAAGAAAATGAGACCTTGAAAGAAAAAAATGAAGATCTTAAAAAGGAACTTAAACTAAACGAGGAAGCTTTAACACAAACTGTTCTTCAGTACAATGGACAGCTGAACTTATTAAAGACTGAGTCGGCAGTACTGACTTCCAAACTGGAACAGACAAAAGAAAGCAAAGATAGGCTAGAGACAGAGATTGAATCGTTCCGCTCCCGCCTGAGCTCTGCTGTTCAAGAACTTGAACGTCATCAGGCATCAAAAAGCGATGTTGAGCGAACGTTCCAGAGAGAACGTGATGAATGGCTCCGTTTGCAGGAAAAGCTCCATCATGACCTCTCTGATGCCCGAGAAACCAGCAAGAGCTTGTCACAGCAGCTGAGTAAAGCTGAGAGCAAAGCTAGTAGTCTAGAAAATGAACTTCACCAATTGAAACAAACGCTTAGAGAAAAAACACTGCTTTTAGAAATGACACAGAAAGAATTAAGTCAAGCCCAATGTCAGGCAAAAGAATGTGATCATGCTCGACAACTTGAGAAAGATCAAGTAAGCAAGTATATGATAAAACAAGAATCTATGCAGGAGCGATTGGCTCAGCTCCAGAGTGAAAACCTTTTACTCCGTCAGCAACTAGAAGATATGCAGAACAAGGGGATCATCAAAGAAAAAGTAGTGAGTGATGTCCAGGACAGATTTAATGATATTTTCAATAAACTGAGAGCTGATACTGAAAAGCAAGTTTACCTGATGGAAGAGAGAAACAAGGAATTAAATGCAAAATGTACGGATTTAAGAGAACAAGTCTTTAAACATGAGGCTGACAAAGTAGAAAGAGAGGTAAAGGATACA
Source organism: Struthio camelus (assembly GCF_040807025.1). Classification (NCBI taxonomy): domain Eukaryota; kingdom Metazoa; phylum Chordata; class Aves; order Struthioniformes; family Struthionidae; genus Struthio; species Struthio camelus. The sequence goes on from NC_090942.1 coordinate 28,328,008, forward strand.
CTTACAAAGAACAATTTAATAGTTGTCAGTTCTTGAAATTATGTTACATTTCTAAACTTTGCCAGGTATAAGGTACATGCATGAGAATACACCTTGCTGGCTTGTTCTGGTATGTTGTGTTTCTCTTGGGATTGTGGAAAGTTTTGGCAGACCGGCTGTCAATGCTCACATCTGAGCAGAGAACAGAAAAAGGCATCCAAGTCTAAACTTAGATTAAGAAATGGTGACTGTTCTTTAGCATTTTTTCACCTCTTTAACTTAATCCTTTTTGTGCTGTAGGGAGTCGTTTTATTTTATATGTATCGGTTGCACTGGTGTCACAAATGAGCGTGATATAACAGTAAGATCCGTCCGGTATGCAAGAGTTGAGAAGTGAAGATGCAGACAAGTGAAGTGATGGGGGAAGGAGGGGAGAGAATGCTGAGGAAAACTGTTGTGAAGTAAGACTGAGAGGAGGAGATGGAGCATAAGTGGACTGTAGATGAGTGGAGACCAGTGGAGGAAGGGAAGGAGAAGAGCTGACAAGAGACTGATGACAGAATCCCAAGCAAAGAAAAAAAGGGAGTTTATTTTATCCCTTAATGAGAAAGGATCACTTCTCCACAAGTTGGTATTGAAATTGAAAAACATCAATATTGTCCAGGTGTTAATTTATGTATGTGTTTTGAGGGCTATAAGGGGGCTGACAGTTCCTCAATAAGTTATTTTCAGACACTGTCCTAAGCTTTTTCTTCTGTATCTTATGATGCAGTTGTATCTCTTCCTGTGAGGCTCTCTGAAAGCCCAAAAAACCAGAGAGGATGACTCCTTAGGAAATCAGTAGAACTAGCTTTCTACCAGTGGACACAGTGCATGCATATGAAATGTGCTCTTCAGCAGAGTGCTAGCGTGATTTTGTGTCTGAAACATGCGTGATTCAAGTGTTGCACTTGGGTAGAAAGATTTTTGTGCAGTTTGAAAACGGGTGGAAGAGAAGAATAAAGGTGGGAGTAGGAGTGAGGAGTAGGTAGATAACTGAAAAAGCTATGGGTAATGGGAGGAGGGGAAGAAAAATATGAGTTGTTTTGGATGCTACTTCTAGGGCCATATATAATGTGCTGTAATTGCAGGTAGAGTGATGATTTAAGGGTTACCTTTGTTTAATCTTCCTTTCCTTGCTGGAAAACAGGAACTAGTCACATTCAATAGTTGGGCGCTCTGGTGTAAGGTTGTATCCCTTGGTGATTTCAGTAGTGATCTGGAATTACGTTTGCCTCTTAATAACAAATCCAGAATCTCTGAGCAAGGCAAACACTTGAACCACTTTATTTCTCATTTGTCAGTTATTTTTAAATGTGTGTGTGTGTTGGGGGGGAATGACGACTCTAGCAGAGCTGTCAGTCATTTTAGCCTGTGAAATGCGTTATATTCTTACTACTACAATAGTAGGTTTCTTTTGTAGATGGTAGGAATATGTGAACTACATAGATTTTAGTAAACCTAATTGTCTGCATAAAGACAATTTTATTTCAAAATGAGCTTGGTTAAGAAGACTGCAAGAGGATCTGATCCAGTATATACGTAGTGTACTTTGAAAGAGCTTTCAGATATACTTATTAATTTGTTGATATTTGTGTAGTGGAAGAATAGCATAAAGAATGATCCAATATGAAGCCCTGGCTTTGACGATCAGAGTAATCAGAGTACTATCTGCAGTCAAATTACAGCACTTGCATCTGAGTATTTGCTTAAAAAAAAAAAATATATATATATATATATATACACACACATACATACTTACTTATATATATATATATATACACACATATGTTTGTGTATAGTTCTAAGAATAATACTTAGCCATTTTTATATAAGAAAACCATAACCCACAGTAAGAGATGGCAATAGTTTAGATGTCCTCAGTTGGCAAAGATGAATAGCAGTCATCAGCTGTGCAGATGCCCGCTAGTCGTGGGCAAAATTGCTCATCTTTGAGTTCACTCTGAAAACTGATGTAATTATATAATCTAATAGGTAAAAGTAAAAACATATGTCATGTTCCTACCCTTTTCCTCATACACATGTAACTATTTCATTAGGGTATGGTCAGACAGCTGCAGCAGGAGCTTGCTGATGCTCTTAAAAAGCAGTCAATGTCAGAAGCTTCACTGGAAGTTACCACACGTTATCGCGGTGACCTGGAGGAAGACAAACTGCGGTTGCAAAAGGAGTTGGACAGGGTTAAAGCCAAGGTAGGCAAAGCCTGTAATGGCATGAATAAATGTGATGATGTTGCTTTTCCCTGTAAATGATGGGAAAGGACAAAGCGGTATTCTGAGATGTTGCTCTTCAACCCCACAGGTGTAAGCCCTTGTTGAGGCTCTAGGGTAGTAGTGCAGTGGTGTCCCTTCTCTTCTCTTTTTCCCCCCCACTGCCCCATGGTGGCAAGCAGACCAAGCGCGTCAGGGAGCTGCCCTTTCAAGCGTGAGGGGCCAAGCAGTGTGTTGGGAGCAGCCTCCTGGTGGGTAGGTGTGACCCAAGCAGTTTGTTGGTTTGAGGTGGACCTGAAGGTGACAGTGGGTGAGCTCCGGGTGCCCTGAGAGTGCTGCGTGTTTTCCTGTTGAGGCTGTTGTACTCTTTCTCTATATTTGGCTGTGTGTGTAGAGCTTTGGTTCCTTCTTTGTAGCTGGTCAAATGCCTGCGAAGGTGACAGTCTGTGTTCTGGGGGGGGGGGCAGCACTTGAAAGGGTGCGATCCTTCTTCATGGTTTGCGCTCGCACACGCAGCGCTGGTTGCTAGGTGGGGTTTTTGCACTGTATACGGGAAGCAGCATGTCAGGCAGGTGCTGTGACTTGTCCTGTTCCCTGACTGTAGGAGGAACTTGACCTCCTAACCTAGCTGCCCCAAGAAGACTCTGTGGATTGGTCCTAGTGTTAAGGTTTCTCTGCACACGATGCTTTAGTATTATGCATTTTTATATGTAGGTATATTTACAATGCTTTTTGCATTGTATGTTTTGGGGAAGCTTAATGTAAACTTGCATCAAAGCACTCAAATTATTTTTAGGCGCTGTATGGAGTAGTGTGAGTTATAGGTAACTGCTGAATACTTAGTACATATAAATTTTATTGTTAGCAGCCAAAATCCTATTTTGCTTCAGAGTTGTTTTTGAAAAAGATTAAAGTTACTCCCCCGTCTTTCCCTTTCTTGGTTACACACACCACTGTCATTAAAAAAAAAAAAAAAAAAAAGGGATACAGATAAGATAACTGTACTAATGGCTAATTGTAATATATAAATGCAATCAGAGTTTGTTTCTTTTTTGAGGAATTTTCTCCAATGAAATACCACAAACCTTGTGCTGTTCAAGTTCTCTGGGCCTAGTTGTTTTATTTACAAATTACTTATTTTCTTTGTTCCTGTGCCAGTTATATATATTCCCTATCAGTGGGCAATTATATATTTCCCTATGAGTTTCTCTTTTGAGAAACTAAAGTAACCTTTTTTCTTTTTCCTTTGATTTCTCTCTCTTAGAGTGTCCTTACCTCCTCTGTCCTCTTACACTGTCTCGTCTTGCATAAGCACAGGTGTTTGTGTAAGGAACCAGAGGAAATCTCAAAGGACGAGCCAATGTTGTCTTAGTACCCTAGAAATAATTTCATCAGGATTGATGTAGTGACATGTAAATGATTGGCATTGTTTTATAAACTTTTGTCCATGATTGGAAAGGTCTTTGACATGAGGTCACAATGTCTTTGCTTGGACAAAGGTCTGTATTTGCGAAGCAACTTTTTAGCATATAGACACAACGGTTTATTTTGTTCTGCTTGGTTTGGCAAAGTCGAGTGTCCGATTCCTGAAGAACAGTAGAAATATTGGACTGCTGCATTTGTGGGTTTTTTGTTCTCTGTGCCTTTTCCTGCAGCTAGGTAATTTGCTATCAATTCTGAAATCTTGTGTAACTTGATCTCTCTCTCTTTCTCTTTTCTCCTACGTTGACCCTGCTGTAATTTGTCTTCCTTTAGTTGCCTTGTTGCCAGTCAATTGTAAGTAACTTTCTGAAGTAGGGACCAGGTTTTGCAGTGTTTGTGTAACTGAAGCCCAAAGGCGTGGGAGTTCTGAAATAGAAATAATCATAGTTTTATTGTTGTTACAGAGTAGCGAAGTCACTTTAGAAGGATGAACTTTTAAACTAACACTTCCCTTGGAGTCAGGAACAATTGGATACTAAGTGTCACGACTCATTGGAAGAGCAGGATTGGTGTTGTCAGGGCTTAGGACAAGTTTTAGGAAAGCAAAATAGGGATGGCAGAGACCAGTATAAAAGATGATGCAGTAACACAGAATTTGTTCATTTGCTAGTAGAAGAATAGATTTGAATGTGTTTGAAATCATTGCAGTTCTCTGGCTGGAGAGTATGCACAGGTATGTGCAGTATTTGATTTCTTCAGCAACCGTTCGCCTGTCTATAGAAAATCTAAGATGATTACCCTGGATTTCTAGTATGGTTTTACAGTTGCAGGAATTGGAAGAACAGCATATTCAGTCTGAGCGTTGTGTTCATGATTTGAAGACTGCCTTAGAAAATAAGGAGAGAGAAGTAATAGCTTCTTCCCAGAAAATGCAAGACCTTCTGGAAGCCTCTTTGGGAACTAATACTACTATAAAACAACTGGAAGAACATGTACAACGGTAAGAAAATAACAGTTAGACAAGGTTTCACTTTCTGAAATTATGTCAGAACAACAGGATTACCTTGTTGCATCACAGCAAGTTAAAATGTGTTTTTGTGTTAGATTATGAAGTGCACTGTTGCATCAGTATTTGTGCTCCTGTGGATTTCCATAACAAGATCTGTATTTCTTTTTAAGACTTGAAATTGAAAATGCCAGATTGGAAGCCACAGCCAAACAACAGACCAATAGAATTGAAGCTCTTCAGAAAGAGCTGCACGCCTCTGCCTCTGTAAGCTAGTCGTAACCTTCCTGTTTCATGTGCTACTGTGCGCAGTTGTGTGTGTATGTATGCGGGGGCGTTTTCGGAAGAGATTTTCCTGGGGAGCCTCGGGGAAATCATTCCCTGCAGGCTGCAGGCGATCGGCTGCTGTTGGTCCGCTCGCAGGCTTTCTGGTTTTGAGAGTTTTTGTGTGGTACTCCGCTGAGTCTTACTTGTAACAGTGTTTGAGGTAAGGGTTTGACGCTTGTGTACTGATTTGAATATTTGTTGCTTTATACTAGTTACGGTGGTTAAGACATCAGGCAGTGCTTCAGACACGTGTTGCAATATGTATCATTAAAGGCCTTTTGCAAGCTACCTTGTGGAATATCCTGGGGATATGTTGGCACTAGGTGCTTCATCCCTGAATCATGGCTGGCATCATCCGACTGTGACAAGAATTATATTCCTCAAAGCTTTGCCGGGCAGAATTGCTTTTCACTTAACATCTTGGTGTTGTTTTTTATGAAACAGTGAAGAGAAATCCATATGCTATCTTTTGCAAGACTTGGAATTTAATTCAGTGGTTAAAATTGGATAAAACAGGTACTTTGCCCATTGTCTGTATAAAGCAAGGGATTTTTGTGTTCTGTTAGTGAGCAAGGGTCCTGTCCCCCCTGCCCTTTCCCTATCCTTATTGTTAATTAGGGCTGAGGAGGTGCTGAAGATAATGAGATGTGAAAGTGTAACCCTGGGCTGTACTGCCACTGGCCAGAGAAGAAAGCAGGCAGTCACAGAGCTTATGCTTCCCCTTTACTTAAGATGGTGTGGGTTTCAGCTGTCCTGTTGATGGGGAAGCTACTGTTGTCTGTGTTCATCAATGACTCTTTATGTTCCACGTGGTTCTCTCTTTCTCTGTGAAGCAAATGGCTGAAGATGATGTTTGCTAACAGTTTTAGGGTAGCCTCAAGCTAAGGCTGTTCTGATCACTGGAACTGGGGGAAGATAGTATAGGAGTAGGGAGATGGAGAAATGTTTATGGCATTTCTTTGTGCTAATACCTCTTCAGTGAGGTGTGAACTTCAGTCTGGAAAGTGTCAATTAGGTGCTTTTGCTTTTTTTTTTAAATGCTTCCATAGGTTCATAATCGCCTGGAGGACTTGATCACTGGCTTGCGGACAGCACCTATGCCTTCAGAGGAAGACCAAAATCAGCAGGTACATCAAAGGCTTCTGTGAATTGCTTCTTTTAGTCCTTGAATTTTGTGTGGGGGGGTAATTTTTGAAAAGTTCACATGGGCTGTGGGACACAGTTAGGCTGAAGAATGGCCTCCTGGTTTTAGGGCAAGGCAACCTGAAAAGAAAGGGCTGCAAATTTCCTAATTCCCCTGCTACTGAGTTTTACATCTGTTTGGTGATATGAAGATACTTGCATTCATCAGCACAGTTACTTTCATGTATATGATGCTTGTTGTAGACAGGAGAGATATTTGCTGTTTAAAGCTGAGAGAGGAGAATGGCCTTGGGAGATCCATGTTTTCACAGATTTGTCACAGCTTGCCAATGTGACCACATTACCTTATTTTCTCCATCTGTAAATAGGTGATGGTGCTGTCTTGCTACACAGGTAATCATTCTTTAGTGCAACAACTTGATGTGATGCTGTGCAGTGGCAGGCAGCTGGGAAACAACTCATTTCATGTATGTGTATGACCTAGCGTTTTTTTGGAACACTGGAGTATCATCACAAGAATCCGTGGTCGGAAAATGAAGGTGTTGTGTGGACAGTAAGAAGAAGAACCCGCCTGAGAGGAGAAATTGTTGATTTTCTGCCCCAAGAAAAGTCTGACCTGTTTTCGCAGCTCCTTTTCTTTCCTGTTTTTTCAGTGGCACACCTCTGTGCCTTCCATCAAGGGGAAGGTGCCACCAGGAGATTTCCATCTTACAGTCTTTTTTCTTTTTTCTTTTCTTTTTTTTTTTTTTTTTTCAATTTACCATAGGTGTTCTCATGGACTTGGACCCAGCATTTTACCTACTCTGTAAGGATCACAGAATCATAGAATCGTTTAGGTTGGATGGGACCTCTGGAGATCATCTAGTCCAACCTCCCTGTTCGAGCAGGGTCACCTAGAGCATATTGCCCAGGATCACATCCAGACGGATGTGATCCCAGGATGACTGAGAAAAATGTACACCCCAAGGATTTGTAATCTAAGCCTCTGGGTTAAGGCTTTCACAACCTTCTGAACATCAGTAGACACGTTTTTGTTATTGTTTTTTTTTTATTATAGGATACTACTCAAAGCATCTCATGAACTGACGTACTTTACACTTGAATAGAATAAGCAAGCTACATTCCACTAACGCATCCGTGATGGAAATCTTTTGTCCCTTTGAGTACAAGTATGAACAGGATTGCTGATCTGAATGAGGGGAGGGTATTTTCTCCTCACTCTGATGTGGGGAGGGTATTTCATCTGGGAACTAGAAGAATTTATACATGTTTAGTCAAGTATGTATCGTGAATGCTGGAGGATCTTTGGAAGCAATGTTCAGATGCACAGGACATTCAGTTCTGCCTATGGCTTTACAAGTTTGAACTTTGAATGCAGGTGTTAGCAGAAACTTAGCAGGTTGTGTGAAGGGTTAGACCAACCTCTTCAGGCCATCAGATGTCAGGGAAATTTTATCTGTCCTCTTATCCCCCAGAGTTGTAACCTCACCCTGTCACATGCAGAGCATTTATTCTTTCCACCAGCTGCCAATGTTCTTTGTTATGTTTCCTGAGTTGTGTTTTGCTCTCTGCATTAACTTTAACCATTAAGGGATAGAGGAGAGCCTTAGCCGTGGCTCTGTTTAAGTTACTGCTTTATGTTGCCTTTGGAAGTATCATGGAAGGACTGAGTACTGAACCAATTTAAAGGCATCATTAAACAGTTTATTGAACCGTAACAGATAATAGATTCAGATGTCGGTATAGGCGTTCCTACTATTAACGAATGAATTTGATAACAAATGAAGTAATTAACTAGTAAACATATTTATCAAACTATTTACATATATTAATATTTACATATATTCGTATGTTATGGCACAAAGAAAGGAACAGAAACAAAGTAACAGACAAAGGAAGGGTAAGTAGCTACTCTCAAAAGGGAAAAGTGATAAAAAGCAAGGAAGCTATCACTTCCGTGATTTGGACAATCACAGTCCCCTTTAACAAAGAAGCTTTGCTTCTATAGGTTGGACAATAACCGTGCAATAGGTGCACCGAAACACTCATGCAACCATGTGGAGGGAGATTTAAATCCCGGCGGGAATTCCTCGGGCGGCGTCCTGGTCCGAGGAGAGTTCTGTCACTTCAGCAGACCGGCTGTGTCTGATGAGGCGATCTTGAGGTTCGGAAGCCCGTGGTGGTTGTTTATAGCTGTGATGGAAATGGGGGTGTGGTCGTACTATTATGTGGTGGCTGTGGCAGGTTCAGGATAATTCCGGCATGTTCTCGAATGTTCTTTGACAGACAGGTGCCGTTTGCTCTGCTCCCGTGGGATTTGATGGCTAGCTGTTTCCTCCAATCACTGTCCAGTCACTAGACAGAAAACTGTTGGCCAACAGGTATACCCAGGCAGGGTCAGCCGTAGGTCAGTCTAAGAGACACCAGGTATACCCATTGAATTCAATGGGTGCCACCACAGGGAGTGACAAGTAAGGTGGCTCTCTTAGGCACAATTACTGGATTTCTGTTTTCTTAAGCAAGGTTTGTCTGGCAGCAGATCAGTACCAATGATTTGAATTGTCACATGTGGCTGAAAAGGAAGTAACTTGTGTTTCCAGCTACTTTGGTTTCTCTTTTGGTGCTGTTGTTTTCGCAGATGCAAAAGCAAAACTTGCTGTCTGTGATAGCAAAAGATTCACGCAGTATGTGGGAGGAGGAACTGAAATCAAGATCCCAACTTGAAGATCGCCTTGCTCAGCTTGACAGGGAAAAGGCTGAGCTCTTGGAACAGGTGAGCCTAGAAAATTCTCCAGGCATCTAACAAATACCCAGGAGAACAGTGTTAGTTTTTCGTCCAGTTCTTACAGTTTCAGGTTTTCATTTTAACCTCGCAATTCAGGCTCTTGTTAACTTGTGATTTGGGAGATCATATTGGAAAGAAATAAAAGCAATTGAGAATTTCTGTGAAAGCTCCGGGGTGGTTCTGTCATGGGGAGAACTCCCAGTGTTGTCTGCTGTCAGTTTAGCATATGGAGCAAGACTGAAGTTCCGCAGTTCTTTCCTTGGATTCCCTCTTGTCCTCTTCTGGCCCTCAGGGCAGGGTTGGAAATGCTTCATGTTTTTGATGAAGTGTATGGAGGAGATGCTGCTTATTTTTAGGATAGCAGGAGTTTAAAAGCCTTGTAGGAGAACAAACTGAAGGAATTTTGGCCAAATTCACTAGTTCTTGGGGAAAAAAGTGTCTGCTAATTTCCAACGAGCAGTCCTTCCTTTT